>NW_027077760.1:0-338500 GCF_963924675.1 Phocoena phocoena | reverse complement strand
TCAGGAAAACGATTGCAGGGGGTAGACTGGAATTGCCCTGAAAGCATAGGAAAAGAGGCAGAACGTCGACAATGATGCACTTGGCCAAAAAGTGCGTATGCGTTTTTTCCTGAATATATTCAGGAAATAAAGCATACGCCCTTTTTGGCCAAGCAAGCAAGCCTGTAAAGGAAGTCTGCACTACAATGAAGTCTCACTGCCCCCGGGCAAAAGGGCCATCTGAAAAAAGTGTAAAATCCAGAAAGGTAGGACAGGATATGGAGAACAGGGAGCCTTGTTATGCTGATTGGCAGGATGTAAATTGCCAGCAGCCACCCTGGAGAAGTGTATGGTGTTTCCTGAAACACGTAAGAAACAAAGCAACACAGCCTATGGCACTTCCACTTATGGTCCTAATGCTTACGGAAATTAAAATCAAAAACAGACAGCCACCCCAATATTTGGGACGGCTGTGTTCACAAGAAGCTCGTCTACAGTATCAGGTAAATATCCCAGAAAGCAAAAAATGGATAAAGAAGTTGTGGCACGTACGAACAATGCAATATCACTCAGCAATGAAATCTGTGTCATCAGGCCCGTAGCGGCATAGTGAGTGGATGCAGATACGGTGAATCTACGTGAACTACGTCACACAGAAAAAGAAACATCATAAGATATCACTAATACACGGAATGTAAACTTGACTACACATGAACTGAATTACAAAACAGAACAGGGTCTCAAATTTAGAAAACCAACTAGTGCTTTCTTATGATAAAAGGTGCCTTGGGGTGGTGCATAAAACCAGAGACTGAAATTAGCACAGATAACTTTCCATAAGCCAAATATGTAATAGACAAGACCTACTCCTTGTTCAACGAAATGGACCCAACACCACATATTCAACGCCTAGGAACATACCTGACTAGGAAGAATCTTAAAACCCATGGATATATATGTCTCCGTAAGAGAATCAAGCGTGTGTACAGCGGCCGAAACGCAGCAGTGAAAATCCGATAAATCCCATTATCAAAATAAATTTCGAAAACAAAACACAAAGACAGTGAAATAGAGAGCAATTCTTAAATAATTCACTCAGGGCATGTGATGCAACCGGGATTGACCACATCTACACCCAGAGCTGGTTGAGACATAAGGCTGGACACTTCAGGCTGATAGCATTGGTGAGTTTTGGTGAGCAAATGCAGACCCTTTGAAGTCATACTGCATGGTACCCATTCCATGGGTCCCAACTCTCCAGGTTCAAGGGATTCTTCCTCCAGCTAAAACATGCATGGGAAACCCAGAGTATCGTCCACCGTGTGATTGGGAAATGATTTAAAATGCATCTCAGTTTTCGTATCCTGGCCCTCGGGTTCACCATTCCAAATGCTTTACTAACACTCTCCCCGCTTGGAGAGTCAGTGCCTTTAACCTCCTGTTTGGCACAGCTTGCAATTTTTGTGCAAGATGAACAGGAATAGGGAGAACCAATGAGAGACTAGCTGTAGGTGTCTGCACGGGCAAACATAACGCTCATTGCCCACCAGGAAGAGGAATTAAACAAAGGCTCAGTGTGCCCTGCTGGAAACAGATTAGGGCCTGAAGCAATCCTGCGGTTTTGTGCCCAGCTCACAAGAAAGCGAGTTGAAGAAAGGAGCTCAGGGGCACTGTAATTCACAAACCTGCAGAGTTATAAATGACAGCTATCCTCCAAAAATATATTGAAGTAAGCCTGCGAAGGGGACTTGAAAGCGGAGCAGAATTTCAGGAAAACGATTGCAGGGAGTAGACTGGAATTGCCCTGAAAGCATAGGAAAAGAGGCACAACGTCGACAATGATGCACTTGGCCAAAAAGGGCGTATGCGTTTTTTCCTGAATATATTCAGGAAAAAACGCATATGCACTTTTTGGCCAACCAAGCAAGCCTGTAAAGGAAATCTGCACTACAATGTAGTCTCACTGCCCCTCTGGCAAAAGGGCCATCTGAAAAAAGTATAAAATCCAGAAAGGTAGGACAGGATATGGAGAACAGGGAGCCTTGTTATGCTGATTGGGAGGATGTAAATTGCCAAAAGCCGCCCTGGAGAAGTGTATGGTGTTTCCTGAAACACGTAGGAAATAAAGGAACACAGCCTATGGCACTTCCACTTATGGTCCTATAGCTTACGGAAATTAAAATCAAAAACAGAGAGCCACCCCAAAGTTTGCGACGGCTGTGTTCCAAAGAAGCTCGTCTACAGTACCAGGTATATATCCCAGAAAGCAAAAAATGGATAAAGAAGTTGTGGCACGTACGTGCAATGCAATATCACTCAGCAATAAAATCTGTGTCATCAGGCCCGTAGCGGCATAGTGAGTGGATGCAGTTACGGTGATTCTACGTGAACTACGTCACACAGAAAAAGAAAAATCATAAGATATCACTAATACACGGAATGTAAACTTGACTACACATTAACTGAATTACAAAACAGAACAGGGTCTCAAATTTAGAAAACCAACTAGTGCTTGCTTATGGGGAAAGGTGCGTTGGGGTGCTGCATAAAACCAGAGACTGAAATTAGCACAGATAACTTTCCATAAGCCAAATATGTAATAGACAAGACCTACTCCTTGCTCAACGAAATGGACCCAACACCACATATTCAACGCCTAGGAATATACCTGACTAGGAAGAATCTTAAAACCCATTTATTTATATGTCTCCGTAAGAGAATCAAGCGTGTGTACAGCGGCATAAATACAGCAGTGAAAATCCGATAAATCCCATTATCAAAATAAATTTCAAAAACAAAACACAAAGACAGTGAAATAGAGAGCAATTCTTAAATAATTCACTCAGGGCATGTGATGCAACCGGGATTGACCATATCTACACCCAGAGCTGGTTGAGACATAATGCTGGACACTTCAGGCTGATAGCATTGGTGAGTTTCAGTGAGCAAATGCAGACCCTTTGAAGTCATACTGCATGGTACCAATTCCATGGGTCCCAACTCTCCAGGTTCAAGGGATTCTTCCTTCAGCTAAAACATGCATGGGAAACACAGAGTATGGTACACTGTGAGATTGGGAAACGATATAAAATGGATCTCAGTTTTCGTATCCTTGTCCTCGGGTTCACCATTCCAGACGCTTTACTAACACTCTCCCCGCTTGGAGAGTCAGTGCCTTTAACCTCCTGTTTGGCACAGTTTGCAATTTCTGTGCAAGATGAACAGGAATAGGGAGAACCAATGAGAGACTAGCTGTAGGTGTCTGCACGGGCAAATGTAACACTCATTGCCCACCAGGAAGAGGAATTAACAAAGGCTCAGTGTGCCCTGCTGGAAACAGATTAGGACTTGAAACAATCCTGCGGTTTTGTGCCCAGCTCACAAGAAAGCGAGTTGAAGAAAGGAGTTCAGGGGCACTGTAATTCACAAACCTGCAGAGTTATAAATGACAGCTATCCTCCAAAAATATATTGAAGTAAGCCTGCGAAGGGGACTTGAAAGCGGGGCAGAATTTCAGGAAAACGATTGCAGGGGGTAGACTGGAATTGCCCTGAAAGCATAGGAAAAGAGGCAGAACGTCGACAATGATGCACTTGGCCAAAAAGGTCGTATGAGTTTTTTCCTGAATATATTTAGGAAAAAACGCATACGCCCTTTTTGGCCAACCAAGCAAGCCTGTAAATGAAATCTGCACTACAATGAAGTCTCACTGCCCCCCGGGCAAAAGGGCCATCTGAAAAAAGTGTAAAATGCAGAAAGGTAGGACAGGATATGGAGAACAGGGAGCCTTGTTATGCTGATTGGCAGGATGTAAATTGCCAACAGCCACCCTGGAGAAGTGTATGGTGTTTCCTGAAACACATAAGAAATAAAGCAACACAGCCTATGGCACTTGCACTTATGGTCCTATAGCTTAGGGAAATTAAAATCAAAAACAGACAGCCACCCCAATGTTTGGGACGGCTGTGTTCACAGGAAACTCGTCTACAGTACCAGGTAAATATCCCAGAAAGCAAAAAATGGATAAAGAAGTTGTGGCACGTACGTACAATGGAATATCACTCAGCAATGAAATCTGTGTCATCAGGCACGTAGCGGTTAGTGAGTGGATGCATGTACGGTGATTCTACGTGAACTACGACGCACAGAAATAGAAACATCATAAGATATCACTGATACACGGAATGTAAACTTGACTACACATGAACTGAATTACAAAACAGAACAGGGTCTCAAATTTAGAAAACCAACTAGTGCTTGCTTATGGGGAAAGGTGCGTTGGGGTGCTGCATAAAACCAGAGACTGAAATTAGCACAAATAATTTTCCATAAGCCAAATATGTAATAGAAAAGACCTACTCCTTGCTCAACTAAATGGACCCAACAGCACATATTCAACGCCTAGGAATACACCTGACTAGGAAGAATCTTAAAACCCATGGATATATATGTCTCCGTAAGAGAATCAAGCATGTGTACAGCGGCCGAAACGCAGTAGTGAAAATCCGATAAATCCCATTATCAAAATAAATTTCGAAAACAAATCACAAAGACAGTGAAATAGAGAGCAATTCTTAAATAATTCACTCAGGGCATGTGATGCAACCGGGATTGACCACATCTACAACCAGAGCTTGTTGAGACATAAGGCTGGACACTTCAGGCTGATAGCATTGGTGAGTTTCGGTGAGCAAAGGCAGACCCTTTGAAGTCATACTGCATGGTACCCATTCCATGGGTCCCAACTCTCCAGGTTCAAGGGCTTCTACCTCCAGCTAAAACATGCATGGGAAACCCAGAGTATCGTCCACCGTGTGATTGGGAAACGATTTAAAATGCATCTCAGTTTTCGTATCATGGTCCTCGGGTTCACCATTCCAGATGCTTTACTAACACTCTCCCCGCTTGGAGAGTCAGTGCCTTTAACCTCCTGTTTGGCACAGCTTGCAATTTCTGTGCAAGATGAACAGGAATAGGGAGAACCAATGAGAGACTAGCTGTAGGTGTCTGCACGGGCAAATGTAACGCTCATTTCCCATCAGGAAGAGGAATTAACCAAAGGCTCAGCATGCCCTGCCGGAAACAGATTAGGGCCTGAAGCAATCCTGCGGTTTTGTGCCCAGCTCACAAGAAAGCGAGTTGAAGAAAGGAGCTCAGGGGCACTGTAATTCACAAACCTGCAGAGTTATAAATGACAGCTATCCTCCAAAAATATATTGAAGTAAGCCTGCGAAGGGGACTTGAAAGCGGGGCAGAATTTCAGGAAAACGATTGCAGGGGGTAGACTGGAATTGCCCTGAAAGCATAGGAAAAGAGGCACAAGGTCGACAATGATGCACTTGGCCAAAAAGGGCGTATGCCTTTTTTCCTGAATATATTCAGGAAAAAACGCATATGCCCTTTCTGGCCAACCAAGCAAACCTGAAAAGGAAATCTGCACTACAATGAAGTCTCACTGCCCCGGGGCAAGCGGGCCATCTGAAAAAAGTGTAAAATCCAGAAAGATAGGACAGGATATGGAGAACAGGGAGCCTTGTTATGCTGATTGGCAGGATGTAAATTTCCAACAGCCACCCTGGAGAAGTGTATGGTGTTTCCTGAAACATGTAAGAAATAAAGCAACACAGCCTATGGCAATTGCACTTATGGTCCGATTCCTTAAGGAAATTAAAATCAAAAACAGAGAGCCACCCCAAAGTTTGGGACCGCTGTGTTCCCAAGAAGCACGTCTACAGTACCAGGTAAATATCCCAGAAAGCAAAAAATGGATAAAGAAATTGTGGCACGTACGTGCAATGCAATATCACTCAGCAATGAAATCTGTGTCAGCAGGCCCATAGCGGCATAGTGAGTGGATGCACGTACGGTGATTCTACGTGAACTACGTCACACAAAAAAAGAAACATCATAAGATATCACTAATATACGGAATGTAAACTTGACTACACATGAACTGAATTACAAAACAGAACAGGGTCTCAAATTTAGAAAACCAAGTAGTACTTGCTTATGGGGAAAGGTGCCTTGGGGTGCTGCATAAAACCAGAGACTGAAATTAGCACAGATAACATTCCATAAGCCAAATATGTAATAGACAAGACCTACTCCTTGCTCAACGAAATGGACTCAACACCACATATTCAACGCCTAGGAATATACCTGACTAGGAAGAATCTTAAAACCCAAGGATTTATTTGTCTCCGTAAGAGAATCAAGCGTGTGTACAGCGGCATAAACGCAGCAGTGAAAATCCGATAAATCCCATTATCAAAATAAATTTCAAAAACAAAACACAAAGACAGTGAAATAGAGAGCAATTCTTAAATAATTCACTCAGGGCATGTGATGCAACCGGGATTGACCACATCTACAACCAGAGCTTGTTGAGACATAAGGCTGGACACGTTAGGCTGTTGCATTGGTGAGTTTCGGAGAGCAAATGAAGACCCTTTGAAGTCATACTGCATGGTACCCATTCCATGGGTCCCAACTCTCCAGGTTCAAGGGATTCTTACTCCAGCTAAAACATGCATGGGAAACCCAGAGTATCGTCCACTGTGGAATTGGGAAATGATTTAAAATGCATCTCAGTTTTCGTATCCTGGTCCTCGGGTTCACCATTCCAGATGCTTTACTAACACTCTCCCCGCTTGGAGAGTCAGTGCCTTTAACCTCCTGTTTGGCACAGCTTGCAATTTCTGTGCAAGATGAACAGGAATAGGGAGAACCAAAGAGAGACTAGCTGTAGGTGTCTGCACGGGCAAATGTAACGCTCATTTCCCATCAGGAAGAGGAATTAACCAAAGGCTCTGCGTGCCTTGCCGGAAATAGATTAGGGCCTGAAGCAAACTTGCGGTTTTGTGCCCAGCTCACAAGAAAGCGAGTTGAAGAAAGGAGCTCAGGGGCACTGTAATTCACAAACCTGCAGAGTTATAAATGACAGCTATCCTCCAAAAATATATTGAAGTAAGCCTGCGAAGGGGACTTGAAAGCGGGGCAGAGTTTCAGGAAAACCATTGCAGGGTGTAGACAGGAATTGCCCTGAAAGCATAGGAAAAGAGGCAGAACGTCGACAATGATGCACTTGGCCAAAAATGGCGTATGCGTTTTTTCCTGAATATATTCAGGAAAGAACGCATACGCCCTTTTTGGCAAACCAAGCAAGCCTGTAAAGGAAATGTGCACTACAATGAAGTCTCACTGCCCCCCGGGCAAAAGGGCCATCTGAAAAAAGTGTAAAATCCAGAAAGGTAGGACAGGATATGGAGAACAGGGAGCCTTGTTATGCTGATTGGCAGGATGTAAATTGCCAGCAGCCACCCTGGAGAAGTGTATGGTGTTTCCTGAAACACGTAAGAAACAGAGCAACACAGCCTATGGCAATTGCATTTATGGTCCTATAGCTTACGGAAATTAAAATCAAAAACAGAGAGCCACCCCAATATTTGGGACGGCTGTGTTCACAAGAAGCTCGTCTACAGTATCAGGTAAATATCCCAGAAAGCAAAAAATGGATAAAGAAGTTGTGGCACGTACGTACAATGCAATATCACTCAGCAATGAAATCTGTGTCATCAGGCCCGTAGCGGCATAGTGAGTGGATGCAGATACGGTGATTCTACGTGAACTACGTCACACAGAAAAAGAAACATCATAAGATATCACTAATACACGGAATGTAAACTTGACTACACATGAACTGAATTACAAAACAGAACAGGGTCTCAAATTTAGACAACCAACTAGTGCTTGCTTATGGGAAAAGGTGCCTTGGAGTGCTGCATAAAACCAGAGACTGAAATTAGCACAGATAACTTTCCATAAGCCAAATATGTAATAGACAAGACCTACTCCTTGCTCAACGAAATGGACCCAACACCACATATTCAACGCCTAGGAATATACCTGACTAGGAAGAATCTTAAAACCCATGGATATATATGTCTCCGTAAGAGAATCAAGCGTGTGTACAGCGGCCGATACGCAGCAGTGAAAATCCGATAAATCCCATTATCAAAATAAATTTCGAAAACAAAACACAAAGACAGTGAAATAGAGAGCAATTCTTAAATAATTCACTCAGGGCATGTGATGCAACCGGGATTTACCACATCTACACCCAGAGCTGGTTGAGACATAAGGCTGGACACTTCAGGCTGATAGCATTGGTGAGTTTCGGTGAGCAAATGCAGACCCTTTGATGTCATACTGCATGGTACCCATTCCATGGGTCCCAACTCTCCAGGTTCAAGGGATTCTTCCTCCAGCTAAAACATGCATGGGAAACCCAGAGTATCGTCCACCGTGTGATTGGGAAACGATTTAAAATGCATCTCAGTTTTCGTATCCTGGTCCTCGGGTTCACCATTCCAGATGATTTACTAACACTCTCCCCGCTTGGAGAGTCAGTGCCTTTAACCTCCTCTTTGGCCCAGCTTGCAATTACTGTGCAAGATGAACAGGAATAGGGAGAACCAGTGAGAGACTAGGTATAGGTGTCTGCACGGGCAAATGTAACGCTCATTTCCCACCAGGAAGAGGAATTAACCAAAGGCTCAGTGTGCCCTGCCGGAAACAGATTGGGGCCTGAAGCAATCCTGCGGTTTTGTGCCCAGCTCACATGAAAGCGAGTTGAAGAAATGAGCTCAGGGGCACTGTAATTCACAAACATGCAGAGTTATAAATGACAGCTATCCTCCAAAAATATATTGAAGTAAGCCTGCGAAGGGGACTTGAAAGCGGGGCAGAATTTCAAGAAAACGATTGCAGGGGGTAGACTGGAATTACCCTGAAAGCATAGGAAAAGAGGCAGAACGTCAACAATGATGCACTTGGCCAAAAAGGGCGTATGCGTTTTTTCCTGAATATATTCAGGAAAAAACGCATACGCTCTTTTTGGCCAAACAAGCAAGCCTGCAAAGGAAATCTGCACTACAATGAAGTCTCACTGCCCCCCGGGCAAGAGTGCCATCTGAAAAAAGTGTAAAATCCAGAAAGGTAGGACAGGATATGGAGAACAGGGAGCCTTGTTATGCTGATTGGCAGGATATAAATTGCCAACAGCCACCCTGGAGAAGTGTATGGTGTTTCCTGAAACACATAAGAAATAAAGCAACACAGCCTATGGCAATTGCACTTATGGTCCTATTCCTTAGGGAAATTAAAATCAAAAACAGGGAGCCACCCCAAAGTTTGGGACGGCTGTGTTCCCAAGAAGCTCGTCTACAGTACCAGGTAAATATCCCAGAAAGCAAAAAATGGATAAAGAAGTTGTGGCACGTACGTGCAATGCAATATCACTCAGCAATGAAATCTGTGTCATCAGGCCCGTAGCGGCATAGTGAGTGGATGCAGGTACGGTGATTCTACGTGAACTACGTCACACAGAAAAAGAAACATCATAAGATATCACTAATACACGGAATGTAAACTTGACTACACATGAACTGAATTACAAAACAGAACAGGGTCTCAAATTTAGAAAACCAACTAGTGCTTGCTTATGGGAAAAGGTGCCTTGGGGTGCTGCATAAAACCAGAGACTGAAATTAGCACAGATAACTTTCCATAAGCCAAATATGTAATAGAAAAGACCTACTCCTTGCTCAACGAAATGGACCCAACACCACATATTCAACGCCTAGGAATATACCTGACTAGGAAGAATCTTAAAACCCATGGATATATATGTCTCCGTAAGAGAATCAAGCGTGTGTACAGCGGCCAAAACGCAGCAGTGAAAATCCGATAAATACCATTATCAAAATAAATTTCGAAAACAAAACACAAAGACAGTGAAATAGAGAGCAATTCTTAAATAATTCACTCAGGGCATGTGATGCAACCGGGATTTACCACATCTACACCCAGAGCTGGTTGAGACATAAGGCTGGACACTTCAGGCTGATAGCATTGGTGAGTTTTGGTGAGCAAATGCAGACCCTTTAAAGTCATACTGCATGGTACCCATTCCATGGGTCCCAACTCTCCAGGTTCAAGGCATTCTTCCTCCAGCTAAAACATGCATGGGAAACCCAGAGTATCTTCCACCGTGTGATTGGGAAACGATTTAAAATGCATCTCAGTTTTAGTATCCTGGTCCTCGGGTTCACCATTCCAGATGCTTTACTAACACTCTCCCCGCTTGGAGAGTCAGTGCCTTTAACTCCCTTTTTGGCACAGCTTGCAATTTCTGTGCAAGATGAACAGGAATAGGGAGAACCAATGAGAGACTAGCTGTAGGTGTCTGCACGGGCAAATGTAACGCTCATTGCCCACCAGGAAGAGGAATTAAACAAAGGCTCAGCGTGCCCTGCTGAAAACATATTAGGGCCTGAAGCAATTCTGCGGTTTTGTGCCCAGCTCACAAGAAAGCGAGTTGAAGAAAGGAGCTCAGGGGCACTGTAATTCACAAACCTGCAGAGTTATAAATGACAGCTATCCTCCAAAAATATATTGAAGTAAGCCTGCGAAGGGGACTTGAAAGCGGGGCAGAATTTCAGGAAAACGATTGCAGGGGGTAGACTGGAATTGCCCTGAAAGCATAGGAAAAGAGGCAGAACGTCGACAATGATGCACTTGGCCAAAAAGGACGTATGCGTTTTTTCCTGAATATATTCAGGAAAAAACACATACGCCCTTTTTGGCTAACCAAGCAAGCCTGTAAAGGAAATCTGCACTAAAATGAAGTCTCACTGCCCCCCGGGCAAAAGGGTCATCTGAAAAAAGTGTAAAATCCAGAAAGGTAGGACAGGATATGGAGAACAGGGAGCCTTCTTATGCTGATTGGCAGGATATAAATTGCCAGCAGCCACCCTGGAAAAGTGTATGGTGTTTCCTGAAACACGTAAGAAACAAAGCAACACAGCCTATGGCACTTCCACTTATGGTCCTATAGATTACGGAAATTAAAATCAAAAACAGACAGCCACGCCAATATTTGGGACAGCTGTGTTCACAAGAAGCTCGTCTACAGTATCAGGTAAATATCCCAGAAAGCAAAAAATGGATAAAGAAGTTGTGGCACGTACGTACAATGCAATATCACTCAGCAATGAAATCTGTATAATCAGGCCCGTAGCCGCATAGTGAGTGGATGCAGGTACGGTGATTCTACGTGAACTACGTCACACAGGAAAAGAAACATCATAAGATATTACAAATACACGGAATGTAAACTTGACTACCCATGAACTGAATTACAAAACAGAACAGGGTCTCAAATTTAGAAAACCAACTAGTGCTTGCTTATGGGGAAAGGCGCCTTGGGGTGCTGCATAAAACCAGAGACTGAAATTAGCACAGATAACTTTCCATAAGCCAAATATGTAATAGACAAGACCTACTCCTTGCTCAACGAAATGGACCCAACACCACATATTCAACGCCTAGGAATATACCTGACTAGGAAGAATCTTAAAACCCATGGATATATATGTCTCCATAAGAGAATCAAGCGTGTGTACAGCGGCCGAAACGCAGCAGTGAAAATCCGATAAATCCCATTATCAAAATAAATTTCGAAAACAAAACACAAAGACAGTGAAATAGAGAGCAATTCTTAAATAATTCACTCAGGGCATGTGATGCAAGCGGGATTGACCACATCTACACCCAGAGCAGGTTGAGACATAAGGCTGGACACTTCAGGCTGATAGCATTTGTGAGTTTCGTTGAGCAAATGCAGACCCTTTGAAGTCATACTGCATGGTACCCATTCCATGGGTCCCAACTCTCCAGGTTCAAGGGATTCTTCCCCCAGCTAAAACATGCATGGGAAACCCAGAGTATCGTCCACCGTGTGATTGGGAAACGATTTAAAATGCATCTCAGTTTTCGTATCCTGGTACTCGGGTTAACCATACCAGATGCTTTACTAACACTCTCCCCACTTGGAGAGTCAGTGCCTTTAACCTCCTGTTTCGCACAGCTTGCAATTTCTGTGCAAGATGAACAGGAATAGGGCGAACCAATGAGAGACTAGCTGTAGGTGTCTGCACGGGCAAATGTAACGCTCATTGCCGACCAGGAAGAGGAATTAAACAAAGGCTCAGCATGCCCTGCTGAAAAGAGATTAGGGCCCGAAACAATACTGCGGTTTTGTGCCCAGCTCACAAGAAAGCGTGTTGAAGAAAGGAGCTCAGGGGCACTGTAATTCACAAACCTGCAGAGTTATAAATGACAGCTATCCTCCTAAAATATTTTGAACTAAGCCTGCGAAGGGGACTTGAAAGCGGGGCAGAATTTCAGGAAAACGATTGCAGGGGGTAGACTGGAATTGCCCTGAAAGCATAGGAAAAGAGGCAGAACGTCGACAATGATGCACTTGGCCAAAAAGGGCGTATGCGTTTTTTCCTGAATATATTCAGGAAAAAACGCATACGCCCTTTTTGGCCAACCAAGCAAGCCTGTAATGAAATCTGCACTACAATGAAGTCTCACTGCCCCCCGGGCAAAAGGGCCATCTGAAAAAAGTGTAAAATCCAGAAAGGTAGGATAGGATATGGAGAACAGGGAGCCTTGTTATGCTGATTGGCAGGATGTAAATTGCCAGCAGCCACCCTGGAGAAGTGTATGGTGTTTCCTGAAACACATAAGAAACAAAGCAACACAGCCTATGGCACTTCCACTTATGGTCCTATAGCTTACAGAAATTAAAATCAAAAACAGAGATCCACCCCAAAGTTTGGGACGGCTGTGTTCCCAAGAAGCTCGTCTACAGTACCAGGTAAATATCCCAGAAAGCAAAAAATGGATAAAGAAGTTGTGGCACGTACGTGCAATGCAATATCACTCTGCAATGAAATCTGTGTCATCAGGCCCGTAGCGGCATAGTGAGTGGATGCAGGTACGGTGATTCTACGTGAACTACATCACACAGAAAAAGAAACATCATAAGATATCACTAATACACGGAATGTAAATTTATCTACACGTGAACTGAATTACAAAACAGAAGAGCGTCTCAAATTTTGAAAACCAACTATTGCTTGCTTATGGGGAAATGTGCGTTGGGATGCTGCATAAAACCAGAGACTGAAATTAGCACAGATAACTTTCCATAAGCCAAATATGTAATAGACAAGACCTACTCCTTGCTCAACGAAATGGACTCAACACAACATATTCAACGCCTAGGAGTATACCTGACTAGGAAGAATCTTAAAACCCATGGATTTATATGTTTCCGTAATAGAATCAAGCGTGTGTACAGCGGCATAAACAAAACAGTGAAAATCCGATAAATCCCATTATCAAAATAAATTTCAAAAACAAAACACAAAGACAGTGAAATAGAGAGCAATTCTTAAACTATTCACTCAGGGCATGTGATGCAACCGGGATTGACCACATCTACACCCAGAGCTGGTTGAGACATAAGGCTGGACACTTCAGGCTGATAGCATTGGTGAGTTTCGGTGAGCAAATGCAGACCCTTTGAAGTCATACTGCATGGTACCCATACCATGGGTCTCAACTCTCCAGGTTCAAGGGATTCTTCCCCCAGCTAAAACATGCATGGGAAACCCAGAGTATCGTCCACCGTGTGATTGGGAAACGATTTAAAATGCATCTCAGTTTTCGTATCCTGGTCCTCGGGTTCACCATTCCAGATGCTTTACTAACACTCTCCCTGCTTGGAGAGTCAGTGCCTTTAACCTCCTCTTTGGCACAGCTTGCAATTTCTGTGCAAGATGAACAGGAATAGGGAGAACCAATGAGAGACTAGCTGTAGGTGTCTGCACGGGCAAATATAATGCTCATTTCCCACCAGGAAGAGGAATTAACCAAAGGCTCAGCATGCCCTGCTGGAAAGAGATTAGTGCCTGAAGCAATCCTGCGGTTTTGTGCCCAGCTCACAAGAAAGCGAGTTGAAGAAAGGAGCTCAGGGGCACTGTAATTCACAAACCTGCAGAGTTATAAATGACAGCTATCCTCCAAAAATATATTGAAGTAAGCCTGCAAAGGGGACTTGAAAGCGGGGCAGAAATTCAGGAAAACGATTGAAGGGTTAAACTGGAATTGCACTTAAAGAATAGGAAAAGGGGCAGAACGTCGATAATGATGCACTTGTCCAAAAAGTGCGGATGCTTTTTTCCCTAAATATATTCAGGAAAAAACGCATACGCACTTTTTGGCCAACCAAGCAAGCTTGTAAATAAACCTGCACTACAATGAAGTCTCAGTGCCCCCCAGGGCAAAAGGGCCATTTAAAAAAATTGTAAAATCCAGAAACGGAGGACAGGCAATGGAAAACAGGGATCCTTATTATGCTGATGCATATGATGTAAATTGCCGACAGCCATTCTGGAGAAGTGTTATGTGTTTCCTGAAACACGTAAAAAACAAAGCAACACAGCCTATGGCACTTCCACTTATGGTCCTACAGCTTAGAGAAATTAAAATCAAAAACACCCAGCCACCTCAAAGTTTGGGACCTCTCCGTTCACAAGAACCTCGTTTACAGTACCAGGTAAATATCTCAGAGAGCAAACAATGGATAAAGAAGTTGTGGTACGTACGTACAATGGAATATCACTCAGGAATGAAATCTGTGTCATCAGGCCCGTAGCGGCATAGTGAGGGGATTCAGGTATGGTGATTCTACGTGAAATAAGTCACACATAAAAAGAAACATCATAAAATATCACTAATACACAACATGTAAACTTGACTACACATGAACTGAATTAAAAAACAGAACAGTCTCAAATTTAGAAAACCAACTTGTGCTTTCTTATGGAGAAAGGTGCGTTGGAGTGCTTCATAAAACCAGAGACTGAAATTAGCACAGATACCGTTCCATAAGCCAAATATGTAATAGACAAGACCTACTCCTTGCTCAACGAAATGGACTCAACACCACATATTCAACGCCTAGGAATATACCTGACTAAGAAGAATCTTAAAACCCGTGGATATTTATGTCTCCGTAAGAGAATCAAGAGTGTGTACAGCGGCATTAACGCAGCAGTGAAAATCCGATAAATCCCAGTGTCAAAAAAAAAATTTCAAAAACAAAACACAATGACAGTGAAATAGAGAGCAATTCTTAAATAACTCACTCAGGGCATGTGATGCAACCTGGTTTACCACATCTACACCCAGAGCTGGGTGAGAGATAAGGCTGGACCCTTTGGGCTGATAGCATTGGTGAGGTTCAGTGAGCAAATGCAGACCCTTTGATGTCATACTGCCTGGTACCCATTCCATGGTTCCCAACTCTCCAGGTTCAAGGGATTCTTCCTTCTGCTAAAATTTGCATGGGAAACCCAGAGTATGCTCCACCGTGTGACTGGGAAACCTTTTTACATGCATGTCTGTTTTCGTCCCCTGGTACTCAGGTTCACCATTCCAGACCCTTTTCTTACACTCTCCCCATTTGGAGAGTCAGTGCCTTTAACCTCCTGTTTGGCACTGTTTGCAATTTCTGCGCAAGATGAACAGGAATACGGAGAACCAATGGGAGACTATCTGTAGGTGTGTGCACGGGCAAATATTTTTTTTAACATCTTTATTGGGGTATAATTGCTTTACAATGGTGTGTTAGTTTTTGCTTTATAACAAAGTGAATCAGCTATACATATACATATGCTCCCTGTGTCTTCCCTCTTGTGTCTCCCTCCCTCCCTCTCTCCCCCTTCCACCCCTCCAGGCTGTCCCAACGCCCCGAGCTAATATACCTGTGCCTTGCGGCTGCTTCCCCCTTGCTATCTACCTTACTACATTTGTTAGTGTGTATATGTCCATGACTCTCTCTCGCCCTGTCAAAACTCACCATTCCCCCTCCCCATATCCTCAATTCCGTTCTCCAGTAGGTCTGCGCCTCTATTCCTGTCTTATCCCTAGGTCCTTCATGACATTTTTTTCCTTTAAATTCCATATATATGTGTTAGCATACGCTATTTGTCTTTTTCTTTCTGACTTACTTCACTCTGTATGACAGACTCTAGGTCTATCTATCTCATTACAAATAACTCAGTTTCATTTCTTTTTAAGGCTGAGTAATATTCCATTGTGTATATGTGCCACATCTTCTTTATCCATTCGTCCGATGATGGGCGCTTAGGTTCTTTCCATCTCCAGGCTATTGTAAATAGAGCTGCAATGAACATTTTGGTACATGACTCTTTTTGAATTTTGGTTTTCTCAGGGTATATGCCCAGTATGCACGGGCAATTTTAACACTCATTTCCCAACAGGAAAAGGAATTAACCAAAGGCTCAGCATGCCGTGCTGGAACAAGATTAGGGCCTGAAGCAATCCTGCGGTTTTGTGGCCAGCTCACAAGAAAGCGAGTTGAGGAAAGGCGCTCAGGGGCACTGTCATTCACATACCTGCAGACTTATAAATGACAGAAATCGTACAAAAATATATTGAATTAAGGCTGCGAAGAGGACTTGAAAGTGGGGCAGAATTGCTGGAATCCGATTTCAGGAGGTAGACGTGAATTGCTCTGAAAGCATAAGAGAAGTGGCAGAACCTCGTCAATGAAGCACTTGGCCAAAAAGGACATATGCATTTTTTCCAGGGCCATCATTCACGGGAGTAGGAGGCTCCCAGCATGCTCCAGTGGCCAACAGAGGGCCCACGTCGCCAAGGCGATGTGAGCTAGCCAGGCAGGAGTGACCTGACATCAGAGGGCCCACCTCACAGAATGGTAGGGAACCCAGCCAGGATCAGACTCTCCCCAGAGGGCCCACATCACCAAGGTGATGGGAACCAGGCAGGAGTGTCCTCACACCCGTGGGGCCACATCATCAAAAGTTGAGGTACCCAGCACATGTGGCCTCAAACCAGAGGACCCACATCACCATGGGTTTCGGAGTGAGGCAGGCAGGATTAACCTCACAACACATGTCCCATTGTATACAAAAGGTGTGGAAACCAGCAGTTGGATCTTCCTAGCAGGCGGCCCAGAGCACATGAGATCCAGGCCGGCATGAACTCACAACAGAGGGCCCTCATTGTGATTCTGTAAGCAACCCAGCCGTTGTGACCTCAGAGCAGAAGGCCCACATCCCCATGGGGAAGGGAAACAAGCAGGAGTGTCATCGCAAGAGTGGGCACACATGAAAAAATGTGGGGAGCCCAGCAATTAGTGCCTGATGCCAGAGGACCCTCATCACCGAGGGGCGGTGGCTCCCAGCCAGCTCCGACTGCTACCAGAGGGGTGACGTCGCCAATGCGGAGTGCGACAACCAGGCAGGAGTGACCTCAGAGCAGAGGGTCAACCTCACAGAAGTGTGAAGAACCAAAGAGGATCAGATTCTCACCAGAGGGCCCACATCACCAAGGGAATGGGAACCAGGCAGGAGTGTCCTCACACTAGTGGGGCCACATCACCGAAAAGTGAGGGACCCAGCACACGTGGCCTCAAACCAGAGGACACACATCACAAGGGAGCTGGGATTGAGGCAGGCAGGAGGAGCCTCAAAACAGAGGGACCATAGAATTAAAGAGGTGAAGAATCCCGCAGTTGGAACCTCCCAGCAGGCGGCCAGGAGCAGCGAGACTATGGGATCCAGGCCGGAGTGATCTCACACCAGAGGGCCGTCATCATGAAACTGTGAGCAACCTAGGCGTTGGGATCTCAGAGCAGAAGGCCCACATTCCCATGGGGTTGGGAACCTGTCAGAAGTGTACTCGCACCACAGGGCACACATCAGAGAATTTAGGGAACCCAGGAGTTAGGGCCTGACGCCAGAGGGCCCTCATTACCAAGGGGAGGAGACTCCAATCAGGCACCAACACCCAACTGAGGTCCCACGTCGCCAAGGTGACGTGTGACAGCCAGGTAGGAGTGACCTCACCGCAGAGGGCCTACCTCACAGAAGGGTGAGGAACACAGCCAGGATAAGACTCTCACCAGAGCGCCCACATCACCAAGGTGATCAGAACCAGGCAGGAGAGTCTTCACACCAGTGTGGCCACATCATAGAAAGGTGAGGAACCCAGCACATGTGGCCTAAACCAGAAGACCCACATCTCCAAGGGGCTCGGAATGAGGCAGGCAGGAGTAGCCTCACAACACAGGGCCCATAGAATAAAAAAGCTGAGGAATCCAGCAATGGGAACCTCCCAGCAGGCGGCCAAGAGCACCAAGTCTATGCGATTCAGGCCGCAGTAAACTCACAGCAGAGGGTCCACATCATGAAACTGCGAGCAACCCAGCCATTTGGACGTCAGAGCAGAAGGTCCTCATCCCCAAGGTGTTGGGAGCATGGCAGGAGTGTCCTCACACCACTTAGCACATATCAAAAAATGTGGGTACCCAGCAGTTAGGGCCTGACGCCAGAGGGCCCACATCACTGAGGGGAGGAGGCTCCCAGCATGTTCCAACTACCACAAGAGGGCCCACGTCGCCAAGGCGGGGTGTGCCAGCCAGGCAGGAGTGACCTCACAGCAGACGGCCCACCTCAAAGAAGTGTGAGGAACTCAACCAGGATCAGACTCTCACCAGAGGGCCCATATCACCAAGAGGACGGGAACCAGGCACGAGTGTCCTCACACCAGTGGGGCCACATCACTAAAAGATGAGGAAACTGGCACATGTGGCCACAAACCAGAGGACCTACATCACCAAGGGGCTGGGAGTGACACAGGCAGGAGGAGCCTCCCAACACAGGGCCCAAAGAATAAAAAAGGTGAGGAACCCAGCAGTTGGAACTTCCCAGCAGGCGGCCCAGAGTACAGAGGCTATGGGATCTAGGAATGAGTGAACTAACACCAGAGAGCTAACATCAGGATACTGTGAGCAACCCAGTCGTTGGAACCTCAGAGCAGAAGGCCCATATCGCCATGGGGATGGGAACATTTCACGAGTGTCCTGGCATCACTGGACTCACATCAGAAAACCTGGGGAGCCCAGCAGTTAGAGCCTGACGCCAGAGGGACCTCATCACCGAGGACAGGAGTCTCCAAAAGGATCCAACTGCCACCAGAGGGCCGACGTCACCAAGGCAATGGGAGCAAGCCAGGCAGGAGTTACCTCAGAGCACAGGGCCCACCTCACAGAAAGGTAAGGAACCCAGCCAGGATCAGACTCTCACCAGAGGGGCCACATCACCAAGGGGCTGGGAAACAGGCACGAGTGTCCTCACACCATTGGGGCCACATCATCGAAAGGTGAGGGACCCAGCACACGTGGCCTCACACCAGAGGACACACATCACAACGGGGCTGGGATTGAGGCAGGCAGGAGGAGCCTCAAAACAGAGGGCCCATAGAATAAAAAAGGTGAGGAATCCCGCAGTTGGAACCTCCCAGCAGGCGCCCAGGAGCAGCAAGCCTATGGGATCTAGGCCGGAATGAACGCACATCAGAGGGCCCTCATCATGAAACTGTGAGCACCCCAGCCGTTGGGACCTCAGAGCAGAAGGCCCAAATTCCCATGGGGTTGGGAACCTGACAGGAGTGTACTCGCACCACAGGTCGCACATCTGCAAATTTTGGGAGCCCAGGAGTTAGGGTCTGACGCAAGAGGGCCCTCATTACTGAGGGATGGAGACTCGCAGCAGACACCAACTCCCAACTGAGGGCCCACGTCACCAAGGTGATGTGTGCCAGCCAGGCAGGAGTGACCTCACCGCAGAGGGCCTACCTCACAGAAGGGTGAGGAAACCAACCAGGATAAGACTCTCACCAGAGGGCCCACATCACCAAGGGGATCGGAACCAGGCAGGAGGGTCTTCACACCAGTGTGGCCACATTATAGAAAGGTGAGGAACCCAGAACATGTGGCCTAAAACAGGGGACCCACATCTCCAAGGGGCTAGGAGTGAGGCAAGCAGGAGTATCCTCACAAAACAGAGCCCACAGAATAAAAGTTGTGAGGAATCCAGCAGTTGGAACCGGCCAGTAGGCCGCCCAGAGCACAGAGTCTATGGGATCCAGGCCACAGCAAACTCACAGCAGAGGTCCCACATCATGAAACTGTGAGCAACCCAGCGGATGGGACCTCAGAGCAGAAGGCCCACATCCCTATGGGGATGGGAACCTGACAGGAGTGTCCTCGGCCCACTTCCACGAATCAGAAAATGTGGGAACCCAGCAGTTAGGACCTGAGGCCAGAGGACCCTCATCACCGAGGGGAGGAGGCTCCCAGCAGGCTCCAACTGCCACCATAAGGCCGATGTCACCAAGGCGGGGTGTGCCAACCAGGCAGGAGTGACCTCAGAGCAGAAAGCCCACCTCACAGAAGTGTGAGGAACCCAACAAGGATCAGACTGTCACCAGAGGGCCAACATCACCAAGGGAATGGGAACCAGGCAGGAGTGTCCTCACACCAGTGGGGCTACATCACCATAATTTGAGGGACCCAGCACACGTGGCCTCAAACCTGAGGACACACATCACCAAGGGGCTGGGAGTGAGGCAGGCCAGAGGATCCTCAAAACAGAGGGACCATAGAATAAAAAAGGTGAGGAATCCCACAGTCGGAACCTCTGGCAGGCAGCCAGGAGCAGCGAGGCTATGGGATCTATGCCGGGGTGAACTCACACCAGAGGGCCCTCATCATGAAACTGTGAGCAACACAGCCGTTGGGACCTCAGAGCAGAAGGCTCACATCCCCATGGGGATGGGAACCTGGCAGGAGTGTCCTTGCACCACTTAGCACGAATCAGAAAATGTGGGAACCCAGCAGTTAGGGCCTGAGGCCAGAGGGCCCTCATCACCGAGGGGAGGAGGCTCCCAGCAGGCTCCAACTGCCACCATATGGCCGACGTTGCCAAGGCGGGGTGTGCCAGCCAGGCAGGAGTGACCTCAGAGCAGAGGGCCCACCTCACAGAAGGGTGAGGAACCTAACCAGGATCAGACTCTCACCAGAGGGCCAACATCACCAAGGTGATGGGAACCAGGCAAGACTGTCCTAACAGCAGTGGGGCCAACATCACCAAGGGAATGGGAACCAGGCAAGAGTGTCCTCACACCAGTGTGGCCACATTATAGAAAGGTGAGGAACACAGCACATGTGGCCTCAAACAAGGGGACACACATCACGAAGGGGCTGGGAGTGAGGCATGCAGGAGGAGACGCACAACCGAGGGCCCATAGAATAAAAAAGGTGAGGAATCGAGAAGTTGGAAACTCCAAGCTGGAGGCCCAGAGCACTGACACTATGGGATACAGGCCAGAGTGAACACACAGCAAAGGGCCCACATCATGAAACTGTGAGCAACCCAGCAGTTGGGACCACAGAACAGAAGTCCCACATGCCCATGGGGATGGGAACATGGCAGGAGTGACTCGCATCACTGGGCACACATCAGAAAATGTGTGGAGCCCAGCACTTAGGGCCTGACACCAGAAGGCCCTCATCACTGAGGGGAGGAGGCCCCAGCACGCTCCAACTGCCACAAGAGGGTCCACGTCGCCAAGGCGACGTGCGCCAGCCAGGCAGGATTGACCTCACAGCAGAGGGCCCACATCATGAAAGTGTGAGCAACCCAGCCGTTAGGACCTCAGAACAGAAGGCCCACACGCTCATGAGGATTGGAACCTGGCAGGAGTGCCCTCGTACCACTTAGCACGTATCAGAAAATGTGGGAACCCCGCCATTAGGGTCTGACGCCAGAGGGCCTCATCACCGCGGGAAGAAGGCTCCCAGCAGGCTCCAACTGCCACCAGGGTGCCGAAGTCAACAAGGCGGGTTGTGCCAGCCAGGCAGGAGTGACCTCAGAGAAGAGGGCTCACCTCACGGATGTGTGAGGAACCCAACCAGGATCAGAGTCTCACCAGAGGGCCCACATCACCAAGGGGATGGGAACCAGGCAGGAGTGTCCACACACCAGTGGGGCCACATCATCAAAAGATGAGGAACCCATCACATATGGCCTCAAACCTGAGGACATACATCACCATGTGGCTGGGAGTGAGGCAGGTATCTGGAGGGGCACATTTAACTCTAATTTCCCACCAGGAAGAGGAATTAACCAAAGGCTCAGAGTGCCGTGCCGGACCCTGATTATGGCCTGAAGCAAACCTGCAGTTTTGTGGCCAGCTTACAAGGAAGCGAGTTAAGAAAGGAGCTCAGGGGCACTGTAATTCACAAACCTGCAGAGATAAATGACAGCTATTGGCAAAAATATATCGAAGTAAGTCTGCAAAGAGGACTTGAAAACGAGGCAGAATTGCAGGAATCATATTTCAAGAGGTAGATTGGAATTGCATTTAAAGCATATGAAAAGCGGCAGATCTTTGACAGTGATGCACATGGACAAAAAGTGCGTATACATTTTTCCTGAATATATTCAGGAAAAAACGCATATGAACATTTTGGCCAACCAAGCACTCCAGCAATGGAAATCCACACTACAATGAAGTCACATTTCCCATTCGTCAAAAAGGCCATCTGAATAAAGTGTAAAAACCAGAAACACAGGACAGGCCATGGAGAACAGGGAGCCGTGTTATGCTGATGGGCGGGATGTAAATTGCCAACAGACACTCTGGAGATGTTCATGGTGTATCCTGAAACATCTAAAAAACAAAGCTACAGAGCCTAGGGCACTTCCACTTTTGGCCCTAGAGCTTAGGAAAATTAAAATCAACAAGACACAGCCAACACAAAATTTAGGGCTGCTGTGTTTACAAGAACCTCGAGTCCAGTACAAATTAAATATCCCAGAAAGAAAAAAATGGATAAAGAAGTTGTGCTACTTACGTACAACGGAATATCACTCAGCAGTGAAATCAATGTCATCAGTCCTGTAGCAGCAAATTGAGTGGATTTAATTATGATGATTCTAAGAGAAATATGTCACACAAAGAAAGATAATTATCATAAGATATCACTAATAGAGGGAGTGTAAACTTGGCTACACATAAACTGAATTACAAAACCGAACAGAGTCTCACATTTAGATAAAAACCTTATGCTTGCTTAAGGGGAAAGTTGAGTTGGGCTGCTGTATAAAAACAGATTGAAATTAGCACACATACCATTCCATAAGCCAAATACGTAATAAACAAGACCTACTCTTTGCTCAACGAAATAGACTCATCCATGGTGTATCACCTCACACCTATTAGAATGGGCATCATCAGAAAATCTACAAACAACAAATGCTGGAAACGGTGTGGAGATAAGGAATCCTCTTCCACTATTGTTGGGAACGTAAATTGATACAGTCACTGTGGAGAACATTATGGAGTTTCTTATAAAACTAAGAATAGAATTACCATATGATACAGCAATCCCTCTACTGGGCATATACCCAGACAAAACCATAAATCAAAAAGAGACATTCACCACAATGTTCATTGCATCACTATTTACACTATCCACGAAATGGAAGCAACCTAAATGCCCACAGACAGAGGAATGCATAAAGATGTGGTACATATATAAAATGGAATATTACTAAGCCATATAAAGGAATGAAATTGGGACATTTGTAGAGACGTTGATGGATCTAGAGACTGTCATACAGAGTGAAGTAAGTCAGAAAGAGAAAAACAAATCTTGTATATTAATGCATATATGTGGAACCTTGAAAAATTGTACAGATGAACCGTTTTGCAAGGCAGAAATAGAGCAATACATGTATACAACAAACGTATGGACAACAAGGTGGGAAAGCTGTTGGGGATGGTGGTGGGAGGAGTTGAGATATTGGGATTGGTATGTATACATTTATATGTATAAAGTAGATAACCAAAAACAACCTGCTGTATAAAAATATAAAATTAAATTCAAAATAAAAAAATAAAATTAAAAAAAGTAAAACAGAAAAAATATTCTTCCCTTCACATACATGTATTTATATGAATAAATTATTTCCATGCTTATATCTGTAACTACACAAAAGAGGAATAAAATCTACCTTGAACCAAAAACGAAAAAAAGATAAAAAAGAAGAGAACCCACCAGTTACACAGAGGAAAACAGTTTCAGGGCACTTGCTCCAATTGCAAACAATTCTGAAGTTGGTCAGTGGTGGGGAATCATCTCCCATTCAGCCAGCATGCTCCTCGCAACAAGCGTCCTCACTGCAAAGCTGGGGGACCGTGCCGAGGTATCTGTGAGTAAACGTGGGCCGAGCCCCAGGCCAGCTGCTGCTGAAATGTTCCCACCCTTCCAAGGCTAAACACCTGAATATGTACAAGGACTTGAAAACCTAGAGGAAGGGCCATGGAGCCACATGAGTGACAGCATGCCAGCCGACTTGGTGCCTGCAGGCCAGCCAGGATGGTCCTGGCCCTGGGTGCTCTTCTGGAAGCTCTCCATTTCCCTGCCTGAGATACCCCTGCTGTCCCGGCCCCCACTGCTTTCTTCCTTCCTCACCTGTGCCCAGGGAGAAATTCCAGCGGCAGGTGTGGGTGACACATCCTCTTCTTTAGCAGGTAGCATCTTGGCAACTGCTGCAGAAAGTCCAGCAGAGCCCCACTCACACTGGGACACCCACAAAGCCGTGGCCTCTCACTCCCTCCCACCAGCCCAGCCCCGAGACTGCTGACAGGGCAGAGAAAATGGCGTCAGGCACAGCTGCAGGGGCTCTTGCTGCCTGGAGCGGTGTTTATATTGATCTCAACCCAGGCACACCTGGGGAGGGCTGGCTGGCACGGTCAGGCTTCCCAAGCCAGCCAATAATCACCCCTCAGGGGCTCACAGTTGCTGAAAATGGAACTTGTTGAATTGGCCAGGTCCAAGGAACAGGTGTGGGCTCCTGAGAGTCAGGATAGACAAGGGGCTGCAGCTCTGGCTTGTTTTCTAATTATATTATCTGGCCCATGAGTGGGAGACAACTTCAAGAAAACCCTCTCCTAATGAGAGGAACCCAGGAGTCAGGGAGAGGAGGGGTGGGTGGTGGTTGGAGACAGAGGCCTGGTGCCCCGGGTGCAGTGGAAGTCTCTGGAAGACCAGGTGGAGGAGGCCGCACAGAGTGATGCCCAGGGTCACAGACCTGTCAGAGCTGCTGTTTGTTAGTTCAAGTCCTGCTCTGAGGTGCTCTGTGTCAGATCTGAGCGACAGGTGAGCTGGGAGTGCTCTGCAATGAGGGCTATGTGCACGGTTCCTGTGTGCCCAGCCCTGCCAAGGTACCTGCAAGGGTAGCTCTGTATCCTGGGAGGGGCCTGACCACGGGAGCCCCATGGACTGCAGAGGACCTGCCCAGGGAATCCCATATCCTGGGAGGGGCCTGAACACGAGAGCCCCGTGGGCTGGGGTGGGGGTAGGGTACCTGCCCAGGTGAGCTCCATATCCTGGGATTGGCCTGACCTCGAGAGCCCCATGGGCTGCTGGAGTCCTGGTAAAGGATGTCAGGACAGTCAGTGAAGCCACTGAGGATATACCTCCAGTAGTTCCTAAATCCTACACCCTGCTGGTCATTCTACCAACCACCAGGACTTGGTATTCTGTATTAGTCTTCACTGATGCCTTCTTTTGTATTCCATTAGTCCCAGAGTCACAAGAAATTTTGGCTTGTGAGTGACAGGACTCAACATACAACTAAAACAATACTTCCAGGCTGTCTTGCCCCAAGGGTTCAAAAATTCCCACACCATCTTTGGGGAAAGCTCAGCTAAAGACCTAAAAGTTCTACCTCTGGAAAAGGAAACACTCCTTCAATATTCAGACGACATTCTGATCGCCAGCCCTACTAAGGAGGCCTCAGAACTACCAAGCCAATAAAGGATAGAAGTTGTCCACGAAAAAGCTCAAGTATCACAGACTACGGTGACCTGCCTGGGCTTCATTCTCACAGAAGGTCGGAGAAGCCCATCCCAGGAAAGGGAAGAAACAATTTACAGCCTTACCCCTTTCTGAAACTAGAAGACAGCTTAGGGGTTCCTGGGGAAGCCAGGGTTTCCTGCCTCTGGATCCCTAACTACAGTCTACTAGCTGGGCCTCTATATGAAACACTGAAAGGAAAAGATGATGATCCTTTTGAATAGAATCCAGAAGTGGCCTTTCAAGAATGGAAAGAGCAGTCAATTCACACCCTTGCCCTGGAACTCCCTAATTTAGCTAAACCCTTTGACCTTTACATTCCTGGTGAAAGGTGAATCGCCATTGGAGCATTAGTGCAAAAACTGGGACCTCTTGAAATGGAACAATGCAAGAATGCCATCCAGGTAGGATAAACTATGGTCACCAAGGGGCTTGGCTCGCTGCCATATCTGGCCAAGATACTGGTGGTATCTGAAAACCTGGAAATCAGCAGCCCAAAAGGCCACCTCCATTCTAAGGGAAACGGACCCCACGTGGTGATCCTAACCCCCAACCATGCCCTGAAGTTGCAGGGTTTGCTCCGTGGGCACACTGACCTCGATTGAGGAGGCTCTCCAACTCCAACCTCCAGAGAGATAACCGGGGGCAACGGGGCACCATGACGACCCGTGTGACCATCACTTGACCTGGAGTTTCTCTCATAAAACAACAAGAGTGTGTCCCAAAAGAGTAGACTACTGCTTGCAGTACTTACTGTACCCAGAGGGGAGCTAATAATCTTGGCGGGGGAACCGTATTTCATGCTGTCACCATAGAAAAGCCTACAGACACCCTGATGATGGTGGCCAATAAGACCGGCTGGACTCCTGTTTACTTCCAAAGGCTCTTGACTCAGTGACCATCATGATCCTTCATCACCACTGACCCTGGACTGTCTGGGAGCTGAGCGGGCAGGATCCTGACACCTGGTGCTGTTTTTACATTAATTCAGGGGCCTAATGGAAGAAAGCGCAGACTGTTGGTCAGAGCATCTAGGCTGGCAGAAACGGTCAGTCAGAGCATCTAGGCTGGCAGAAACGGTCAGCCTAAGGTGGCCGAACAAATGTGGGGCGGAGTGAAACTGGACCTCACAGCGCCACTGCACATCTCCTTTCTGGACCCTTAAAGGTCATTAGAATCTATAACACTTCCAATACTGGTGCTCAGGTGGACGAGCAGGGAGGCAGGAGGCCTGGGGACAATCAACGTCACCTGGAGGCTGCTGGGGAGAAGTTCTGACCCTCGCCCACGGGTATGAAGCCTCCTAACTCAGCACTCAGCAGTTACAGAAGAAGGGTCTGCACCCGCAGCACTCCAAGAATGAGGAAAGGGACAAAAGGCAGAAGAGAAGTTTGTCCCAGGCAAAGCCCCTTAAAAATGCCTGGGAGATAAAAATAGAATCTGGGCAATAAAATAAAGTCTAACCATTTTTCTCCTTTGTGCTTTGTCTAATTTCAGGTGCTCCTAGTGTCCCGCATACAGAGGTTCCACACCCGGCACTTCAGACCAGATTTCCTAGAGCAGAATGGCTCGATGACACTTCAGCTCCTGGGGCCCAGTTCAGACTCCGTGACATAGAGCCTGAGCTGCAGCCAACCAGGTCCTCGAGAGCTCAGCCCCCTCCCTCCCAGTGACTCTGACAGGATCTCTACACAGCAGCCCAGCCCACAGCCCACAGGGTAGCACCTCTCCATTCTCTGATCAAAATATAAAGTTTCCTTTGCTTTTGAACCAAACTCAGTCTCGATCTATTGGCTCCAATGACACTGGGCAGGGGGACACTTGTTGGCGTCCACTCTGGAGGATCAGTAACAGAAATTGAGAACATTGTAACTTCAATGAACAGATGTGTGAGCCAAACTGTAATTCACATAGAACAGTGTATAAGGCTCGGGTAAAATAAGATGTTTCTAACACTTCCATTTGATATTTCCATCACTTTCTTATAAGCAAGTTCAGTGAAAAGGTTTGTCTTCTTTGTCAGGTCAATATTAGAGAAACAAAGTGATTTCTTTCCAAGGATGTACATCTAATAATCTTGGTTAAAGCTTCAATCTTGTTTTAAATGCTTTTGCATTGAAAATGATACCTCTCTTTCAGCTCCCCCATTTCTGAGAAGCATAAAATCTTATAATTTATTATTACCAAAGGGAAATGGTAGGAGGAGGGATAAATTAACAGTTTGGGATTAACACATACACACTGCTATGTATGAAATCATCAGCAAGGAATTACTGTATAGCACAGGGAACTACACTCAATATTTTGCAATAACCTATAAGGGGAAATGATCTGAAAAAGAATAGATATTTTTATTGACATCATCCATCAATGACAGTAAAAATGGAATCTAAGGGAAGACAGTGGTGAGTGCTTCTGACCCTGAAGACTTCAATCATCTAAAGTTTGGACTCTGCCTACTTCCCAAGGCCCTTAATGAACATATGTGTAGCCGTAGCTTAAAAATTTCCCCAGTTTGGGTTGCGGAGAGACACTGATATTTAAAATTCCCTGGTGTTCTCCTCACATGAATGGGACCCTTCCTACACCTAAAACATGCCTGTCACACCCAGAGGATGGTATACCGTCTGATCGGGAAAAGTTTGGAAAAGGCATCTCATCTCCTCATCTCTTGGTGCTAGGGTTCACCACTCCAGCGTCTTTACTAACAGTCTCCCCACTTGGAGATGTCAGCACTGTCAACATCCTGTTGCATACAGTTTGGAATTTGTCCAGAGGATGAAGCAGAAGGAGGAGGAACAATGAGAGACAAGTCCTAGGTGTTCGGACAGGCACATGTCACTCTAATTTCCAATCAGGAAGACGAAATGACCAAAGGCTAGGGTTGCCCATGGAAACAGAATAGGGCTTGAGGAATCCTGATGCTTTGTGGCCAGTTCCCATAAACACAAGTTGGAAAATGGAACTCAGGGGCACTAAAATTCACGAAACTGCAGAATTGAAAATATCTATCACTGAAAAATGTCTTAGGAAAGTCAGAGAAAAGGACTTGTAAGCAACGGAGAATGGCAGGAAAGGGATTGGAAGAGGTAGAAATGACTCGCCATTAAGCACAAGAAAAGGGGCTGAACATTGCCAACATTGCAGTTGGCCAAAAAGGGTGTATGTGTCTTTTTCTGTATATATTCAAGAAAAGGGCATACACTTTTTTAGACAACCAAACAGGTGGGCACTGGAAATCAATACTACAAAACATATCACTTTGCATCAGTCAGAAGAGCCGTCCTCATAAAGTGTAAACACCAGAAATGCAGGACAGGGCAAGGAGAAAAGGGAGCCCTGTGAGACTTATACTGGAAAAGTATATTGCCAACGGTCACTCTGGATAAGTGTATTGTGTTTACTAAAGCATCTAAAAAATGAGCTACCGAGCACAGGGCACTTGCACTCATGGACGTATATCTTGGGAAAAACAAAAATCGAGAGGACACAGGCACCCCAATGTTTACCACCTCTCTGTTTAAAAGATCCTCGACTAGGATATAACTTAAATGTATCTGCAGAGAAAAAACGGATAGAGATGTGGTGCTTATGTAGAGTGGAATATTACTCAGCCTGGAAATCAATGAAATACGGCCAGTTATAAAAACTCCAGAGGAGTTACGTGTGATCATTTGAAGTCACATAATTCAAAAAGAAAAAGGCATAAGATATCACTAATACATGGAATGTTAACATGACTACACATGAACTGAATTACAAAAGAGAAGAGGGTTTCAAATTAAGAAAACCAACTTATGCTTCCTTAAGGGGAAAGGTGAGTTGAGGTGCTGCATAAAACCAGAGATTGAAAGTAGCACAGATACCATTCCATAAGCCAAATATGTAATAGTCAAGACCTACTCCTTGCTCAACGAAATGGACTCAACACGCCATATTCAATGCCTAAGAATATACCGGATTAGTAAGAATCTTAAAACCCATGGACTTATATGTCTCTGTAAGAGAATCAAGCGCGTGTACAGCGGCATAAACGAAGCAGTGAAAATCCGATAAATCCCATTATTAAAATAAATTTCAAAAACAAAACACAATGACAGTGAAATAGGTAGCAATTCTTAAATAATTCACTCAGGGAATGTGATGCAACCTGGATTTACCACATCTACAGCCAGAGCTGGTTGAGACATAAGGCTGGACACTTCAGGCTGATAGCATTGGTGAGTTTCGGTGAACAAATGCAGATCCTTTGAAGTCATACTGCATGGTACCCATTCCAAGGGTCCCAACTCTCCAGGTTCATGGGATTCTTTCTTCAGCTAAAACATGCGTGGGAAACGCTGAGTATGGTCCACCGTGTGATTAGGAAATGATTTAAAATGCATCTCAGTTTACGTATCCTGGTCCTCGGGTTCACCATTCCAGACGGTTTACTAACAATCTCCCCACTTGGAGAGTCAGTGCCTTTAACCTCCTGTTTGGCACAGCTTGCAATTTCTGCGCAAGATGAACAGGAATAGGGAGAACCAATGAGAGACTAGCTGTAGGTGTCTGCACGGGCAAATATAACGCTCATTTCCCACCAGGAAGAGGAATTAACCAAAGGCTCAGCGTGCCCTGCCGGAAACAGATTAGGGCCTGAAGCAATCCTGCGGTTTTGTGCCCAGCTCACAAGAAAGCGAGTTGAAGAAAGGAGCTCAGGGGCACTGTAATTCACAAACCTGCAGAGTTATAAATGACAGCTATCCTCCAAAAATATATTGAAGTAAGCCTGCGAAGGGGACTTGAAAGCGGGGCAGAATTTCAGGAAAACGATTGCAGGGGGTAGACTGGAATTGCCCTAAAAGCATAGGAAAAGAGGCACAAAGTCGACAATTATGCACTTGGCCAAAAAGGGCGTATGCATTTTTTCCTGAATATATTCAGGAAAAAACGCATATGCCCTTTTTCGCAAACCAAGCAAGCCTGTAAAGGAAATCTGCACTACAATGAAGTCTAACTGCCCCCTGGGCAAAAGGGCCATCTGAAAAAAGTGTAAAATCCAGAAAGGTAGGACAGGATATGGAGAACAGTGAGCCTTGTTATGCCGTTTGGCAGCATGTAAATTGTGAACAGCCACCCGGGAGAAGTGTATGGTGTTTCCTGAAACACGTAAGAAACAAAGCAACACAGCCTATGGCACTTGCACTTATGGTCCTATAGCTTAGGGAAATTAAAATCAAAAACAGACAGCCACCCCAATGTTTGGGACGGCTGTGTTCACAGGAAGCTCGTCTACAGTACCAGGTAAATATCCCAGAGAGCAAAAAATGGATAAAGAAGTTGTGGCATGTACGTACAATGGAATATCACTCAGCAATGAAATCTGTGTCATCAGGCCCGTAGCGGTTAGTGAGTGGATGCATGTTCGGTGATTCTACGTGAACTACGTCACACAGAAATAGAAACATCATAAGATATCACTGATACACGGAATGTAAACTTGACTACACATGAACTGAATTCCAAAACAGAACAGGGTCTCAAATTTAGAAAACAAACTAGTGCTTGCTTATGGGGAAAGGTGCGTTGGGGTGCTGCATAAAACCAGAGACTGAAATTAGCACTGATAATTTTCCATAAGCCAAATATGTAATAGAAAAGACCTACTCCTTGCTCAACGAAATGGACCCAACAGCACATATTCAACGCCTAGGAATACACCTGACTAGGAAGAATCTTAAAACCGATGGATATATATGTCTCCGTAAGAGAATCAAGCATGTATACAGCGGCCGAAACGCAGCAGTGAAAATCCGATAAATCCCATTATCAAAATAAATTTCGAAAACAAAACACAAAAACAGTGAAATAGAGAGGAATTCTTAAATTATTCACTCAGGGCATGTGATGCAACCGGGATTGACCACATCTACACCCAGAGCTAGTTGAGACATAAGGCTGGACACTTCAGGCTGATAGCATTGGTGAGTTTCGGTGAGCAAATGCAGACCCTTTGAAGTCATACTGCATGGTACCCATTCCATGGGTCCCAACTCTCCAGGTTCAAGGGATTCTTCCTCCAGCTAAAACATGCATGGGAAACCCAAAGTATCGTCCACCGTGTGATTGGGAAATGATTTAAAATGCATCTCAGTTTTCGTATCCTGGTCCTCGGGTTCACCATTCCAGATGCTTTACTAACACTCTCCCCGCTTGGAGAGTCAGTGCCTTTAACCTCCTCTTTGGCACAGCTTGCAATTTCTGTGCAAGATGAACAGGAATAGGGAGAACCAATGAGAGACTAGCTGTAGGTGTCTGCACGGGCAAATGTAACGCTCATTGCCCACCAGGAAGAGGAATTAAACAAAGGCTCAGTGTGCCCTGCTGGAAACAGATTAGTGCCTGAAGCAATCCTGCGGTTTTCTGCCCAGCTCACCAGAAAGCGAGTTGAAGAAAGCAGCTCAGGGGCACTGTAATTCACAAACCTACAGAGTTATAAATGACAGCCATCCTCCAAAAATATATTGAAGTAAGCCTGCGAAGGGGACTTGAATGCGGGGCAGAATTTCAGGAAAACGATTGCAGGGGGTAGACTGGAATTGCCCTGAAAGCATAGGAAAAGAGGCAGAACGTCGACAATGATGCACTTGGCCAAAAAGGGCGTATGCGTTTTTTCCTGAATATATTCAGGAAAAAACGCATACGCCCTTTTTGGTCAACCAAGCAAGCCTGTAAAGGAAATCTGCACTACAATGAAATCTCACTGCCCCCCGGGCAAAAGGGCCATCTGAAAAAAGTGTAAAATCTAGAAAGGTAGGACAGGATATGGAGAACAGGGAGCCTTGTTTTGCTGATTGGCAGGATGTAAATTGCCAGCAGCCACCCTGGAGAAGTGTATGATGTTTCCTGAAACACGTAAGAAACAAAGCAACACAGCCTATGGCACTTCCACTTATGGTCCTATAGCTTACGGAAATTAAAATCAAAAACAGACAGCCACCCCAATATTTGGGACGGCTGTGTTCACAAGAAGCTCGTCTACATTATCAGGTAAATATCCCAGAAAGCAAAAAATGGATAAAGAAGTTGTGGCACGTACGTACAATGAAATATCACTCAGCAATGAAATCTGTGTCATCAGGCCCGTAGCGGCATAGTGAGTGGATGCAGGTACGGTGATTCTACGTGAACTACGTCACACAGAAAAAGAAACATCATAAGATATCACTGATACACGGAATGTAAACTTGACTACACATGAACTGAATTACAAAACAGAACAGGGTCTCAAATTTAGAAAACCAACTAGTGCTTGCTTATGGGGAAAGGTGCCTTGGGGTGCTGCATAAAACCAGAGACTGAAATTAGCACAGATAACTTTCCATAAGCCAAATATGTAATAGACAAGACCTACTCCTTGCTCCACGAAATGGACCCAACACCACATATTCAACGCCTAGGAATATACCTGACTAGGAAGAATCTTAAAACCCATGGATATATATGTCTCCGGAAGAGAATCAAGTGTGTGTACAGCGGCCGAAACGCAGCAGTGAAAATCCGACGAATCCCATTATCAAAAAAATTTCGAAAACAAAACACAAAAACAGTGAAATAGAGAGCAATTCTTAAATAATTCACTCAGGGCATGTGATGCAACCGGGATTTACCACATCTACACCCAGAGCTGGTTGAGACATAAGGATGGACACGTCAGGCTGATACCATTGGTGAGTTTCGGTGAGCAAATGCATACCCTTTGAAGTCTTACTGCATGGTAACCATTCCATGGGTCCCAACTCTCGAGGTTCAAGGCATTCTTCCTCCAGCTAAAACATGCATGGGAAACCCAGAGTATCGTCCACCGTGTAATTGGGAAAAGATTTACAATGCATCTCAGTTTTCGTATCCGGGTCCTCGGGTTCACCATTCCAGATGCTTTACTAACACTCTCCCCGCTTGGAGAGTCAGTGCCTTTAACCTCCTGTTTGGCACAGCTTGCAATTTCTGTGCAAGATGAACAGGAATAGGGAGAACCAATGAGAGACTAGCTGTAGGTGTCTGCACGGGCAAATGTAACGCTCAATGCCGACCAGGAAGAGGAATTAAACAAAGGCTCAGCATGCCCTGATGAAAACAGATTAGGGCCTGAAGCAATCCTGCGGTTTTGTGCCAAGCTCACAAGAAAGCGAGTTGAAGAAAGGAGCTCAGGGGCACTGTAATTCACAAACCTGCAGAGTTATAAATGACAGCTATCCTCCAAAAATATATTGAAGTAAGCCTGCGAAGGGGACTTGAAAGCGGGGCAGAATTTCAGGAAAACGATTGCAGTGGGTAGACTGGAATTGCCCTGAAAGCATAGGAAAGGAGGCAGAACGTCGACAATGATGCACTTGGCCAAAAAGGGCGTATGCGTTTTTTCCTGAATATATTCAGGAAAAAACGCATACGCCCTTTTTGGCCAACCAAGCAACCTGTAAAGGAAATCGGCAATACAATGAAGTCTCACTGGCCCCCGGGCAAAAGGGCCATCTGAAAAAAGTGTAAAATCCTGAAAGGTTGGACAGGATATGGATAACAGGGAGCCTTGTTATGCTGATTGGCAGGATGTAAATTGCCAGCAGCCACCCTGGAGAAGTGTATGGTGTTTCCTGAAACATGTAAGAAACAAAGCAACACTGCCTATGGCACTTCCCCTTATGGTCCTATAGCTTACGGAAATTAAAATCAAAAACAGACAGCCACCCCAATATTTGGAACGGCTGTGTTCACAAGAAGCTCGTCTAGAGTATCAGGTAAATATCCCAAAAAGCAAAAAATGGATAAAGAAGTTGTGGCACGTACGTACAATGCAATATCAATCAGCAATGAAATCTGTGTCATCAGGCCCGTAGCGGCATAGTGAGTGGATGCAGGTACGGTGATTCTACGTGAACTACGTCACACAGAAAAAGAAACATCATAAGATATCACTAATACACGGAATGTAAACTTGACTACACATGAACTGAATTACAAAACAGAACAGGGTCTCAAATTTAGAAAACCAACTAGTGCTTGCTTATGGGGAAAGGTGCGTTGGGGTGCTGCATAAAACCAGAGACTGAAATTAGCACAGATAACTTTCCATAAGCCAAATATGTAATAGACAAGACCTACTCCTTGCTCAACGAAATGGACCCAACACCACATATACAACGCCTAGGAATATACCTGACTAGTAAGAATCTTAAAACCCATGGATATATATGTCTCCGGAAGAGAATCAAGCGTGTGTACAGCGGCCGAAACGCAGCAGTGAAAATCCGATAAATCCCATTATCAAAATAAATTTCGAAAACAAAACACAAAGACAGTGAAATAGAGAGCAATTCTTAAATAATTCACTCAGGGCAGGTGATGCACTGGGACTGACCACATCTACACCCAGAGCTGGTTGAGACATAAGGCTGGACACTTCAGGCTGATAGCATTTGTGAGTTTCAGTGAGCAAATGCAGACCCTTTGAAGTCATACTGCATTGTACCCATTCCATGGGTCCCAACTCTCCAGGTTCAAGGGTTTCTTCCTCCAGCTAAAACATGCATGGGAAACCCAGAGTATCGTCCACCGTGTGATTGGGAAACGATTTAAAATGCATCTCAGTTTTCGTATCCTAGTCCTCGGGTTCAGCATTCCAGATGCTTTACTAACACTCTCCCCGCTTGGAGAGTCAGTGCCTTTAACCTCCTCTTTGGCACAGCTTGCAATTTCTGTGCAAGATGAACAGGAATAGGGAGAACCAATGAGAGTCTAGCTGTAGGTGTCTGCACGGGCGAATGTAACGCTCAATGCCGACCAGGAAGAGGAATTAAACAAAGGCTCAGCATGCCCTGATGAAAACAGATTAGGGCCTGAAGCAATCCTGCGGTTTTGTGCCCAGCTCACAAGAAAGCGAGTTGAAGAAAGGAGCTCAGGGGCACTGTAATTCACAAACCTGCAGAGTTATAAATGACAGCTATCCTCCAAAAATATATTGAAGTAAGCCTGCGAAGGGGACTTGAAAGCGGGGCAGAATTTCAGGAAAACGATTGCAGGGGGTAGACTGGAATTGCCCTGAAAGCATAGGAAAAGAGGCAGAACGTCGACAATGATGCACTTGGCCAAAAAGGGCGTATGCGTTTTTTCCTGAATATATTCAGGAAAAAACGCATACGCCCTTTTTGGCCAACCAAGCAAGCCTGTAAAGGAAATGTGCACTACAATGAAGTCTCACTGCCCCCCGGGCAAAAGGGCCATCTGAAAAAAGTGTAAAATCCAGAAAGGTAGGACAGGATATGGAGAACAGGAAGCCTTGTTATGCTGATTGGCAGGATGTAAATTGCCAGCAGCCAACCTGGAGAAGTGTATGGTGTTTCCTGAAACACGTAAGAAACAAAGCAACACAGCCTATGGCACTTCCACTTATGGTCCTATAGCTTACGGAAATTAAAATCAAAAACAGACAGCCACCCCAATATTTGGAACGCCTGTGTTCACAAGAAGCTCGTCTGGAGTATCAGGTAAATATCCCAGAAAGCAAAAAATGGATAAAGAAGTTGTGGCACGTACGTACAATGAAATATCAATCAGCAATGAAATCTGTGTCATCAGGCCCGTAGCGGCATAGTGAGTGGATGCAGGTACGGTGATTCTACGTGAACTACGTCACACAGAAAAAGAAACATCATAAGATATCACTAATACACGGAATGTAAACTTGACTACACATGAACTGAATTACAAAACAGAACAGGGTCTCAAATTTAGAAAACCAACTAGTGCTTGCTATGGGGAAAGGTGCCTTGGGGTGCTGCATAAAACCAGAGACTGAAATTAGCACAGATAACTTTCCATAAGACAAATATGTAATAGAAAAGACCTACTCCTTGCTCAAGGAAATGGACCCAACACCACATATTCAAAGCCTAGGTATATACCTGACTAGGAAGAATCTTAAAACCCATGGATATATATGTCTCCGGAAGAGAATCAAGCGTGTGTACAGCGGCCGAAACGCAGCAGTGAAAATCCGATACATCCCATTATCAAAATAAATTTCGAAAACAAAACACAAAGACAGTGAAATAGAGAGCAATTCTTAAATAATTCACTCAGGGCAGGTGATGCAACCGGGATTGACCACATCTACACCAAGAGCTGGTTGAGACATAAGGCTGGACACTTCAGGCTGATAGCTTTGGTGAGTTTCGGTGAGCAAATGCAGACCCTTTGAAGTCATACTGCATCGTACCCATTCCATGGGTCCCAACTCTCCAGGTTCAAGGGATTCTTCCTCCAGCTAAAACATGCATGGGAAACCCAGAGTATCGTCCACCGTGTGATTGGGAAACGATTTAAAATGCATCTCAGTTTTCGTATCCTGGTCCTCGGGTTCACCATTCCAGATGCTTTACTAACACTCTCCCCGTTTGGAGAGTCAGTGCCTTTAACCTCCTCTTTGGCACAGCTTGCAATTTCTGTGAAAGATGAACAGGAATAGGGAGAACCAATGAGAGACTAGCTGTAGGTGGCTGCACGGGCAAATGTAACGCTCATTTCCCACCAGGAAGAGGAATTAACCAAAGGCTCAGCATGCCCTGCCGGAAACAGATTAGGGCCTGAAGCAATCCTGCGGTTTTGTGCCCAGCTCACAAGAAAACGAGTTGAAGAAAGGAGCTCAGGGGCACTGTAATTCACAAACCTGCAGAGTTATAAATGACAGCTATCCTCCAAAAATATATTGAAGTAAGCCTGCGAAGGGGACTGGAAATCGGGGCAGAATTTCAGGAAAACGATTGCAAGTGGTAGACTGGAATTGCCCTAAAAGCATAGGAAAAGAGGCAGAACGTCGACAATAATGCACTTGGCCAAAAAGGGTGTATGCGTTTTTTCCTGAATATATTCAGGAAAAAACGCATATGCCCTTTTTGGCCAACCAAGCAAGCCTGTAAAGGAAATCTGCACTACAATGAAGTCTCACTACCCCCCGGGCAAAAGGGCCATCTGAAAATAGTGTAAAATCCAGAAAGGTAGGACAGGATATGGAGAACAGGGAGCCTTGTTATGCTGATTGGCAGGATGTAAATTGCCAGCAGCCACCCTGGAGAAGTGTATGGTGTTTCCTGAAACACGTAAGAAACAAAGCAACACAGCCTATGGCACTTCCCCTTATGGTCCTATAGCTTACGGAAATTAAAATCAAAAACAGAGAGCCACCCCAATATTTGGGACGGCTGTGTTCACAAGTAGCTCGTCTACAGTATCATGTAAATATCCCAGAAAGCAAAAAATGGATAAAGAAGTTGTGGCAAGTACGTACAATGCAATATCACTCAGCAATGAAATCTGTGTCATCAGGCCCGTAGCGGCATAGTGAGTGGATGCAGGTATGGTGATTCTACGTGAACTACGTCACACAGAAAAAGAAACATCATAAGATATCACTAATACACGGAATATAAACTTGACTACACATGAACTGAATTACAAAACAGAACAGGGTCTCAAAGTTAGAAAACCAACTAGTGCTTGCTTATGGGGAAAGGTTCGTTGGGGTGCTGCATAAAACCAGAGACTGAAATTAGCACAGATAACTTTCCATAAGCCAAATATGTAATACACAAGACCTACTCCTTGCTCAACGAAATGGACCCAACACCACATATTCAACGCCTAGGAATATACCTGACTAGGAAGAATCTTAAAACCCATGGATATATATGGCTCCGTAAGAGAATCAAGCGTGTGTACAGCGGCCGAAACGCAGCAGTGAAAATCCGATAAATCCCATTATCAAAATAAATTTCGAAAACAAAACACAAAGACAGTGAAATAGAGAGCAATTCTTAAATAATTCACTCAGGGCAGGTGATGCAACCGGGATTTACCACATCTACACCCAGAGCTGGTTGAGAAATAAGGCTGGACACTTCAGGCTGATAGCATTGGTGAGTTTCAGTGAGCAAATTCAGACCCTTTGAAGTCATACTGCATGGTACCCATTCCATGGGTCCCAACTGTCCAGGTTCAAGGCATTCTTCCTCCAGCTAAAACATGCATGGGAAACCCAGAGTATCGTTCACCGTGTGATTGGGAAACGATTTAAAATGCATCTCAGTTTTCGTATCCTGGTCCTCGGGTTCACCATTCCAGATGCTTTACTAACACTCTCCCCGCTTGGAGAGTCAGTGCCTTTAACCTCCTGTTTGGCACAGCTTGCAATTTCTGTGCAAGATGAACAGGAATAGGGAGAACCAATGAGAGACTAGCTGTAGGTGTCTGCAAGGGCAAATGTAATGCTCAATGCCGACCAGGAAGAGGAATTAAACAAAGGCTCAGCGTGCCCTGCTGAAAACAGATTAGGGCCTGAAGCAATCCTGCGGTTTTGTGCCCAGCTCACAAGAAAGCGAGCTGAAGAAAGGAGTTCAGGGGCACTGTAATTCACAAACCTGCAGAGTTAGAAATGACAGCTATCCTCCGAAAATATATTGAAGTAAGCCTGCGAAGGGGACTTGAAAGCGGGGCAGAATTTCAGGAAAACGATTGCAGAGGGTAGACTGGAATTGCCCTGAAAGCATAGGAAAAGAGGCACAATGTCGACAATGATGCACCTGGCCAAAAAGGGCGTATGCGTTTTTTCCTGAATATATTCAGGAAAAAACGCATACGCCCTTTTTGGCCAACCAAGCAAGCCTTTAAAGGAAATCTGCACTACAATGAAGTCTCACTGCCCCCCGGGCAAAAGGGCCATCTGAAAAAAGTGTAAAATCCAGAAAGGTAGGACAGGATAAGGAGAACAGTGAGCCTTGTTATGCTAATTGGCAGGATGTAAATTGCCAGCAGCCACCCTGGAGAAGTGTATGGTGTTTCCTGAAACACGTAAGAAACAAAGCAACACAGCCTATGGCACTTCCACTTATGGTCCTATAGCTTACGGAAATTAAAATCAAAAACATACAGCCACCCCAATATTTGGGACGGCTGTGTTCACAAGTAGCTCGTCTACAGTATCATGTAAATATCCCAGAAAGCAAAAAATGGATAAAGAAGTTGTGGCACGTACGTACAATGCAATATCACTCAGCAATGAAATCTGTGTCATCAGGCCCGTAGCGGCATAGTGAGTGGATGCAGGTACGGTGATTCTACGTGAACTACGTCACACAGAAAAAGAAACATCATAAGATATCACTAATACACGGAATGTAAACTTGACTACACATGAACTGAATTACAAAACAGAACAGGGTCTCAAATTTAGAAAACCAACTAGTGCTTGCTTATGGGGAAAGGTGCCTTGGGGTGCTGCATAAAACCAGAGACTGAAATTAGCACAGATAACTTTCCATAAGCCAAATATGTAATAGACAAGACCTACTCCTTGCTCAACGAAATGGACCCAACACCACATATTCAACGCCTAGGAATATACCTGACAAGGAAGAATCTTAAAACCCATGGATATATATGTCTCCGGAAGAGAATCAAGCGTGTGTACAGCGGCCGAAACGCAGCAGTGAAAATCCGATAAATCCCATTATCAAAATAAATTTCGAAAACAAAACACAAAGACAGTGAAATAGAGAGCAATTCTTAAATAATTCACTCAGGGCAGGTGATGCAACCGGGATTGACCACATCTACACCCAGAGCTGGTTGAGACATAAGGCTGGACACTTCAGGCTGATAGCATTGGTGAGTTTCGTTGAGCAAATGCAGACCCTTTGAAGTCATACAGCATGGTACCCATTCCATGGGTCCCAAATCTCCAGGTTCAAGGGTTTCTTCCTCCACCTAAAACATGCATGGGAAACCCAGAGTATCGTCCACCGTGTGATTGGGAAACGATTTAAAATGCATCTCAGTTTTCGTATCCTGGTTCTCGGGTTCACCATTCCAGATGCTTTACTAACACTCTCCCCGCTTGGAGAGTCAGTGCCTTTAACCTCCTGTTTGGAACAGCTTGCAATTTCTGTGCAAGATGAACAGGAATAGGGAGAACCAATGAGAGAATAGCTGTAGGTTTCTGCACGGGCAAATGTAACGCTCATTGCCGACCAGGAAGAGGAATTAAACAAAGGCTCAGCGTGCCCTGCTGAAAACAGATTAGGGCCTGAAGCAATCCTGCGGTTTTGTGCCCAGCTCACAAGAAAGCGAGTTGAAGAAAGGAGCTCAGGGGCACTGTAATTCACAAACCTGCAGAGTTATAAATGACAGCTATCCTCCAAAAATATATTGAAGGAAGCCTGCGAAGGGGACTTGAAAGCTGGGCAGAATTTCAGGAAAAAGATTGCAGGGGTAGACTGGAATTGCCCTGAAAGCATAGGAAAAGAGGCACAACGTCGACAATGATGCACTTGGCCAAAAAGGGCGTATGCGTTTTTTCCTGAATATATTCAGGAAAAAACGCATATGCACTTTTTGGCCAACCAAGCAAGCCTGTAAAGGAAATCTGCACTACAATGAAGTCTCACTGCCCCCCGGGCAAAAGGGCCATCTGAAAAAAGTGTAAAATCCAGAAAGGTAGGACAGTATATGGAGAACAGGGAGTCTTGTTATGCTGATTGGCAGGATGTAAATTGCCAGCAGCCACTCTGGAGAAGTGTATGGTGTTTCCTGAAACACGTAAGAAACAAAGCAACACAGCCTATGGCACTTCCACTTATGGTCCTATAGCTTACGGAAATTAAAATCAAAAACAGACAGCCACCCCAATATTTGGGACGGCTGTGTTCACAAGAAGCTCGTCTACAGTATGAGGTAAATATCCCAGAAAGCAAAAAATGGATAAAGAAGTTGTGGCACGTACGTATAATGCAATATCACTCAGCAATGAAATCAGTGTCATCAGGCCCGTAGCGGCATAGTGAGTGGATGCAGGTACGGTGATTCTACGTGAACTACGTCACACAGAAAAAGAAACATCATAAGATATCACTAATACACGGAATGTAAACTTGACTACACATGAACTGAATTACAAAACAGAACAGGGTCTCAAATTTAGAAAACCAACTAGTGCTTGCTTATGGTAAAACGTGCGTTGGGGTGCTTCATAGAACCAGAGACTGAAATTACCACAGATAACTTTCCATAAACCAAATATGTAATAGACAAGACCTACTCCTTGCTCAACGAAATGGACCCAACACCACATATTCAACGCCTAGGAATATACCTGACTAGGAAGAATCTTAAAACCCATGGATATATATGTCTCCGTAAGAGAATCAAGCGTGTGTACAGCGGCCGAAACGCAGTAGTGAAAATCCGATAAATCCCATTATCAAAATAAATTTCGAAAACAAAACACAAAGACAGTGAAATAGAGAGCAATTCTTAAATAATTCACTCAGGGCATGTGATGCAACCGGGATTGACCACATCTACACCCAGAGCTGGTTGAGACATAAGGCTGGACACTTCAGGCTGATAGCATTGGTGGGTTTCGGTGAGCAAATGCAGTCGCTTTGAAGTCATACTGCATGGTACCCATTCCATGGGTCCCAAATCTCCAGGTTCAAGGGATTCTTCCTCCAGCTAAAACATGCATGGGAAACCCAGAGTATCGTACACCGTGTGATTTGGAAACGATTTAAAATGCATCTCAGTTTTTGTATCCTGGTCCTCGGGTTCACCATTCCAGATGCTTTACTAACACTCTCCCCGCTTGGAGAGTCAGTGCCTTTAACCTCCTGTTTGGCGCACCTTGCAATTTCTGTGCAAGATGAACAGGAATAGGGAGAACCAATGAGAGACAAGCTGTAGGTGTCTGCACGGGCAAATGTAATGCTCATTTCCCACCAGGAAGAGGAATTAAACAAAGGCTCATTGTGCCCTGCTGGAAACAGATTAGGGCCTGAAGCAATCCTGCGGTTTTGTGCCCAGCTCACAAGAAAGCGAGTTGAAGAAAGGAGCTCAGGGGCACTGTAATTCACAAACCTGCAGAGTTATAAATGACAGCTATCTTCCAAAAGTATATTGAAGTAAGCCTGCGAAGGGGACTTGAAAGCGGGGCAGAATTTCAGGAAAACGATTGCAGGGGGTAGACTGGAATTGCCCTGAAAGCATAGGAAAAGAGGCAGAACGTCGACAATGATGCACTTGGCCAAAAAGGGCGTATGCGTTTTTTCCTGAATATATTCAGGACAAAACACATATGCACTTTTTGGCCAATCAAGCAAGCCTGTAAAGGAAATCTGCACTACAATGAAATCTCACTGCCCCCACCCCGGGCAAAAGGGCCACCTGAAAAAAGTGTAAAATCCAGAAAGGTAGGACAGGATATGGAGAACAGGGAGCCTTTTTATGCTGATTGGCAGGATGTAAATTGTGAACTGCCACCCTGGAGAAATGTATGGTGTTTCCTGAAACACATAAGAAATAAAGGAACACAGCCTATGGCAATTGCACTTATGGTCCTATTGCTTAGGGAAATTAAAATCAGAAACAGAGAGCCACCCCAACGTTTAGGACGGCTGTGTTCCCAAGAAGCTCGTCTACAGTACCAGGTAAATATCCCAGAAAGCAAAAAATGGATAAAGAAGTTGTGGCAAGTACGTGCAATGCAATATCACTCAGCAATGAAATCTGTGTCATCAAGCCCGTAGCGGCATAGTGAGTGGATGCAGGTACGGTGATTCTACGTGAACTACGTCACACAGAAAAAGAAACATCATAAGATATCACTAATACACGGAATGTAAACTTGCCTACACATGAACTGAATTACAAAACAGAACAGGGTCTCAAATTTAGACAACCAACTAGTGCTTGCTTATGGGGAAAGGCGCCTTGGGGTGCTGCATAAAACCAGAGACTGAAATTAGAACAGATAACTTTCCATAAGCCAAATATGTAATAGAAAAGACCTACTCCTTGCTCAACGAAATGGACCCAACACCACATATTCAACGCCTAGGAATATACCTGACTAGGAAGAATCTTAAAACCCATGGATATATATGTCTCCGTAAGAGAATCAAGCGTGTGTACAGCGGCCGAAACGCAGCAGTGAAAATCCGATAAATCCCATTATCAAAATAAATTTCGAAAACAAAACACAAAGACAGTGAAATAGAGAGCAATTCTTAAATAATTCACTCAGGGCAGGTGATGCAACCGGGATTTACCACATCTACACCCAGAGCTGGTTGAGACATAAGGCTGGACACTTCAGGCTGATAGCATTTGTGAGTTTCAGTGAGCAAATGCAGACCCTTTGAAGTCATACTGCATGGTACCCATTCCATGGGTCCCAACTGTCCAGGTTCAAGGCATTCTTCCTCCAGCTAAAACATGCATGGGAAACCCAGAGTATCGTTCACCGTGTGATTGGGAAACGATTTAAAATGCATCTCAGTTTTCGTATCCTGGTCCTCGGGTTCACCATTCCAGATGCTTTACTAACACTCTCCCCGCTTGGAGAGTCAGTGCCTTTAACCTCCTGTTTGGCACAGCTTGCAATTTCTGTGCAAGATGAACAGGAATAGGGAGAACCAATGAGAGACTAGCTGTAGGTGTCTGCAAGGGCAAATGTAATGCTCAATGCCGACCAGGAAGAGGAATTAAACAAAGGCTCAGCGTGCCCTGCTGAAAACAGATTAGGGCCTGAAGCAATCCTGCGGTTTTGTGCCCAGCTCACAAGAAAGCGAGCTGAAGAAAGGAGTTCAGGGGCACTGTAATTCACAAACCTGCAGAGTTATAAATGACAGCTATCCTCCGAAAATATATTGAAGTAAGCCTGCGAAGGGGACTTGAAAGCGGGGCAGAATTTCAGGAAAACGATTGCAGAGGGTAGACTGGAATTGCCCTGAAAGCATAGGAAAAGAGGCACAATGTTGACAATGATGCACCTGGCCAAAAAGGGCGTATGTGTTTTTTCCTGAATATATTCAGGAAAAAACGCATACGCCCTTTTTGGCCAACCAAGCAAGCCTTTAAAGGAAATCTGCACTACAATGAAGTCTCACTGCCCCCCGGGCAAAAGGGCCATCTGAAAAAAGTGTAAAATCCAGAAAGGTAGGACAGGATAAGGAGAACAGGGAGCCTTGTTATGCTAATTGGCAGGATGTAAATTGCCAGCAGCCACCCTGGAGAAGTGTATGGTGTTTCCTGAAACACGTAAGAAACAAAGCAACACAGCCTATGGCACTTCCACTTATGGTCCTATAGCTTACGGAAATTAAAATCAAAAACATACAGCCACCCCAATATTTGGGACGGCTGTGTTCACAAGTAGCTCGTCTACAGTATCATGTAAATATCCCAGAAAGCAAAAAATGGATAAAGAAGTTGTGGCACGTACGTACAATGCAATATCACACAGCAATGAAATCTGTGTCATCAGGCCCGTAGCGGCATAGTGAGTGGATGCAGGTACGGTGATTCTAAGTGAACTACGTCACACAGAAAAAGAAACATCATAAGATATCACTAATACACGGAATGTAAACTTGACTACACATGAACTGAATTACAAAACAGAACAGGGTCTCAAATTTAGAAAACCAACTAGTGCTTGCTTATGGGGAAAGGTGCCTTGGGGTGCTGCATAAAACCAGAGACTGAAATTAGCACAGATAACTTTCCATAAGCCAAATATGTAATAGACAAGACCTACTCCTTGCTCAACGAAATGGACCCAACACCACATATTCAACGCCTAGGAATATACCTGACAAGGAAGAATCTTAAAACCCATGGATATATATGTCTCCGGAAGAGAATCAAGCGTGTGTACAGCGGCCGAAACGCAGCAGTGAAAATCCGATAAATCCCATTATCAAAATAAATTTCGAAAAAAAAACACAAAGACAGTGAAATAGAGAGCAATTCTTAAATAATTCACTCAGGGCAGGTGATGCAACCGGGATTGACCACATCTACACCCAGAGCTGGTTGAGACATAAGGCTGGACACTTCAGGCTGATAGCATTGGTGAGTTTCGTTGAGCAAATGCAGACCCTTTGAAGTCATACAGCATGGTACCCATTCCATGGGTCCCAAATCTCCAGGTTCAAGGGTTTCTTCCTCCACCTAAAACATGCATGGGAAACCCAGAGTATCGTCCACCGTGTGATTGGGAAACGATTTAAAATGCATCTCAGTTTTCGTATCCTGGTTCTCGGGTTCACCATTCCAGATGCTTTACTAACACTCTCCCCGCTTGGAGAGTCAGTGCCTTTAACCTCCTGTTTGGAACAGCTTGCAATTTCTGTGCAAGATGAACAGGAATAGGGAGAACCAATGAGAGAATAGCTGTAGGTTTCTGCACGGGCAAATGTAACGCTCATTGCCGACCAGGAAGAGGAATTAAACAAAGGCTCAGCGTGCCCTGCTGAAAACAGATTAGGGCCTGAAGCAATCCTGCGGTTTTGTGCCCAGCTCACAAGAAAGCGAGTTGAAGAAAGGAGCTCAGGGGCACTGTAATTCACAAACCTGCAGAGTTATAAATGACAGCTATCCTCCAAAAATATATTGAAGGAAGCCTGCGAAGGGGACTTGAAAGCTGGGCAGAATTTCAGGAAAAAGATTGCAGGGGTAGACTGGAATTGCCCTGAAAGCATAGGAAAAGAGGCACAACGTCGACAATGATGCACTTGGCCAAAAAGGGCGTATGCGTTTTTTCCTGAATATATTCAGGAAAAAACGCATATGCACTTTTTGGCCAACCAAGCAAGCCTGTAAAGGAAATCTGCACTACAATGAAGTCTCACTGCCCCCCGGGCAAAAGGGCCATCTGAAAAAAGTGTAAAATCCAGAAAGGTAGGACAGTATATGGAGAACAGGGAGCCTTGTTATGCTGATTGGCAGGATGTAAATTGCCAGCAGCCACCCTGGAGAAGTGTATGGTGTTTCCTGAAACACATAAGAAACAAAGCAACACAGCCTATGGCACTTCCACTTATGGTCCTATAGCTTACAGAAATTAAAATCAAAAACAGACAGCCACCCCAATATTTGGGACGGCTGTGTTCACAAGAAGCTCGTCTACAGTATCAGGTAAATATCCCAGAAAGCAAAAAATGGATAAAGAAGTTGTGGCACGTACGTATAATGCAATATCACTCAGCAATGAAATCAGTGTCATCAGGCCCGTAGCGGCATAGTGAGTGGATGCAGGTACGGTGATTCTACGTGAACTACGTCACACAGAAAAAGAAACATCATAAGATATCACTAATACACGGAATGTAAACTTGACTACACATGAACTGAATTACAAAACAGAACAGGGTCTCAAATTTAGAAAACCAACTAGTGCTTGCTTATGGTAAAACGTGCGTTGGGGTGCTTCATAGAACCAGAGACTGAAATTACCACAGATAACTTTCCATAAACCAAATATGTAATAGACAAGACCTACTCCTTGCTCAACGAAATGGACCCAACACCACATATTCAACGCCTAGGAATATACCTGACTAGGAAGAATCTTAAAACCCATGGATATATATGTCTCCGTAAGAGAATCAAGCGTGTGTACAGCGGCCGAAACGCAGTAGTGAAAATCCGATAAATCCCATTATCAAAATAAATTTCGAAAACAAAACACAAAGACAGTGAAATAGAGAGCAATTCTTAAATAATTCACTCAGGGCATGTGATGCAACCGGGATTGACCACATCTACACCCAGAGCTGGTTGAGACATAAGGCTGGACACTTCAGGCTGATAGCATTGGTGGGTTTCGGTGAGCAAATGCAGTCGCTTTGAAGTCATACTGCATGGTACCCTTTCCATGGGTCCCAAATCTCCAGGTTCAAGGGATTCTTCCTCCAGCTAAAACATGCATGGGAAACCCAGAGTATCGTACACCGTGTGATTTGGAAACGATTTAAAATGCATCTCAGTTTTTGTATCCTGGTCCTCGGGTTCACCATTCCAGATGCTTTACTAACACTCTCCCCGCTTGGAGAGTCAGTGCCTTTAACCTCCTGTTTGGCGCACCTTGCAATTTCTGTGCAAGATGAACAGGAATAGGGAGAACCAATGAGAGACAAGCTGTAGGTGTCTGCACGGGCAAATGTAATGCTCATTTCCCACCAGGAAGAGGAATTAAACAAAGGCTCATTGTGCCCTGCTGGAAACAGATTAGGGCCTGAAGCAATCCTGCGGTTTTGTGCCCAGCTCACAAGAAAGCGAGTTGAAGAAAGGAGCTCAGGGGCACTGTAATTCACAAACCTGCAGAGTTATAAATGACAGCTATCTTCCAAAAGTATATTGAAGTAAGCCTGCGAAGGGGACTTGAAAGCGGGGCAGAATTTCAGGAAAACGATTGCAGGGGGTAGACTGGAATTGCCCTGAAAGCATAGGAAAAGAGGCAGAACGTCGACAATGATGCACTTGGCCAAAAAGGGCGTATGCGTTTTTTCCTGAATATATTCAGGACAAAACACATATGCACTTTTTGGCCAATCAAGCAAGCCTGTAAAGGAAATCTGCACTACAATGAAATCTCACTGCCCCCACCCCGGGCAAAAGGGCCACCTGAAAAAAGTGTAAAATCCAGAAAGGTAGGACAGGATATGGAGAACAGGGAGCCTTTTTATGCTGATTGGCAGGATGTAAATTGTGAACTGCCACCCTGGAGAAATGTATGGTGTTTCCTGAAACACATAAGAAATAAAGGAACACAGCCTATGGCAATTGCACTTATGGTCCTATTGCTTAGGGAAATTAAAATCAGAAACAGAGAGCCACCCCAACGTTTAGGACGGCTGTGTTCCCAAGAAGCTCGTCTACAGTACCAGGTAAATATCCCAGAAAGCAAAAAATGGATAAAGAAGTTGTGGCAAGTACGTGCAATGCAATATCACTCAGCAATGAAATCTGTGTCATCAAGCCCGTAGCGGCATAGTGAGTGGATGCAGGTACGGTGATTCTACGTGAACTACGTCACACAGAAAAAGAAACATCATAAGATATCACTAATACACGGAATGTAAACTTGCCTACACATGAACTGAATTACAAAACAGAACAGGGTCTCAAATTTAGACAACCAACTAGTGCTTGCTTATGGGGAAAGGCGCCTTGGGGTGCTGCATAAAACCAGAGACTGAAATTAGAACAGATAACTTTCCATAAGCCAAATATGTAATAGAAAAGACCTACTCCTTGCTCATCGAAATGGACCCAACACCACATATACAACGCCTAGGAATATACCTGACTAGTAAGAATCTTAAAACCCATGGATATATATGTCTCCGGAAGAGAATCAAGCGTGTGTACAGCGGCCGAAACGCAGCAGTGAAAATCCGATAAATCCCATTATCAAAATAAATTTCGAAAACAAAACACAAAGACAGTGAAATAGAGAGCAATTCTTAAATAATTCACTCAGGGCAGGTGATGCAACTGGGACTGACCACATCTACACCCAGAGCTGGTTGAGACATAAGGCTGGACACTTCAGGCTGATAGCATTTGTGAGTTTCAGTGAGCAAATGCAGACCCTTTGAAGTCATACTGCATGGTACCCATTCCATGGGTCCCAACTCTCCAGGTTCAAGGGTTTCTTCCTCCAGCTAAAACATGCATGGGAAACCCAGAGTATCGTCCACCGTGTGATTGGGAAACGATTTAAAATGCATCTCAGTTTTCGTATCCTAGTCCTCGGGTTCAGCATTCCAGATGCTTTACTAACACTCTCCCCGCTTGGAGAGTCAGTGCCTTTAACCTCCTCTTTGGCACAGCTTGCAATTTCTGTGCAAGATGAACAGGAATAGGGAGAACCAATGAGAGTCTAGCTGTAGGTGTCTGCACGGGCGAATGTAACGCTCAATGCCGACCAGGAAGAGGAATTAAACAAAGGCTCAGCATGCCCTGATGAAAACAGATTAGGGCCTGAAGCAATCCTGCGGTTTTGTGCCCAGCTCACAAGAAAGCGAGTTGAAGAAAGGAGCTCAGGGGCACTGTAATTCACAAACCTGCAGAGTTATAAATGACAGCTATCCTCCAAAAATATATTGAAGTAAGCCTGCGAAGGGGACTTGAAAGCGGGGCAGAATTTCAGGAAAACGATTGCAGGGGGTAGACTGGAATTGCCCTGAAAGCATAGGAAAAGAGGCAGAACGTCGACAATGATGCACTTGGCCAAAAAGGGCGTATGCGTTTTTTCCTGAATATATTCAGGAAAAAACGCATACGCCCTTTTTGGCCAACCAAGCAAGCCTGTAAAGGAAATCTGCACTACAATGAAGTCTCACTGCCCCCCGGGCAAAAGGGCCATCTGAAAAAAGTGTAAAATCCAGAAAGGTAGGACAGGATATGGAGAACAGGAAGCCTTGTTATGCTGATTGGCAGGATGTAAATTGCCAGCAGCCAACCTGGAGAAGTGTATGGTGTTTCCTGAAACACGTAAGAAACAAAGCAACACAGCCTATGGCACTTCCACTTATGGTCCTATAGTTTACGGAAATTAAAATCAAAAACAGACAGCCACCCCAATATTTGGAACGCCTGTGTTCACAAGAAGCTCGTCTGGAGTATCAGGTAAATATCCCAGAAAGCAAAAAATGGATAAAGAAGTTGTGGCACGTACGTACAATGAAATATCAATCAGCAATGAAATCTGTGTCATCAGGCCCGTAGCGGCATAGTGAGTGGATGCAGGTACGGTGATTCTACGTGAACTACGTCACACAGAAAAAGAAACATCATAAGATATCACTAATACACGGAATGTAAACTTGACTACACATGAACTGAATTACAAAACAGAACAGGGTCTCAAATTTAGAAAACCAACTAGTGCTTGCTATGGGGAAAGGTGCCTTGGGGTGCTGCATAAAACCAGAGACTGAAATTAGCACAGATAACTTTCCATAAGACAAATATGTAATAGAAAAGACCTACTCCTTGCTCAACGAAATGGACCCAACACCACATATTCAACGCCTAGGTATATACCTGACTAGGAAGAATCTTAAAACCCATGGATATATATGTCTCCGGAAGAGAATCAAGCGTGTGTACAGCGGCCGAAACGCAGCAGTGAAAATCCGATAAATCCCATTATCAAAATAAATTTCGAAAACAAAACACAAAGACAGTGAAATAGAGAGCAATTCTTAAATAATTCACTCAGGGCAGGTGATGCAACCGGGATTGACCACATCTACACCAAGAGCTGGTTGAGACATAAGGCTGGACACTTCAGGCTGATAGCTTTGGTGAGTTACGGTGAGCAAATGCAGACCCTTTGAAGTCATACTGCATGGTACCCATTCCATGGGTCCCAACTCTCCAGGTTCAAGGGATTCTTCCTCCAGCTAAAACATGCATGGGAAACCCAGAGTATCGTCCACCGTGTGATTGGGAAACGATTTAAAATGCATCTCAGTTTTCGTATCCTGGTTCTCGGGTTCACCATTCCAGATGCTTTACTAACACTCTCCCCGCTTGGAGAGTCAGTGCCTTTAACCTCCTGTTTGGAACAGCTTGCAATTTCTGTGCAAGATGAACAGGAATAGGGAGAACCAATGAGAGAATAGCTGTAGGTTTCTGCACGGGCAAATGTAACGCTCATTGCCGACCAGGAAGAGGAATTAAACAAAGGCTCAGCGTGCCCTGCTGAAAACAGATTAGGGCCTGAAGCAATCCTGCGGTTTTGTGCCCAGCTCACAAGAAAGCGAGTTGAAGAAAGGAGCTCAGGGGCACTGTAATTCACAAACCTGCAGAGTTATAAATGACAGCTATCCTCCAAAAATATATTGAAGGAAGCCTGCGAAGGGGACTTGAAAGCTGGGCAGAATTTCAGGAAAAAGATTGCAGGGGTAGACTGGAATTGCCCTGAAAGCATAGGAAAAGAGGCAGAACGTCGACAATGATGCACTTGGCCAAAAAGGGCGTATGCGTTTTTTCCTGAATATATTCAGGAAAAAACGCATATGCACTTTTTGGCCAACCAAGCAAGCCTGTAAAGGAAATCTGCACTACAATGAAGTCTCACTGCCCCCCGGGCAAAAGGGCCATCTGAAAAAAGTGTAAAATCCAGAAAGGTAGGACAGTATATGGAGAACAGGGAGCCTTGTTATGCTGATTGGCAGGATGTAAATTGCCAGCAGCCACCCTGGAGAAGTGTATGGTGTTTCCTGAAACACGTAAGAAACAAAGCAACACAGCCTATGGCACTTCCACTTATGGTCCTATAGCTTACGGAAATTAAAATCAAAAACAGACAGCCACCCCAATATTTGGGACGGCTGTGTTCACAAGAAGCTCGTCTACAGTATCAGGTAAATATCCCAGAAAGCAAAAAATGGATAAAGAAGTTGTGGCACGTACGTATAATGCAATATCACTCAGCAATGAAATCAGTGTCATCAGGCCCGTAGCGGCATAGTGAGTGGATGCAGGTACGGTGATTCTACGTGAACTACGTCACACAGAAAAAGAAACATCATAAGATATCACTAATACACGGAATGTAAACTTGACTACACATGAACTGAATTACAAAACAGAACAGGGTCTCAAATTTAGAAAACCAACTAGTGCTTGCTTATGGTAAAACGTGCGTTGGGGTGCTTCATAGAACCAGAGACTGAAATTACCACAGATAACTTTCCATAAACCAAATATGTAATAGACAAGACCTACTCCTTGCTCAACGAAATGGACCCAACACCACATATTCAACGCCTAGGAATATACCTGACTAGGAAGAATCTTAAAACCCATGGATATATATGTCTCCGTAAGAGAATCAAGCGTGTGTACAGCGGCCGAAACGCAGTAGTGAAAATCCGATAAATCCCATTATCAAAATAAATTTCGAAAACAAAACACAAAGACAGTGAAATAGAGAGCAATTCTTAAATAATTCACTCAGGGCATGTGATGCAACCGGGATTGACCACATCTACACCCAGAGCTGGTTGAGACATAAGGCTGGACACTTCAGGCTGATAGCATTGGTGGGTTTCGGTGAGCAAATGCAGTCGCTTTGAAGTCATACTGCATGGTACCCATTCCATGGGTCCCAAATCTCCAGGTTCAAGGGATTCTTCCTCCAGCTAAAACATGCATGGGAAACCCAGAGTATCGTACACCGTGTGATTTGGAAACGATTTAAAATGCATCTCAGTTTTTGTATCCTGGTCCTCGGGTTCACCATTCCAGATGCTTTACCTACACTCTCCCCGCTTGGAGAGTCAGTGCCTTTAACCTCCTGTTTGGCGCACCTTGCAATTTCTGTGCAAGATGAACAGGAATAGGGAGAACCAATGAGAGACAAGCTGTAGGTGTCTGCACGGGCAAATGTAATGCTCATTTCCCACCAGGAAGAGGAATTAAACAAAGGCTCATTGTGCCCTGCTGGAAACAGATTAGGGCCTGAAGCAATCCTGCGGTTTTGTGCCCAGCTCACAAGAAAGCGAGTTGAAGAAAGGAGCTCAGGGGCACTGTAATTCACAAACCTGCAGAGTTATAAATGACAGCTATCTTCCAAAAGTATATTGAAGTAAGCCTGCGAAGGGGACTTGAAAGCGGGGCAGAATTTCAGGCAAACGATTGCAGGGGGTAGACTGGAATTGCCCTGAAAGCATAGGAAAAGAGGCAGAACGTCGACAATGATGCACTTGGCCAAAAAGGGCGTGTGCGTTTTTTCCTGAATATATTCAGGACAAAACACATATGCACTTTTTGGCCAATCAAGCAAGCCTGTAAAGGAAATCTGCACTACAATGAAATCTCACTGCCCCCACCCCGGGCAAAAGGGCCACCTGAAAAAAGTGTAAAATCCAGAAAGGTAGGACAGGATATGGAGAACAGGGAGCCTTTTTATGCTGATTCGCAGGATGTAAATTGTGAACTGCCACCCTGGAGAAATGTATGGTGTTTCCTGAAACACATAAGAAATAAAGGAACACAGCCTATGGCAATTGCACTTATGGTCCTATTGCTTAGGGAAATTAAAATCAGAAACAGAGAGCCACCCCAACGTTTAGGACGGCTGTGTTCCCAAGAAGCTCGTCTACAGTACCAGGTAAATATCCCAGAAAGCAAAAAATGGATAAAGAAGTTGTGGCAAGTACGTGCAATGCAATATCACTCAGCAATGAAATCTGTGTCATCAAGCCCGTAGCGGCATAGTGAGTGGATGCAGGTACGGTGATTCTACGTGAACTACGTCACACAGAAAAAGAAACATCATAAGATATCACTAATACACGGAATGTAAACTTGCCTACACATGAACTGAATTACAAAACAGAACAGGGTCTCAAATTTAGACAACCAACTAGTGCTTGCTTATGGGGAAAGGCGCCTTGGGGTGCTGCATAAAACCAGAGACTGAAATTAGAACAGATAACTTTCCATAAGCCAAATATGTAATAGAAAAGACCTACTCCTTGCTCAACGAAATGGACCCAACACCACATATTCAACGCCTAGGAATATACCTGACTAGGAAGAATCTTAAAACCCATGGATATATATGTCTCCGTAAGAGAATCAAGCGTGTGTACAGCGGCCGAAACGCAGCAGTGAAAATCCGATAAATCCCATTATCAAAATAAATTTCGAAAACAAAACACAAAGACAGTGAAATAGAGAGCAATTCTTAAATAATTCACTCAGGGCAGGTGATGCAACCGGGATTTACCACATCTACACCCAGAGCTGGTTGAGAAATAAGGCTGGACACTTCAGGCTGATAGCATTGGTGAGTTTCAGTGAGCAAATTCAGACCCTTTGAAGTCATACTGCATGGTACCCATTCCATGGGTCCCAACTGTCCAGGTTCAAGGCATTCTTCCTCCAGCTAAAACATGCATGGGAAACCCAGAGTATCGTTCACCGTGTGATTGGGAAACGATTTAAAATGCATCTCAGTTTTCGTATCCTGGTCCTCGGGTTCACCATTCCAGATGCTTTACTAACACTCTCCCCACTTGTAGAGTCAGTGTCTTTAACCTCCTCTTTGGCACAGCTTGCAATTTCTGTGCAAGATGAACAGGAATTTGAGAACCAATGAGAGACTAGCTGTAGGTGTCTGCACGGGCAAATGTAACGCTCTTTGCCCACCAGGAAGACGAATTAAACAAAGGCTCAATGTGCCCTGCTGAAAACAGATTAGGGCCTGAAGCAATCCTGCGGTTCTGTGCCCAGCTCACAATAAAGCGAGTTGAAGAATGGAGCTCAGGGGCACTGTAATTCACAAACCTGCAGAGATATAAATGACAGCTATCCTCCAAAAATATATTGAAGTAAGCCTGCGAAGGGGACTTGAAAGCGGGGCAGAATTTCAGGAAAACGATTGCAGGGGGTAGACTGGAATTGCCCTGAAAGCATAGGAAAAGAGGCACAACGTCGACAATGATGCACTTGGCCAAAAAGGGCGTATGCGTTTTTTCCTGAATATATTCAGGAAAAAACGCATATGCCCTTTTTGGCCAACCAAGCAAGCCTGTAAAGGAAATCTGCACTACAATGAAATCTCACTGCCCCCCCCCCCCCCCCGGGCAAAAGGGCCATCTGAAAAAAGTGTAAAATCCAGAAAGGTAGGACAGGATATGGAGAACAGGGAGCCTTTTTATGCTGATTGGCAGGATGTAAATTGCCAGCAGCCACCCTGGAGAAGTGTATGGTGTTTCCTGAAACACGTAAGAAACAAAGCAACACAGCCTATGGCAATTGCACTTATGGTCCTATTCTTTAGGGAAATTAAAATCAAAAACAGAGAGCCACCCCAAAGTTTGGGACGGCTGTGTTCCCAAGAAGCTCGTCTACAGTACCAGATAAATATCGCAGAAAGCAAAAAAATGGATAAAGAAGTTGTGGCACATACGTGCAATGCAGTATCACTCAACAATGAAATCTGTGTCATCAGGCCCGTAGCTGCATAGTGAGTGGATGCAGGTACGGTGATTCTACGTGAACTACGTCACACAGAAAAAGAAACATCATAAGATATCACTAATACACGGAATGTAAACTTGACTACACATGAACTGAATTACAAAACAGAACAGGGTCTCAAATTTAGAAAACCAACTAGTGCTTGCTTATGGGGAAAGGTGCGTTGGGGTGCTGCATAAAACCAGAGACTGAAATTAGTACAGATAACATTCCATAAGCCAAATATGTAATAGACAAGACCTACTCCTTGCTCAACGAAATGGACTCAACACCACATATTCAACGCCTAGGAATACACCTGACTAGGAAGAATCTTAAAACCCATGGATATATATGTCTCCGTAAGAGAATCAATCGTGTGTACAGCGGCCGAAACGCAGCAGTGAAAATCCGATAAATCCCATTATCAAAATAAATTTCGAAAACAAAACACAAAGACAGTGCAATAGAGAGCAATTCTTAAATAATTCACTCAGGGCATGTGATGCAACCGGGATTTAACACATCTACACCCAGAGCTGGTTGAGACATAAGGCTGGACACTTCAGGCTGATAGCATTGGTGAGTTTCGGTGAGCAAATGCAGACACTTTGAAGTCATAATGCATGGTACCTATTCCATGGGTCCCAACTCTCCAGGTTCAAGGGATTCTTCCTCCAGCTAAAACATGCATGGGAAACCAACAGTATGGTCCACCGTGTGATTGGGAAACGATTTAAAATGCATCTCAGTTTTCGTATCCTGGTCCTCGGGTTCACCATTCCAGATGCTTTACTAACACTCTCCCTGCTTGGAGAGTCAGTGCCTTTAACCTACTCTTTGGCACAGCTTGCAATTTCTGTGCAAGATGAACAGGAATAGGGAGAACCAATTAGAGACTAGCTGTAGGTGTCTGCACGGGCAAATGTAACGCTCATTTCCGACCAGGAAGAGGAATTAACCAAAGGCTCAGCATGCCCTGCCGGAAACAGATTAGGGCCTGAAGCAATCCTGCGGTTTTGTGCCCAGCTCACAAGAAAGCGAGTTGAAGAAAGGAGCTCAGGGGCACTGTAATTCACAAACCTGCAGAGTTATAAATGACAGCTATCCTCCAAAAATATATTGAAGTAAGCCTGCGAAGGGGACTTGAAAGCGGGGCAGAATTTCAGGAAAACGATTGCAGGGGGTAGACTGGAATTGCCCTGAAAGCATAGGAAAAGAGGCAGAACGTCGACAATGATGCACTTGGCCAAAAAGGGCGTATGCGTTTTTTCCTGAATATATTCAGAAAAAAACGCATACGCCCTTTTTGGCCAACCAAGCAAGCCTGTAAAGGAAATGTGCACTACAATGAAGTCTCACTGCCCCCCGGGCAAAAGGGCCATCTGAAAAAAGTGTAAAATCCAGAAAGGTAGGACAGGATATGGAGAACAGGAAGCCTTGTTATGCTGATTGGCAGGATGTAAATTGCCAGCAGCCAACCTGGAGAAGTGTATGGTGTTTCCTGAAACACGTAAGAAACAAAGCAACACAGCCTATGGCACTTCCACTTATGGTCCTATAGCTTACGGAAATTAAAATCAAAAACAGACAGCCACCCCAATATTTGGAACGCCTGTGTTCACAAGAAGCTCGTCTGGAGTATCAGGTAAATATCCCAGAAAGCAAAAAATGGATAAAGAAGTTGTGGCACGTACGTACAATGAAATATCAATCAGCAATGAAATCTGTGTCATCAGGCCCATAGCGGCATAGTGAGTGGATGCAGGTACGGTGATTCTACGTGAATTACGTCACACAGAAAAAGAAACATCATAAGATATCACTAATACACGGAATGTAAACTTGAGTACACATGAATTGAATTACAAAACAGAACAGGGTCTCAAATTTAGAAAACCAACTAGTGCTTGCTTATGGGGAAAGGTGCGTTGGGGTGCTGCATAAAACCAGAGACTGAAATTAACACAGATAACTTTCCATAAGCCAAATATGTAATAGACAAGACCTACTCCTTGCTCAACGAAATGGACCCAACACCACATATTCAACGCCTCGGAATATACCTGACTAGGAAGAATCTTAAAACCCATGGATATATATGTCTCCGGAAGAGAATCAAGCGTGTGTACAGCGGCCGAAACGCAGCAGTGAAAATCCGAAAAATCCCATTATCAAAATAAATTTCGAAAACAAACCACAAAGACAGTAAAATAGAGAGCAATTCTTAAATAATTCGCTCAGGGCATGTGATGCAACCGGGATTGACCACATCTACACCCAGAGCTGGTTGAGACATAAGGCTGGACACTTCAGGCTGATATCATTGGTGAGTTTCGGTGAGCAAATGCAAACCCTTTGAAGTCATACTGCATGGTACCCATTCCATGGGTCCCAACACTCCAGGTTCAAGGGATTCTTCCTCCAGCTAAAACATGCATGGGAAACCCAGAGTATCGTCCACCGTTTGATTGGGAAACGATTTAAAATGCATCTCAGTTTTCGTATCCTGGTCCTCGGGTTCACCATTCCAGATGCTTTACTAACACTCTCCCCGCTTGGAGAGTCAGTGCCTTTAACCTCCTGTTTGGCACAGCTTACAATTTCTGTGCAAGATGAACAGGAATAGGGAGAACCAATGAGAGACTAGCTGTAGGTGTCTGCACGGGCAAATGTAACGCTCATTGCCGACAAGGAAGAGGAATTAAACAAAGGCTCAGCGTGCCCTGCTGAAAACAGATTAGGGCCTGAAGCAATCCTGCGGTTTTGTGCCCAGCTCACAAGAAAGCGAGTTGAAGAAAGGAGCTCAGGGGCACTGTAATTCACAAACCTGCAGAGTTATAAATGACAGCTATCCTCCAAAAATATATTGAAGTAAGCCTGCGAAGGGGACTTGAAAGCGGGGCAGAATTTCAGGAAAACGATTGCAGGGGGTAGACTGGGATTGCCCTGAAAGCATAGGAAAAGAGGCAGAACGTCGACAATGATGCACTTGGCCAAAAAGTGCGTATGCGTTTTTTCCTGAATATATTCAGGAAAAAACGCATACGCCCTTTTTGGCCAACCAAGCAAGCCTGTAAAGAAATCTGCACTAAAATGAAGTCTCACTGCCCCCCGGGCAAAAGGGCCATCAGAAAAAAGTGTAAAATCCAGAAAGGTAGGACAGGATATGGAGAACAGGGAGCCTTGTTATGCTGATTGGCAGGATGTAAATTGCCAGGAGCCACCCTGGAGAAGTGTATGGTGTTTCCTGAAACACGTAAGAAACAAAGCAACACAGCCTATGGCACTTCCACTTATGGTCCTATAGCTTACGGAAATTAAAATCAAAAACAGACAGCCACCCCAATATTTGGGACGGCTGTGTTCACAAGAAGCTCATCTACAGTATCAGGTAAATATCCCACAAAGCAAAAAATGGATAAAGAAGTTGTGGCACGTACGTACAATGCAATATCACTCAGCAATGAAATCTGTGTCATCAGGCCCGTAGCGGCATAGTGAGTGGATGCAGGTACGGTGATTCTACGTGAACTACGTCACACAGAAAAAGAAACATCATAAGATATCACTAATACACGGAATGTAAACTTGACTACACATGAACTGAATTACAAAACAGAACAGGGTCTCAAATTTAGAAAACCAACTAGTGCTTGCTTATGGGGAAAGGTGCCTTGGGGTGCTGCATAAAACCAGAGACTGAAATTAGCACAGATAACTTTCCATAAGCCAAATATGAAATAGACAAGACCTACTCTTGCTCAACGAAATGGACCCAACACCACATATTCAACGCCTAGGAATATACCTGACTAGGAAGAATCTTAAAACCCATGGATATATATGTCTCCGTAAGAGAATCAAGCGTGTGTACAGCGGCCGAAACACAGCAGTGAAAATCCGATAAATCCCATTATCAACATGAATTTCGAAAACAAAACACAAAGACAGTGAAATAGAGAGCAATTCTTAAATAATTCACTCAGGGCATGTGATGCAACCGGGATTGACCACATCTACACCCAGAGCTGGTTGAGACATAAGGCTGGACACTTCAGGCTGATAGCATTGGTGGGTTTCGGTGAGCAAATGCAGACGCTTTGAAGTCATACTGCATGGTACCCATTCCATGGGTCCCAAATCTCCAGGTTCAAGGGATTCTTCCTCCAGCTAAAACATGCATGGGAAACCCAGAGTATCGTACACCGTGTGATTTGGAAACGATTTAAAATGCATCTCAGTTTTTGTATCCTGGTCCTCGGGTTCACCATTCCAGATGCTTTACTAACACTCTCCCCGCTTGGAGAGTCAGTGCCTTTAACCTCCTGTTTGGCGCACCTTGCAATTTCTGTGCAAGATGAACAGGAATAGGGAGAACCAATGAGAGACTAGCTATAGGTGTCTGCCGGGCAAATGTAACGCTCATTGCCCACCAGGAAGAGGAATTAAACAAAGGCTCAGTGTGCCCTGCTGGAAACAGGTTAGGGCCTGAAGCAATCCTGCGGTTTTGTGCCCAGCTCACAAGAAAGCGAGTTGAAGAAAGGAGCTCAGGGGCACTGTAATTCACAAACCTGCAGAGTTATAAATGACAGCTATCCTCCAAAAATATATTGAAGTAAGCCTGCGAAGGGGACTTGAAAGCGGGGCAGAATTTCAGGAAAACGATTGCAGGGGGTAGACTGGAATTGCCCTGAAAGCATAGGAAAAGAGGCAGAACGTCGACAATGATGCACTTGGCCAAAAAGGGCGTATGCGTTTTTTCCTGAATATATTCAGGAAAAAACGCATACGCCCTTTTTGGCCAACCAAGCAAGCCTGTAAAGGAAATCTGCACTACTATGAAGTCTCACTGCCCCCCGGGCAAAACGGCCATCTGAAAAAAGTGTAAAATCCAGAAAGTTAGGACAGGATATGGAGAACAGGGAGCCTTGTTATGCTGATTGGCAGGATGTAAATTGCCAGCAGCCACCCTGGAGAAGTGTATGGTGTTTCCTGAAACACGTAAGAAACAAAGCAACACAGCCTATGGCACTTCCACTTATGGTCCTATAGCTTACGGAAATTAAAATCAAAAACAGACAGCCACCCCAATATTTGGGACGGCTGTGTTCACAAGAAGCTCGTCTACAGTACCAGGTATATATCCCAGAAAGCAAAAAATGGATAAAGAAGTTGTGGCACGTACGTGCAATGGAATATCACTCAGCAATGAAATCTGTGTCATCAGGCCCATAGCGGTTACTGAGTGGATGCATGTACGGTGATTCTACGTGAACTACGTCACACAGAAATAGAAACATCATAAGATATCACTAATACACGGAATGTAAACTTGACTACACATGAACTGAATTACAAAACAGAACAGGGTCTCAAATTTAGAAAACCAACTAGTGCTTGCTTATGGGGAAAGGTGCCTTGGGGTGCTGCATAAAACCAGAGACTGAAATTAGCACAGATAACTTTCCATAAGCCAAATATATAATAGACAAGACCTACTCCTTGCTCAACGAAATGGACCCAACACCACATATTCAACGCCTAGGAATATAACTGACTAGGAAGAATCTTAAAACCCATGGATATAAAAGTCTCCGTAAGAGAATCAAGCGTGTGTACAGCGGCCGAAACGCAGCAGTGAAAATCCGATAAATCCCATTATCAAAATAAATTTCGAAAACAAAACACAAAGACAGTGAAATAGAGAGCAATTCTTAAATAATTCACTCAGGGCATGTGATGCAACCGGGATTGACCACATCTACACCCAGAGCTGGTTGAGACATAAGGCTGGACACTTCAGGCTGATAGCATTGTGAGTTTCGGTGAGCAAATGCAGACCCTTGGAAGTCATACTGCATGGTACCCATTCCATGGGTCCCAACTCTCCAGGTTCAAGGGAATCTTCCTCCAGCTAAAACATGCATGGGAAACCCAGAGTATCATCCTCCGTGTGATTGGGAAACGATTTAAAATGCATCTCAGTTTTCGTATCCTGGTCCTCGAGTTCACCATTCCAGATGCTTTACTAACACTCTCCCCGCTTGGAGAGTCAGTGCCTTTAACCTCCTGTTTGGCACAGCTTGCAATTTCTGTGCAAGATGAACAGGAATAGGAAGAACCAATGAGAGACTAGCTGTAGATGTCTGCACGGGCAAATGTAACGCTCATTGCCCACCAGGAAGAGGAATTAAACAAAGGCTCAGTGAGCCCTGCTGGAAACAGATTAGGGCCTGAAGCAATCCTGCGGTTTTGGGCCCAGCTCACAAGAAAGCGAGTTGAAGAAAGGAGCTCAGGGGCACTGTAATTCACAAACCTGCAGAGTTATAAATGACAGCTATCCTCCAAAAATATATTGAAGTAAGCCTGCGAAGGGGACTTGAAAGCGGGGCAGAATTTCAGTAAAACGATTGAAGGGGGTAGACAGGAATTGCCCTGAAAGCATAGGAAAAGAGGCAGAACGTCGACAATGATGCACTTGGCCAAAAAGGGCGTATGCGTTTTTTCCTGAATATATTCAGGAAAAAACGCATACGCCCTTTTTGGCCAACCAAGCAAGCCTGTAAAGGAAATCTGCACTACAATGAAGTCTCACTGCCCCTCGGGCAAAAGGGCCATCTGAAAAAAGTGTAAAATCCAGAAAGGTAGGACAGGATATGGAGAACAGGGAGCCTTGTTATGCTGATTGGCAGGATGTAAATTGTGAACAGCCACACTGGAGAAGTGTATGGTGTTTCCTGAAACACGTAAGAAATAAAGCAACACAGCCTTTGGCAATTGCACTTATGGTCCTATTGCTTAGGGAAATTAAAATCAAAAACAGAGAGCCACACCAAAGTTTGGGACGGCTGTGTTCCCAAGAATCTCGTCTACAGTACCAGGTAAATATCCCAGAAAGAAAAAAATGGATAAAGAAGTTGTGGCACGTACGTGCAATGCAATATCACTCAGCAATGAAATCTGTGTCATCAGGCCCGTAGCGGCATAGTGAGTGGATGCAGGTACGGTGATTCTACGTGAACTACGTCACACAGAAAAAGAAACATCATAAGATATCACTAATACACGGAATGTAAACTTGACTACACATGAACTGAATTACAAAACAGAACAGGGTCTCAAATTTAGAAAACCAACTAGTGCTTGCTTCTGGGGAAAGGTGCGTTGGGGTGCTGCATAAAACCAGAGACTGAAATTAGCACAGATAACATTCCATAAGCCATATATATAATAGACAAGACCTACTCCTTGCTCAACGAAATGGACTCAACACCACATATTCAACTACTAGGAATATACCTGACTAGGAAGAATTTTAAAACCCATGGATTTATATGTCTCCATAAGAGAATCAAGCGTGTGTACAACGGCATAAACGCAGAAGTGAAAATCCGATAAATCCCATTATCAAAATAAATTTCAAAAACAAAACACAAAGACAGTGAAATAGAGAGCAATTCTTAAATAATTCACTCAGGGCATGTGATGCAACCGGGATTGACCACATCTACACCCAGAGCTGGTTGAGACAAAAGGCTGGACACGTCAGGCTGATAGCATTGGTGAGTTTCGGTGAGCAAATGCAGACCCTTTGAAGTCATACTGCATGGTATCCATTCCATGGGTCCCAACTCTCCAGGTTCAAGGGATTCTTCCTCCAGCTAAAACATGCATGGGAAACCACAGTATGGTCCACCGTGTGATTGGGAAACGATTTAAAATGCATCTCAGTTTTCGTATCCTAGTTCTCGGGTTCACCATTCCAGATGCTTTACTAACACTCTCCCTGCTTCTAGAGTCAGTGCCTTTAACCTCCTGTTTGGCACAGCTTGCAATTTCTGTGCAAGATGAACAGGAATAGGGAGAACCAATGAGAGACTAGCTGTAGGTGTCTCCACGGGCAAAGGTAACGCACATTTCCCACCAGGAAGTGGAATTAAACAAAGGCTCAGCATGCCCTGCCGGAAACAGATTAGGGTCTGAAGCAATCCTGCGGTTTTGTGCCCAGCTCACAAGAAAGCGAGTTGAAGAAAGGAGCTCAGGGGCACTGTAATTCACAAACCTGCAGAGTTATAAATGACAGCTATCCTCCAAAAATATATTGAAGTAAGCCTGCGAAGGAGACTTGAAAGCGGGGCAGAATTTCAGGAAAATGATTGCAGGGGGTAGACTGGAATTGCCCTGAAAGCATAGGAAAAGAGGCACAACGTCGACAATGATGCACTTGGCCAAAAAGGGCGTATGCGTTTTTTCCTGAATATATTCAGGAAAAAACGCATACGCACTTTTTGGCCAACCAAGCAAGCCTGTAAAGGAAATCTGCACTACAATGAAGTCTCACTGCCCCCCGGGCAAAAGGGCCATCTGAAAAAAGTGTAAAATCCAGAAAGTTAGGACAGGATATGTAGAACAGGGAGCCTTGTTATGCTGATTGGCAGGATGTAAATTGTGAACAGCCACACTGGAGAAGTGTATGGTGTTTCCTGAAACACGTAAGAAATAAAGCAACACAGCCTTTGGCAATTGCACTTATGGTCCTATTGCTTAGGGAAATTAAAATCAAAAACAGAGAGCCACACCAAAGTTTGGGACGGCTGTGTTCCCAAGAATCTCGTCTACAGTACCAGGTAAATATCCCAGAAAGCAAAAAATGGATAAAGAAGTTGTGGCACGTACGTGCAATGCAATATCACTCAGCAATGAAATCTGTGTCATCAGGCCCGTAGCGGCATAGTGAGTGGATGCAGGTACGGTGATTCTACGTGAACTACGTCACACAGAAAAAGAAACATCATAAGATATCACTAATACACGGAATGTAAACTTGACTACACATGAACTGAATTACAAAACAGAACAGGGTCTCAAATTTAGAAAACCAACTAGTGCTTGCTTCTGGGGAAAGGTGCGTTGGGGTGCTGCATAAAACCAGAGACTGAAATTAGCACAGATAACATTCCATAAGCCATATATATAATAGACAAGACCTACTCCTTGCTCAACGAAATGGACTCAACACCACATATTCAACTACTAGGAATATACCTGACTAGGAAGAATTTTAAAACCCATGGATTTATATGTCTCCATAAGAGAATCAAGCGTGTGTACAACGGCATAAACGCAGAAGTGAAAATCCGATAAATCCCATTATCAAAATAAATTTCAAAAACAAAACACAAAGACAGTGAAATAGAGAGCAATTCTTAAATAATTCACTCAGGGCATGTGATGCAACCGGGATTGACCACATCTACACCCAGAGCTGGTTGAGACAAAAGGCTGGACACGTCAGGCTGATAGCATTGGTGAGTTTCGGTGAGCAAATGCAGACCCTTTGAAGTCATACTGCATGGTATCCATTCCATGGGTCCCAACTCTCCAGGTTCAAGGGATTCTTCCTCCAGCTAAAACATGCATGGGAAACCCAGAGTATGCTCCACTGTGTGACTGGTAAACCTTTTTACATGCATGTCTGTTTTCGTCCCCTGGTACTCAGGTTCACCATTCAAGACCCTTTACTTACACTCTCCCCATTTGGAGAGTCAGTGCCTTTAACCTCCTGTTTGGCACTGTTTGCAATTTCTGCGCAAGATGAACAGGAATACGGAGAACCAATGGGAGACTATCTGTAGGTGTGTGCACGGGCAAATATTTTTTTAACATCTTTATTGGGGTATAATTGATTTACAATGGTGTGTTAGTTTTTGCTTTATAACAAAATGAATCATCTATACATATACATATGCTCCCTGTGTCTTCCCTCTTGTGTCTCCCTCCCTCCCTCTCTCCCCCTTCCACCCCTCCAGGCTGTCCCAACGCACCGAGCTAATATCCCTGTGCCTTGCAGCTGCTTCCACCTTGCTATCTACCTTACTACATTTGTTAGTGTGTATATGTCCATGACTCTCTCTCGCCCTGTCAAAACTCACCATTCCCCCTCCCCATATCCTCAATTCCATTCTCCAGTAGGTCTGCGCCTCTATTCCTGTCTTATCCCTAGGTTCTTCATGACATTTTTTTCCTTTAAATTCCATATATATGTGTTAGCATATGCTATTTGTCTTTTTCTTTCTGACTTACTTCACTCTGTATGACAGACTCTAGGTCTATCCATCTCATTACAAATAACTCAGTTTCATTTCCTTTTAAGGCTGAGTAATATTCCATTGTGTATATGTGCCACATCTTCTTTATCCATTCGTCTGATGATGGGCGCTTAGGTTCTTTCCATCTCCGGTCTATTGTAAATAGAGCTGCAATGAACATTTTGGTACATGACTCTTTTTGAATTTTGGTTTTCTCAGGGTATATGCCCAGTATGCACGGGCAATTTTAACACTCATTTCCCAACAGGAAAAGGAATTAACCAAAGGCTCAGCATGCCGTGCTGGAACAAGATTAGGGCCTGAAGCAATCCTGCGGTTTTGTGGCCAGCTCACAAGAAAGCGAGTTGAGGAAAGGAGCTCAGGGGCACTGTCATTCACATACCTGCAGACTTATAAATGACAGAAATCGTACAAAAATATATTGAATTAAGGCTGCGAAGAGGACTTGAAAGTGGGGCAGAATTGCTGGAATCCGATTTCAGGAGGTAGACGTGAATTGCTCTGAAAGCATAAGAGAAATGGCAGAACCTCGTCAATGAAGCACTTGGCCAAAAAGGGCATATACATTTTTTCCAGGGCCATCATTCACGGGAGTAGGAGGCTCCCAGCATGCTCCAGTGGCCAACAGAGGGCCCACGTCGCCAAGGCGATGTGAGCTAGCCAGGCAGGAGTGACCTGACATCAGAGGGCCCACCTCACAGAATGGTAGGGAACCCAGCCAGGATCAGACTCTCCCCAGAGGGCCCACATCACCAAGGTGATGGGAACCAGGCAGGAGTGTCCTCACACCCGTGGGGCCACATCATCAAAAGTTGAGGTACCCAGCACATGTGGCCTCAAACCAGAGGACCCACATCACCATGGGTTTCGGAGTGAGGCAGGCAGGATTAACCTCACAACACATGTCCCATTGTATACAAAAGGTGTGGAAACCAGCAGTTGGATCTTCCTAGCAGGCGGCCCAGAGCACTGAGGCTATGAGATCCAGGCCGGCATGAACTCACAACAGAGGGCCCTCATTGTGATTCTGTAAGCAACCCAGCCATTGTGACCTCAGAGCAGAAGGCCCACATCCCCATGGGGAAGGGAAACAAGCAGGAGTGTCATCGCAAGAGTGGGCACACATGAAAAAATGTGGGGAGCCCAGCAATTAGTGCCTGATGCCAGAGGGCCCTCATCACCGAGGGGCGGTGGCTACCAGCCAGCTCCGACTGCTACCAGAGGGGCGACGTCGCCAATGCGGACTGCGACAACCAGGCAGGAGTGACCTCAGAGCAGAGGGTCAACCTCACAGAAGTGTGAAGAACCAAAGAGGATCAGATTCTCACCAGAGGGCCCACATCACCAAGGGAATGGGAACCAGGCAGGAGTGTCCTCACACTAGTGGGGCCACATCACCGAAAAGTGAGGGACCCAGCACACGTGGCCTCAAACCAGAGGACACACATCACAAGGGAGCTGGGATTGAGGCAGGCAGGAGGAGCCTCAAAACAGAGGGACCATAGAATTAAAGAGGTGAAGAATCCCGCAGTTGGAACCTCCCAGCAGGCGGCCAGGAGCAGCGAGACTATGGGATCCAGGCCGGAGTGATCTCACACCAGAGGGCCGTCATCATGAAACTGTGAGCAACCTAGGCGTTGGGATCTCAGAGCAGAAGGCCCACATTCCCATGGGGTTGGGAACCTGTCAGAAGTGTACTCGCACCACAGGGCACACATCAGAGAATTTAGGGAACCCAGGAGTTAGGGCCTGACGCCAGAGGGCCCTCATTACCAAGGCGAGGAGACTCCAATCAGGCACCAACACCCAACTGAGGGCCCACGTCGCCAAGGTGACGTGTGACAGCCAGGTAGGAGTGACCTCACCACAGAGGGCCTACCTCACAGAAGGGTGAGGAACACAGCCAGGATAAGACTCTCACCAGAGGGCCCACATCACCAAGGTGATCAGAACCAGGCAGGAGAGTCTTCACACCAGTGTGGCCACATCATAGAAAGGTGAGGAACCCAGCACATGTGGCCTAAACCAGAAGACCCACATCTCCAAGGGGCTCGGAATGAGGCAGGCAGGAGTAGCCTCACAACACAGGGCCCATAGAATAAAAAAGCTGAGGAATCCAGCAATGGGAACCTCCCAGCAGGCGGCCAAGAGCACCAAGTCTATGCGATTCAGGCCGCAGTAAACTCACAGCAGAGGGTCCACATCATGAAACTGCGAGCAACCCAGCCATTTGGACCTCAGAGCAGAAGGTCCACATCCCCAAGGTGTTGGGAGCATGACAGGAGTGTCCTCACACCACTTAGCACATATCAGAAAATGTGGGTACCCAGCAGTTAGGGCCTGACCCCAGAGGGCCCTCATCACTGAGGGGAGGAGGCTCACAGCATGTTCCAACTACCACAAGAGGGCCCACGTCACCAAGGCGGGGTGTGTCAGCCAGGCAGGAGTGACCTCACAGCAGACGGCCCACCTCAAAGAAGTGTGAGGAACCCAACCAGGATCAGACTCTCACCAGAGGGCCCATATCAACAAGGGGATGGGAACCAGGCACGAGTGTCCTCACACCAGTGGGGCCACATCACTAAAAGATGAGGAAACTGGCACATGTGGCCACAAACCAGAGGACCTACATCACCAAGGGGCTGGGAGTGACACAGGCAGGAGGAGCCTCCCAACACAGGGCCCAAAGCATAAAAAAGGTGAGGAACCCAGCAGTTGGAACTTCCCAGCAGGCGGCCCAGGGTACCGAGGCTATGGGATCTAGGAATGAGTGAACTAACACCAGAGAGGTAACATCAGGAAACTGTGAGCAACCCAGGCGTTGGAACCTCAGAGCAGAAGGCCCATATCGCCATGGGGATGGGAACATTTCACGAGTGTCCTGGCATCACTGGGCTCACATCAGAAAACCTGGGGAGCCCAGCAGTTAGAGCCTGACGCCAGAGGGACCTCATCACCGAGGACAGGAGTCTCCAAAAGGATCCAACTCCCACCAGAGGGCTGACGTCACCAAGGCAATGGGAGCAAGCCAGGCAGGAGTTACCTCAGAGCACAGGGCCCACCTCACAGAACGGTAAGGAACCCAGCCAGGATCAGACTCTCACCAGAGGGGCCACATCACCAAGGGGCTGGGAAACAGGCACGAGTGTCCTCACACCATTGGGGCCACATCATCGAAAGGTGAGGGACCCAGCACACGTGGCCTCACACCAGAGGACACACATCACAACGGGGCTGGGATTGAGGCAGGCAGGAGGAGCCTCAAAACAGAGGGCCCATAGAATAAAAAAGGTGAGGAATCCCGCAGTTAGAACCTCCCAGCAGGCACCCAGGAGCAGCAAGCCTATGGGATCTAGGCCGGAATGAACGCACATCAGAGGGCCCTCATCATGAAACTGTGAGCACCCCAGCCGTTGGGACCTCAGAGCAGAAGGCCCAAATTCCCATGGGGTTGGGAACCTGACAGGAGTGTACTCGCACGACAGGTCGCACATCTGCAAATTTTGGGAGCCCAGGAGTTAGGGTCTGACGCAAGAGGGCCCTCATTACCGAGGGACGGAGACTCGCAGCAGACACCAACTCCCAACTGAGGGCCCACGTCACCAAGGTGATGTGTGCCAGCCAGGCAGGAGTGACCTCACCGCAGAGGGCCTACCTCACAGAAGGGTGAGGAAACCAGCCAGGATAAGACTCTCACCAGAGGGCCCACATCACCAAGGGGATCGGAACCAGGCAGGAGGGTCCTCACACCAGTGTGGCCACATTAGAGAAAGGTGAGGAACCCAGAACATGTGGCCTAAAACAGGGGACCCACATCTCCAAGGGGCTAGGAGTGAGGCAAGCAGGAGTATCCTCACAAAACACAGCCCACAGAATAAAAGTTGTGAGGAATCCAGCAGTTGGAACCAGCCAGTAGGCCGCCCAGAGCACAGAGTCTATGGGATCCAGGCCACAGCAAACTCACAGCAGAGGTCCCACATCATGAAACTGTGAGCAACCCAGCGGATGGGACCTCAGAGCAGAAGGCCCACATCCCTATGGGGATGGGAACCTGACAGGAGTGTCCTCGGTCCACTTCCACGAATCAGAAAATGTGGGAACCCAGCAGTTAGGACCTGAGGCCAGAGGACCCTCATCACCGAGGGGAGGAGGCTCCCAGCAAGCTCCAACTGCCACCATAAGGCCGATGTCACCAAGGCGGGGTGTGCCAACCAGGCAGGAGTGACCTCAGAGCAGAAAGCCCACCTCACAGAAGTGTGAAGAACCCAACAAGGATCAGACTGTCACCAGAGGGCCAACATCACCAAGGGAATGGGAACCAGGCAGGAGTGGCCTCACACCAGTGGGGCTACATCACCATAATTTGAGGGACCCAGCACACGTGGCCTCAAACCTGAGGACACACATCACCAAGGGGCTGGGAGTGAGGCAGGCCAGAGGATCCTCAAAACAGAGGGACCATAGAATAAAAAAGGTGAGGAATCCCACAGTTGGAACCTCCGGCAGGCAGCCAGGAGCAGCGAGGCTATGGGATCTATGCCGGAGTGAACTCACACCAGAGGGCCCTCATCATGAAACTGTGAGCAACACAGCCGTTGGGACCTCAGAGCAGAAGGCTCACATCCCCATGGGGATGGGAACCTGGCCCGAGTGTCCTTGCACCACTTAGCATGAATCAGAAAATGTGGGAACCCAGCAGTTAGGGCCTGAGGACAGAGGGCCCTCATCACCGAGGGGAGGAGGCTCCCAGCAGGCTCCAACTGCCACCATATGGCCGACGTTGCCAAGGCGGGGTGTGCCAGCCAGGCAGGAGTGACCTCAGAGCAGAGGGCCCACCTCACAGAAGGGTGAGGAACCTAACCAGGATCAGACTCTCACCAGAGGGCCAACATCACCAAGGTGATGGGAACCAGGCAAGACTGTCCTAACAGCAGTGGGGCCAACATCACCAAGGGAATGGGAACCAGGCAAGAGTGTCCTCACACCAGTGTGGCCACATTATAGAAAGGTGAGGAACACAGCACATGTGGCCTCAAACAAGGGGACACACATCACGAACGGGCTGGGAGTGAGGCATGCAGGAGGAGACGCACAACCGAGGGCCCATAGAATAAAAAAGGTGAGGAATCGAGAAGTTGGAAACTCCAAGCTGGAGGCCCAGAGCACTGACACTATGGGATACAGGCCAGAGTGAACACACAGCAAAGGGCCCACATCATGAAACTGTGAGCAACCCAGCAGTTGGGACCACAGAACAGAAGTCCCACATGCCCATGGGGATGGGAACCTGGCAGGAGTGACTCGCACCACTGGGCACACATCAGAAAATGTGTGGAGCCCAGCACTTAGGGCCTGACACCAGAAGGCCCTCATCACTGAGGGGAGGAGGCCCCAGCACGCTCCAACTGCCACCAGAGGGTCCACGTCGCCAAGGCGACGTGCGCCAGCCAGGCAGGATTGACCTCACAGCAGAGGGCCCACGTCATGAAAGTGTGAGCAACCCAGCCGTTAGGACCTCAGAACAGAAGGCCCACACGCTCATGAGGATGGGAACCTGGCAGGAGTGCCCTCGTACCACTTAGCACGTATCAGAAAATGTGGGAACCCCACCATTAGGGTCTGACGCCAGAGGGCCTCATCACCACGGGAAGGAGGCTCCCAGCAGGCTCCAACTGCCACCAGGGTGCCGAAGTCAACAAGGCGGGTTGTGCCAGCCAGGCAGGAGTGACCTCAGAGAAGAGGGCTCACCTCACGGATGTGTGAGGAACCCAACCAGGATCAGAGTCTCACCAGAGGGCCCACATCACCAAGGGGATGGGAACCAGGCAGGAGTGTCCACACACCAGTGGGGCCACATCATCAAAAGATGAGGAACCCATCACATATGGCCTCAAACCTGAGGACATACATCACCATGTGGCTGGGAGTGAGGCAGGTATCTGGAGGGGCACATTTAACTCTAATTTCCCACCAGGAAGAGGAATTAACCAAAGGCTCAGAGTGCCGTGCCGGACCCTGATTATGGCCTGAAGCAAACCTGCAGTTTTGTGGCCAGCTTACAAGGAAGCGAGTTAAGAAAGGAGCTCAGGGGCACTGTAATTCACAAACCTGCAGAGATAAATGACAGCTATTGGCAAAAATATATCGAAGTAAGTCTGCAAAGAGGACTTGAAAACGAGGCAGAATTGCAGGAATCATATTTCAAGAGGTAGATTGGAATTGCATTTAAAGCATATGAAAAGCGGCAGATCTTTGACAGTGATGCACATGGACAAAAAGTGCGTATACATTTTTCCTGAATATATTCAGGAAAAAACGCATATGAACATTTTGGCCAACCAAGCACTCCAGCAATGGAAATCCACACTACAATGAAGTCACATTTCCCATTCGTCAAAAAGGCCATCTGAATAAAGTGTAAAAACCAGAAACACAGGACAGGCCATGGAGAACAGGGAGCCGTGTTATGCTGATGGGCGGGATGTAAATTGCCAACAGACACTCTGGAGATGTTCATGGTGTATCCTGAAACATCTAAAAAACAAAGCTACAGAGCCTAGGGCACTTCCACTTTTGGCCCTAGAGCTTAGGAAAATTAAAATCAACAAGACACAGCCAACACAAAATTTAGGGCTGCTGTGTTTACAAGAACCTCGAGTCCAGTACAAATTAAATATCCCAGAAAGAAAAAAATGGATAAAGAAGTTGTGCTACTTACGTACAACGGAATATCACTCAGCAGTGAAATCAATGTCATCAGGCCTGTAGCAGCAAATTGAGTGGATTTAATTATGATGATTCTAAGAGAAATATGTCACACAAAGAAAGATAATTATCATAAGATATCACTAATAGAGGGAGTGTAAACTTGGCTACACATAAACTGAATTACAAAACCGAACAGAGTCTCACATTTAGATAAAAACCTTATGCTTGCTTAAGGGGAAAGTTGAGTTGGGCTGCTGTATAAAAACAGATTGAAATTAGCACACATACCATTCCATAAGCCAAATACGTAATAAACAAGACCTACTCTTTGCTCAACGAAATAGACTCATCCATGGTGTATCACCTTACACCTATTAGAATGGGCATCATCAGAAAATCTACAAACAACAAATGCTGGAAACGGTGTGGAGATAAGGAATCCTCTTCCACTATTGTTGGGAACGTAAATTGATACAGTCACTGTGGAGAACATTATGGAGTTTCTTATAAAACTAAGAATAGAATTACCATACGATACAGCAATCCCTCTACTGGGCATATACCCAGACAAAACCATAAATCAAAAAGAGACATTCACCACAATGTTCATTGCATCACTATTTACACTATCCAGGAAATGGAAGCAACCTAAATGCCCACAGACAGACGAATGCATAAAGATGTGGTACATATATAAAATGGAATATTACTAAGCCATAAAAAGGAATGAAATTGGGACATTTGTAGAGACGTTGATGGATCTAGAGACTGTCATACAGAGTGAAGTAAGTCAGAAAGAGAAAAACAAATCTTGTATATTAATGCATATATGTGGAATCTAGAAAAATTGTACAGATGAACCGTTTTGCAAGGCAGAAATAGAGCAATACATGTATACAACAAACGTATGGACAACAAGGGGGGAAAGCTGTTGGGGATGGTGGTGGGAGGAGTTGAGATATTGGGATTGGTATGTATACATTTATATGTATAAAGTAGATAACCAAAAACAACCTGCTGTATAAAAATATAAAATTAAATTCAAAATAAAAAATTAAAAAAAGTAAAACAGAAAAAATATTCTTCCCTTCACATACATGTATTTATATGAATAAATTATTTCCATGCTTATATCTGTAAATACACAAAAGAGGAATAAAATCTACCTTGAACCAAAAACGAAAAAAAGATAAAAAAGAACAGAACCCACCAGTTCCACAGAGGAAAACCGTTTCAGGGCACTTGCTCCAATTGCAAACAATTCTGAAGTTGGTCAGTGGTGGGGAATCATCTCCCATTCAGCCAGCATGCTCCTCGCAACAAGCGTCCTCACTGCAAAGCTGGGGGACCGTGCCGAGGTATCTGTGAGTAAACGTGGGCCGAGCCCCAGGCCAGCTGCTGCTGAAATGTTCCCACCCTTCCAAGGCTAAACACCTGAATATGTACAAGGACTTGAAAACCTAGAGGAAGGGCCATGGAGCCACATGAGGGACAGCATGCCAGCCGACTTGGTGCCTGCAGGCCAGCCAGGATGGTCCTGGCCCTGGGTGCTCTTCTGGAAGCTCTCCATTTCCCTGCCTGAGATACCCCTGCTGTCCCGGCCCCCACTGCTTTCTTCCTTCCTCACCTGTGCCCAGGGAGAAATTCCAGCGGCAGGTGTGGGTGACACATCCTCTTCTTTAGCAGGTAGCATCTTGGCAACTGCTGCAGAAACTCCAGCAGAGCCCCACTCACACTGGGACACCCACAAAGCCGTGGCCTCTCACTCCCTCCCACTAGCCCAGCCCCGAGACTGCTGACAGGGCAGAGAAAATGGCGTCAGGCACAGCTGCAGGGGCTCTTGCTGCCTGGAGCGGTGTTTATATTGATCTCAACCCAGGCACACCTGGGGAGGGCTGGCCGGCACGGTCAGGCTTCCCAAGCCAGCCAATAATCACCCCTCAGGGGCTCACAGTTGCTGAAAATGGAACTTGCTGAATTGGCCAGGTCCAAGGAACAGGTGTGGGCTCCTGAGAGTCAGGATAGACAAGGGGCTGCAGCTCTGGCTTGTTTTCTAATTATATTATCTGGCCCATGAGTGGGAGACAACTTCAAGAAAACCCTCTCCTAATGAGAGGAACCCAGGAGTCAGGGAGAGGAGGGGTGGGTGGTGGTTGGAGACAGAGGCCTGGTGCCCCGGGTGCAGTGGAAGTCTCTGGAAGACCAGGTGGAGGAGGCCGCACAGAGTGATGCCCAGGGTCACAGACCTGTCAGAGCTGCTGTTTGTTAGTTCAAGTCCTGCTCTGAGGTGCTCTGTGTCAGATCTGAGTGACAGGTGAGCTGGGAGTGCTCTGCAATGAGGGCTATGTGCACGGTTCCTGTGTGCCCAGCCCTGCCAAGGTACCTGCAAGGGTAGCTCTGTATCCTGGGAGGGGCCTGACCACGGGAGCCCCATGGACTGCAGAGGACCTGCCCAGGGAATCCCATATCCTGGGAGGGGCCTGAACACGAGAGCCCCGTGGGCTGGGGTGGGGGTAGGGTACCTGCCCAGGTGCGCTCCATATCCTGGGATTGGCCTGACCTCGAGAGCCCCATGGGCTGCTGGAGTCCTGGTAAAGGATGTCAGGACAGTCAGTGAAGCCACTGAGGATATACCTCCAGTAGTTCCTAAATCCTACACCCTGCTGGTCATTCTACCAACCACCAGGACTTGGTATTCTGTATTAGTCTTCACTGATGCCTTCTTTTGTATTACATTAGTCCCAGAGTCAGAATATATTCAGGAAAAAACGCATACTCCCTTTTTGGCCAACCAAGCAAGCCTGTAAAGGAAATCTGCACTACAATGAAGTCTCACTGCCCCCCGGGCAAAAGGGCCATCTGAAAAAAGTGTAAAATCCAGAAAGGTAGGACAGGATATGGAGAACAGGGAGCCTTGTTATGCTGATTGGCAGGATGTAAATTGCCAGCAGCCACCCTGGAGAAGTGTATGGTGTTTCCTGAAACATGTAAGAAACAAAGCAACACAGCCTATGGCACTTCCACTTATGGTCCTATAGCTTACAGAAATTAAAATCAAAAACAGACAGCCACCCGAATATTTGGGACGGCTGTGTTCACAAAAAGCTCGTCTACAGTATCAAGTAAATATCCCAGAAAGCAAAAAATGGATAAAGAAGTTGTGGCATGTACGTACAATGGAATATCACTCAGCAATGAAATCTGTGTCATCAGGCCCATAGCGGTTAGTGAGTGGATGCATGTACGGTGATTTTACGTGAACTACGTCACACAGAAATAGAAACATCATAAGATATCACTGATACACGGAATGTAAACGACTACACATGAACTGAATTACAAAACAGAACAGGGTCTCAAATTTAGAAAACCAACTAGTACTTGCTTATGGGGAAAGGTGCGTTGGGGTGCTGCATAAAACCAAAGACTGAAATTAGCACAGATAACTTTCCATAAGCCAAATATATAATAGACAAGACCTACCCCTTGCTCAAAGAAATGGACCCAACACCACATGTTCAAAGCCTAGGAATATACATAACTAAGAAGAATCTTAAAACCCATGGATATATATGTGTCCGTTAGAGAAGCAAGCGTGTGTACAGCGGCCGAAACGCAGCAGTGAAAATCCGATAAATCCCATTATCAAAATAAATTTCGAAAACAAAACAAAAAGACAGTGAAATAGAGAGCAATTCTTAAATAATTCATTCAGGGCATGTGATGCAACCGGGATTGACCACATCTATACCCAGAGCTGGTTGAGTCATAAGGCTGGACACTTCAGGCTGATAGCATTGGTGAGTTTCGGTGAGCAAATGCAGACCCTTTGAAGTCATACTGCATGGTACCCATTCCATGGGTCCCAACTCTCCAGGTTCAAGGCATTCTTCCTCCAGCTAAAACATGCATGGGAAACACAGAGTATCGTCCACCGTGTGATTGGGAAACGATTTAAAATGCATCTCAGTTTTCGTATCCTGGTCCTCGGGTTCACCATTCCAGATGCTTTACTAACACTCTCCCCGCTTGGAGAGTCAGTGCCTTTAACCTCCTCTTTGGCACAGCTTGCAATTTCTGTGCAAGATGAACAGGAATAGGGAGAACCAATGAGAGACTAGCTGTAGGTGTCTGCACGGGCAAATGTAACGCTCATTGCCCACCAGGAAGAGGAATTAAACAAAGGCTCAGTGTGCCCTGCTGGAAACAGATTAGTGCCTGAAGCAATCCTGCGGTTTTGTGCCCAGCTCACAAGAAGTCGTGTTGAAGAAAGGAGCTCAGGGGCACTGTAATTCACAAACCTGCAGAGTTATAAATGACAGCTATCCTCCAAATATATATTGAAGTAAGCCTGCGAAGGGGACTTGAAAGCGGGGCAGAATTTCAGGAAAACGATTGCAGGGGGTAGCCTGGAATTGCCTTGAAAGCATAGGGAAAGAGGCACAACGTCGACAATGATGCACTTGGCCAAAAAGGGCGTATGCGTTTTTTCCTGAATATATTCAGGAAAAAACGCATATGCACTTTTTGGCCAACCAAGCAAGGCTATAATGAAATCTGCACTACAATGAAGTCTCACTGCCCCCCTGGCAAAAGGGCCATCTGAAAAAAGTGTAAAATCCAGAAAGGTAGGACAGCATATGGAGAACAGGGAGCCTTGTTATGCTGATTGGGAGGATGTAAATTGCCAACAGCCACCCTGGAGAAGTGTATGGTGTTTCCTAAAACACGTAAGAAATAAAGGAACACAGCCTATGGCAATTGCACTTATGGTCCTCTTGCTTAGGGAAATTAAAATCAAAAACAGAGAACCACCCCAAAGTTTGGGACGGCTGTGTTCCCAAGAAGCTCGTCTACAGTACCAGGTAAATATCCCAGAAAGCAAAAAATGGATAAAGAAGTTGTGGCACGTACGTGCAATGCAATATCACTCAGCAATGAAATCTGTGTCATCAGGCCCGTAGCGGCATAGTGAGTGGATGCAGGTACGGTGATTCTACGTGAACTACGTCACACAGAAAAAGAAACATCATAAGATATCACTAATACACGGAATGTAAATTTAACTACACATGAACTGAATTAAAAAACAGAACAGGGTCTCAAATTTTGAAAACCAACTAGTGCTTGCTTATGGGGAAAGGTGCGTTGGGGTGCTGCATAAAACCAGAGACTGAAATTAGCACAGATAACATTCCATAAGCCAAATATGTAATAGACAAGACCTACTCCTTGCTCAACGAAATGGACTCAACACCACATATTCAACGCCTAGGAATATACCTGACTAGGAAGAATCTTAAAACCCATGGATTTATATGTGTCCGTAAGAGAATCAAGCATGTGTACAGCGGCATAAACGCAGCAGTGAAAATCCGATAAATCCCATTATCAAAATAAATTTCAAAAACAAAACACAAAGACAGTGAAATAGAGAGCAATTCTTAAATAATTCACTCAGGGCATATGATGCAAGCGGGATTTACCACAACTACACCCAGAGCTGGTTGAGACATAAGGCTGGACACGTCAGGCTGATAGCATTGGTGAGCCTCGGAAAGCAAATGCAGACCCTTTGAAGTCATACTGCATGATACCCATTCCATGGGTCCCAACTCTCCAGGTTCAAGGGATTCTTCCTCCAGCTAAAACATGCATGGGAAACCCAGAGTATCGTCCACCGTGTGATTGGGAAACGATTTAAAATGCATCTCAGTTTTCGTATCCTGGTCCTCGGGTTCACCATTCCAGACGCTTTACTAACACTCTCCCCGCTTGGAGAGTCAGTGCCTTTAACCTCCTCTTTGGCACAGCTTGCAATTTCTGTGCAAGATGAACAGGAATAGGGAGAACCAATGAGAGACTAGCTGTAGGTGTCTGCATGGGCAAATGTAACGCTCATTGCCCACCAGGAAGAGGAATTAAACAAAGGCTCAGTGTGCCCTGCTGGAAACAGATTAGGGCCTGAAACAATCCTGCGGTTTTGTGCCCAGCTCACAAGAAAGCGAGTTGAAGAAAGGAGCTCAGGGGCACTGCAATTCACAAACCTGCAGAGTTATAAAAGACAGGTATCTTCCAAAAGTATATTGAAGTAAGCCTGCGAAGGGGATTTGAAAGCGGGGCAGCATTTCAGGAAAACGATTGCAGGGTGTAGACTGGAATTGCCCTGAAAGCATAGGAAAAGAGGCAGAACGTCGACAATGATGCACTTGGCCAAAAAGGGCGTATGCGTTTTTTCCTGAATATATTCAGGAAAAAACGCATACGCCCTTTTTGGCCAACCAAGCAAGCCTGTAAAGGAAATCTGCACTACAATAAAGTCTCACTGCCCCCCGGGCAAAAGGGCCATCTGAAAAAAGTGTAAAATCCAGAAAGGTAGGACAGGATATGGAGAACAGGGAGCCTTGTTATGCTGATTGGCAGGATGTAAATTGCCAGCAGCCACCCTGGAGAAGTGTATGGTGTTTCCTGAAACATGTAAGAAACAAAGCAACACAGCCTATGGCACTTCCACTTATGGTCCTATAGCTTACGGAAAATAAATCAGAAACAGACAGCCACCCCAATATTTGGGACGGCTGTGTTCACAAGCAGCTCGTCTACAGTTTCAGGTAAATATCCCAGAAAGCAAAAAATGGATAAAGAAGTTGTGGCACGTACGTACAATGCAATATCACTCAGCAATGAAATCTGTGTCATCAAGCCCGTAGCGGCATAGTGAGTGGATGCAGGTACGGTGATTCTACGTGAACTACGTCACACAGAAAAAGAAACATCATAAGATATCACTAATACACGGAATGTAAACTTGACTACACATGAACTGAATTACAAAACAGAACAGGGTCTCAAATTTAGAAAACCAACTAGTGCTTGCTTGTGGGGAAAGGTGCCTTGGGGTTCTGCATAAAACCAGAGACTGAAATTAGCACAGATAACTTTCCATAAGCCAAATATGTAATAGACAAGACCTACTCCTTGCTCAACGAAATGGACCCAACACCACATATTCAACGCCTAGGAATATACCTGACTAGGAAGAATCTTAAAACCCATGGATATATATGTCTCCGTAAGAGAATCAAGCGTGTGTACAGCGGCCGAAACGCAGCAGTGAAAATCCGATAAATCCCATTATCAAAATAAATTTCGAAAACAGAACACAAAGACAGTGAAATAGAGAGCAATTCTTAAATAATTCACTCACGGCATGTGATGCAACCGGGATTGACCACATCTACACCCAGAGCTGGTTGAGACATAAGGCTGGACACTTCAGGCTGATAGCATTGGTGAGTTTCGGTGAGCAAATGCAGACCCTTTGAAGTCATACTGCATGGTACCCATTCCATGGGTCCCAACTCTCCAGGTTCAAGGGATTCTTCCTCGAGCTAAAACATGCATGGGAAACCCAGAGTATCGTCCACCGTGTGATTGGGAAATGATTTAAAATGCATCTCAGTTTTCGTATCCTGGTCCTCGGGTTCACCATTCCAGATGCTTTACTAACACTCTCCCCGCTTGGAGAGTCAGTGCCTTTAACCTCCTCTTTGGCACAGCTTGCAATTTCTGTGCAAGATGAACAGGAAAAGGGAGAACCAATGAGAGACTAGCTGTAGGTGTCTGCACCGGCAAATGTAACGCTCATTTCCCACCAGGAAGAGGAATTAACCAAAGGCTCAGCGTGCCCTGCCGGAAACAGATTAGGGCCTGAAGCAATCCTGCGGTTTTGTGCCCAGCTCACAAGAAAGTGAGTTGAAGAAAGGAGATCAGGGGCACTGTAATTCACAAACCTGCAGAGTTATAAATGACAGCTATCCTCCAAAAATATACTGAATTAAGCCTGCGAAGGGGACGTGAAAGCGGGGCAGAATTTCAGGAAAACGATTGCAGGGGGTAGACTGGAATTGCCCTGAAAGCATAGGAAAAGAGGCACAACGTCGACAATGATGCACTTGGCCAAAAAGTGTGTATGCGTTTTTTCCTGAATATATTCAGGAAAAAACGCATACGCCATTTTTGGCCAACAAAGCAAGCCTGGAAAGGAAATCTGCACTACAATGAAATCTCACTGCCCCCCCGGGCAAAAGGGCCATCTGAAAAAAGTGTAAAATCCAGAAAGGTAGGACAGGATATGGAGAACAGGGAGCCTTGTTATGCTGATTGGCAGGATGTAAAATGTGAACAGTGACTCTGGAGAAGTGTATGGTGTTTCCTGAAACACGTAAGAAATAAAGCAACACAGCCTATGGCAATTGCACTTATGGTCCTATTGCTTAGGGAAATTAAAATCAAAAACAGAGAGCCACCCCAAAGATTGGGACGGCTGTGTTCCCAAGAAGCTCGTCTACAGTACCAGGTAAATATCCCAGAAAGCAAAATATAGATAAAGAAGTTGTGGCACGTACGTGCAATGCAATATCACTCAGCAATGAAATCTGTGTCATCAGGTCCGTAGCGGCATAGTGAGTGGATGCAGGTACGGTGATTCTACGTGAACTACGTCACACAGAAAAAGAAACATCATAAGATATCACTAATACACGGACTGTAAACTTGACTACACATGAACTGAATTCCAAAACAGAACAGGGTCTCAAATTTAGAAAACCAACTAGTGCTTGCTTATGGGGAAAGGTGCATTGGGGTGCTGCATAAAACCAGAGAATGGAATTAGCACAGATAACATTCCATAAGCCAAATATGTAATAGACAAGACCTACTCCTTGCTCAACGAAATGGACCCAACATCACATATTCAACGCCTAGGAATATACCTGACTAGGAAGAATCTTAAAACCCATGGATATATATGTCTCCGTAAGAGAATCAAGCGTGTGTACTGCGACCGAAACGCAGCAGTGAAAATCCGATAAATCCCATTATCAAAATAAATTTCGAAAACAAAACACAAAGACAGTGAAATAGAGAGCAATTCTTAAATAATTCACTCAGGGCATGTGATGCAACCGGGATTGACCACATCTACACCCAGAGCTGGTTGAGACATAAGGCTGGACACTTCAGGCTGATAGCATTGGTGAGTTTCGGTGAGCAAATGCAGACCCTTTGAAATCATACTGCATGGTACCCATTCAATGGGTCCCAACTCTCCAGGTTCAAGGGATTCTTCCTCCAGCTAAAACATGCATGGGAAACCCAGAGTATCGTCCACCGTGTGATTGGGAAACGATGTAAAATGCATCTCAGTTTTCGTGTCCTGGTCCTCGGGTTCACCATTCCAGATGCTTTAGTAACACTCTCCCCGCTTGGAGAGTCAGTGCCTTTAAACTCCTCTTTGGCACAGCTTGCAATTTCTGGGCAAGATGAACAGGAAGAGGGAGAACCAATGAGAGACTAGCTGTAGGTGTCTGCACGGGCAAATGTAACACTTATTGCCCACCAGGAAGAGGAATTAAACAAAGGCTCATTGTGGCCTGCTGGAAACAGATTAGGGCCTGAAGCAATCCTGCGGCTTTGTGCCCAGCTCACAAGAAAGCGAGTTGAAGAAAGGAGCTCAGGGGCACTGTAATTCACAAACCTGCAGAGTAATACTTGACAGCTATCCTCCAAAAATATATTGAAGTAAGCCTGCGAAGGGGACTTGAAAGCGGGTCAGAATTTCAGGAAAACGATTGCAGGGGGTAGACTGGAATTTCCCTGAAAGCATAGGAAAAGAGGCACAATGTCGACAATGATGCACTTGGCCAAAAAGGGCGTATCCTTTTTTTCCTGAATATATTCAGGAAAAAACGCAACGCCCTTTTTGGCCAACCAAGCAATCCTGTAAAGGAAATCTGCACTACAATGAAGTCTCACTGCCCCCCTGGCCAAAGGGCCATCTGAAAAAAGTGTAAAATCCAGAAAGGTAGGACAGGATATGGAGAAGAGTGAGCCTTGTTATGCTGATTGGCAGGATGTAAATTGCCAGCAGCCACCCTGGAGAAGTGTATGGTGTTTCCTGAAACACTTAAGAAACAAAGCAACACAGCCTATGGCACTTCCACTTATGGTCCTATAGCTTACGGAAATTAAAATCAAAAACAGACAGCCACCCCAATATTTGGGACGGCTGTGTTCACAAGAAGCTCGTCTAGAGAATCAGGTAAATATCCCAGAAAGCAAAAAATGGATAAAGAAGTTGTGGCACGTACATACAATGCAATATCACTCAGCAATGACATCTGTGTCATCAGGCCCGTAGCGGCATAGTGAGTGGATGCAGGTACGGTGATTCTACGTGAACTACGTCACACAGAAAAAGAAACATCATAAGATATCACTAATACACGGAATGTAAACTTGACTACACATGAACTGAATTACAAAACAGAACAGGGTCTCAAATTTAGAAAACCAACTAGTGCTTGCTTATGGGGAAAGGTGCCTTGGGGTGCTGCATAAAACCAGAGACTGAAATTAGCACAGATAACATTCCATAAGCCAAATATGTAATAGACAAGACCTACTCCTTGCTCAACGAAATGGACTCAACACTACATATTCAACGCCTAGGAATATACCTGACTAGGAAGAATCTTAAAACCCATGGATTTATATGTCTCCGTAAGAGAATCAAGCATGTGTACAGCGACATAAACGCAGCAGTGAAAATCCGATAAATCCCATTATCAAAATAAATTTCGAAAACAAAACACAAAGACAGTGAAATAGAGAGCAATTCTTAAACAATTCACTCAGGGCATGTGATGCAACTGGGATTGACAACATCTACACCCAGAGCTGGTTGAGACATAAGGCTGGACATTTCAGGCTGATAGCATTGGTGAGTTTCGGTGAGCAATTCCAGACACTTTGAAGTCTTACTGCATGGTACCCATTCCATGGGTCCCAACTCTCCAGGTTCAAGGGATTCTTCCACCAGCTAAATCATGCATGGGAAACCCAGAGTATCGTCCACCGTGTGATTGGGAAACGATTTAAAATGCATCGCAGTTTTCGTATCCTGGTCCTCGGGTTCACCATTACAGATGCTTTACTAACACTCTCCCCGCTTGGAGAGTCAGTGCCTTTAACCTACACTTTGGCACAGCTTGCAATTTCTGTGCAAATGAACAGGAATAGGGAGAACCAATGAGAGACTAGCTGTAGGTGTCTGCACGGGCAAATGTAACGCTCATTGCCCACCAGGAAGAGGAATTAAACAAAGGCTCAGTGTGCCCTGCCGGAAACAGATTAGGGCCTGAAGCAAACCTCCGGTTTTGTGCCCAGCTCACAAGAAAGCGAGTTGAAGAAAGGAGCTCAGGGGCACTGTAATTCACAAACCTGCAGAGTTATAAATGACAGCTATCCTCCAAAAATATATTGAAGTAAGCCTGCGAAGGGGACTTGAAAGCGGGGCAGAATTTCAGGAAAACGATTGCAGGGGGTAGACTGGAATTGCCCTGAAAGCATAGGAAAAGAGGCAGAACGTCGACAATGATGCACTTGGCCAAAAAGGGCGTATGCGTTTTTTCCTGAATATATTCAGGAAAAAACGCATACGCCCTTTTTGGCCAACCAAGCAAGCCTGTAAAGGAAATCTGCACTACAATGAAATCTCACTGCCCCCCCGGGCAAAAGGGCCATCTGAAAAAAGTGTAAAATCCAGAAAGGTAGGACAGGATATGGAGAACAGGGAGCCTTGTTATGCTGATTGGCTGGATGTAAATTGTGAACAGGGACCCTGGAGAATTGTATGGTGTTTGCTGAAACACGTAAGAAATAAAGCAACACAGCCTATGGCAATTGCACTTATGGTCCTATTGCTTAGGGAAATTAAAATCAAAAACAGAGAGCCACCCCAAAGTTTGGGACGGCTGTGTTCCCAAGAAGCTCGTCTACAGTACTAGGTAAATATCCCAGAAACCAAAAAATAGATAATGAAGTTGTGGCACGTACGTGCAATGCAATATCACTCAGCAATGTATTCTGTGTCATCAGGCCCGTAGCGGCATAGTGAGTGGATGCAGGTACGGTGATTCTACGTGAACTACGTCACACGGAAAAAGAAACATCATAAGATATCACTAATACACGGAATGTAAACTTGATACACATGAACTGAATTACAAAACAGAACAGGGTCTCAAATTTAGAATACCAACTAGTGCTTGCTTATGGGGAAAGGTGCCTTGGGGTGCTGCATAAAACCAGAGACTGAAATTAGCACTGATAACATTCCATAAGCCAAATATGTAATAGACAAGACCTACTCCTTGCTCAACGAAATGGACTCAACACCACATATTCAACGCCTAGGAATATACCTGACTAGGAAGAATCTTAAAACCCATGGATTTATATGTCTCCGTAAGAGAATCAAGAGTGTGTACAGCGGCATTAACGCAGCAGTGAAAATCCGATAAATCCCAGTGTCAAAAAGAAATTTCAAAAACAAAACACAATGACAGTGAAATAGAGAGCAATTCTTAAGTAACTCACACAGGGCATGTGATGCAACCTGGTTTGCCACATCTACACCCAGAGCTGGGTGAGAGATAAGGCTGGACCCTTTGGGCTGATAGCATTGGTGAGGTTCAGTGAGCAAATGCAGACCCTTTGATGTCATACTGCCTGGTACCCATTCCATGGTTCCCAACTCTCCAGGTTCAAGGGATTCTTCCTTCTGCTAAAATTTGCATGGGAAACCCAGAGTATGCTCCACCGTGTGACTGGGAAACCTTTTTACATGCATGTCTGTTTTCGTCCCCTGGTACTCAGGTTCACCATTCCAGACCCTTTTCTTACACTCTCCCCATTTGGAGAGTCAGTGCCTTTAACCTCCTGTTTGGCACTGTTTGCAATTTCTGCGCAAGATGAACAGGAATACGGACAACCAATGGGAGACTATCTGTAGGTGTGTGCACGGGCAAATATTTTTTTAACATCTTTATTGGGGTATAATTGCTTTACAATGGTGTGTTAGTTTTTGCTTTATAACAAAGTGAATCAGCTATACATATACATATGCTCCCTGTGTCTTCCCTCTTGTGTCTCCCTCCCTCCCTCTCTCCCCCTTACACCCCTCCAGGCTGTCCCAACATCCCGAGCTAATATCCCTGTGCCTTGCGGCTGCTTCCCCCTTGCTATCTACCTTACTACATTTGTTAGTGTGTATATGTCCATGACTCTCTCTCGCCCTGTCAAAACTCACCATTCCCCCTCCCCATATCCTCAATTCCGTTCTCCAGTAGATCTGCGCCTCTATTCCTGTCTTATCCCTAGGTCCTTCATGACATTTTTTTCCTTTAAATTCCATATATATGTGTTAGCATACGCTATTTGTCTTTTTCTTTCTGACTTACTTCACTCTGTATGACAGACTCTAGGTCTATCCATCTCATTACAAATAACTCAGTTTCATTTCTTTTTAAGGCTGAGTAATATTCCATTGTGTATATGTGCCACATCTTCTTTATCCATTCGTCCGATGATGGGCGCTTAGGTTCTTTCCATCTCCGGGCTATTGTAAATAGAGCTGCAATGAACATTTTGGTACATGACTCTTTTTGAATTTTGGTTTTCTCAGGGTATATGCCCAGTATGCATGGGCAATTTTAACACTCATTTCCCAACAGGAAAAGTAATTAACCAAAGGCTCAGCATGCCATGCTGGAACAAGATTAGGGCCTGAAGCAATCCTGCGGTTTTGTGGCCAGCTCACAAGAAAGCGAGTTGAGGAAAGGAGCTCAGGGGCACTGTCATTCACATACCTGCAGACTTATAAATGACAGAAATCGTACAAAAATATATTGAATTAAGGCTGCGAAGAGGACTTGAAAGTGGGGCAGAATTGCTGGAATCCGATTTCAGGAGGTAGACGTGAATTGCTCTGAAAGCATAAGAGAAGTGGCAGAACCTCGTCAATGAAGCACTTGGCCAAAAAGGGCATATGCATTTTTTCCAGGGCCATCATTCACGGGAGTAGGAGGCTCCCAGCATGCTCCAGTGGCCAACAGAGGGCCCACGTCGCCAAGGCGATGTGAGCTAGCCAGGCAGGAGTGACCTGACATCAGAGGGCCCACCTCACAGAATGGTAGGGAACCCAGCCAGGATCAGACTCTCCCCAGAGGGCCCACATCACCAAGGTGATGGGAACCAGGCAGGAGTGTCCTCACACCCGTGGGGCCACATCATCAAAAGTTGAGGTACCCAGCACATGTGGCCTCAAACCAGAGGACCCACATCACCATGGGTTTCGGAGTGAGGCAGGCAGGATTAACCTCACAACACATGTCCCATTGTATACAAAAGGTGTGGAAACCAGCAGTTGGATCTTCCTAGCAGGCGGCCCAGAGCACTGAGGCTAAGAGATCCAGGCCGGCATGAACTCACAACAGAGGGCCCTCATTGTGATTCTGTAAGCAACCCAGCCGTTGTGACCTCAGAGCAGAAGGCCCACATCCCCATGGGGAAGGGAAACAAGCAAGAGTGTCATCGCAAGAGTGGGCACACATGAAAAAATGTGGGGAGCCCAGCAATTAGTGCCTGATGCCAGAGGGCCCTCATCACCGAGGGGCGGTGGCTCCCAGCCAGCTCCGACTGCTACCAGAGGGGCGACGTCGCCAATGCGGAGTGTGACAACCAGGCAGGAGTGACCTCAGAGCAGAGGGTCAACCTCACAGAAGTTTGTAGAACCAATGAGGATCAGATTCTCACCAGAGGGCCCACATCACCAAGGGAATGGGAACCAGGCAGGAGTGTCCTCACACTAGTGGGGCCACATCACCGAAAAGTGAGGGACCCAGCACACGTGGCCTCAAACCAGAGGACACACATCACAAGGGAGCTGGGATTGAGGCAGGCAGGAGGAGCCTCAAAACAGAGGGACCATAGAATTAAAGAGGTGAGGAATCCCGCAGTTAGAACCTCCCAGCAGGCGGCCAGGAGCAGCGAGACTATGGGATCCAGGCCGGAGTGATCTCACACCAGAGGGCCGTCATCATGAAACTGTGAGCAACCTAGGCGTTGGGATCACAGAGCAGAAGGTCCACATTCCCATGGGGTTGGGAACCTGTCAGAAGTGTACTCGCACCACAGGGCACACATCAGAGAATTTAGGGAACCCAGGAGTTAGGGCCTGACGCCAGAGGGCCCTCATTACCAAGGGGAGGAGACTCCAATCAGGCACCAACACCCAACTGAGGTCCCACGTCGCCAAGGTGACGTGTGACAGCCAGGTAGGAGTGACCTCACCGCAGAGGGCCTACCTCACAGAAGGGTGAGGAACACAGCCAGGATAAGACTCTCACCAGAGCGCCCACATCACCAAGGTGATCAGAACCAGGCAGGAGAGTCTTCACACCAGTGTGGCCACATCATAGAAAGGTGAGGAACCCAGCACATGTGGCCTAAACCAGAAGACCCACATCTCCAAGGGGCTCGGAATGAGGCAGGCAGGAGTAGCCTCACAACACAGGGCCCATAGAATAAAAAAGCTGAGGAATCCAGCAATGGGAACCTCCCAGCAGGCGGCCAAGAGCACCAAGTCTATGCGATTCAGGCCGCAGTAAACTCACAGCACAGGGTCCACATCATGAAACTGCGAGCAACCCAGCCATTTGGACCTCAGAGCAGAAGGTCCACATCCCCAAGGTGTTGGGAGCATGGCAGGAGTGTCCTCGCACCACTTAGCACATATCAGAAAATGTGGGTACCCAGCAGTTAGGGCCTGACGCCAGAGGGCCCTCATCACTGAGGGGAGGAGGCTCCCAGCATGTTCCAACTACCACAAGAGGGCCCACGTCGCCAAGGCGGGGTGTGCCAGCCAGGCAGGAGTGACCTCACAGCAGACGGCCCACCTCAAAGAAGTGTGAGGAACCCAACCAGGATCAGACTCTCACCAGAGGGCCCATATCACCAAGGGGACGGGAACCAGGCACGAGTGTCCTCACACCAGTGGGGCCACATCACTAAAAGATGAGGAAACTGGCACATGTGGCCACAAACCAGAGGACCTACATCACCAAGGGGCTGGGAGTGACACAGGCAGGAGGAGCCTCCCAACACAGGGCCCAAAGAATAAAAAAGGTGAGGAACCCAGCAGTTGGAACTTCCCAGCAGGCGGCCCAGAGTACAGAGGCTATGGGATCTAGGAATGAGTGAACTAACACCAGAGAGCTAACATCAGGATACTGTGAGCAACCCAGTCGTTGGAACCTCAGAGCAGAAGGCCCATATCGCCATGGGGATGGGAACATTTCACGAGTGTCCTGGCATCACTGGGCTCACATCAGAAAACCTGGGGAGCCCAGCAGTTAGAGCCTGACGCCAGAGGGACCTCATCACCGAGGACAGGAGTCTCCAAAAGGATCCAACTGCCACCAAAGGGCCGACGTCACCAAGGCAATGGGAGCAAGCCAGGCAGGAGTTACCTCAGAGCACAGGGCCCACCTCACAGAACGGTAAGGAACCCAGCCAGGATCAGACTCTCACCAGAGGGGCCACATCACCAAGGGGCTGGGAAACAGGCACGAGTGTCCTCACACCATTGGGGCCACATCATCGAAAGGTGAGGGACCCAGCACACGTGGCCTCACACCAGAGGACACACATCACAACGGGGCTGGGATTGAGGCAGGCAGGAGGAGCCTCAAAACAGAGGGCCCATAGAATAAAAAAGGTGAGGAATCCCGCAGTTGGAACCTCCCAGCAGGCGCCCAGGAGCAGCAAGCCTATGGGATCTAGGCCGGAATGAACGCACATCAGAGGGCCCTCATCATGAAACTGTGAGCACCCCAGCCGTTGGGACCTCAGAGCAGAAGGCCCAAATTCCCATGGGGTTGGGAACCTGACAGGAGTGTACTCGCACCACAGGTCGCACATCTGCAAATTTTGGGAGCCCAGGAGTTAGGGTCTGACGCAAGAGGGCCCTCATTACCGAGGGACGGAGACTCACAGCAGACACCAACTCCCAACTGAGGGCCCACGTCACCAAGGTGATGTGTGCCAGCCAGGCAGGAGTGACCTCACCACAGAGGGCCTACCTCACAGAAGGGTGAGGAAACCAGCCAGGATAAGACTCTCACCAGAGGGCCCACATCACCAAGGGGATCGGAACCAGGCAGGAGGGTCCTCACACCAGTGTGGCCACATTATAGAAAGGTGAGGAACCCAGAACATGTGGCCTAAATCAGGGGACCCACATCTCCAAGGGGCTAGGAGTGAGGCAAGCAGGAGTATCCTCACAAAACAGAGCCCACAGAATAAAAGTTGTGAGGAATCCAGCAGTTGGAACCGGCCAGTAGGCTGCCCAGAGCACAGAGTCTATGGGATCCAGGCCACAGCAAACTCACAGCAGAGGTCCCACATCATGAAACTGTGAGCAACCCAGCGGATGGGACCTCAGAGCAGAAGGCCCACATCCCTATGGGGATGGGAACCTGACAGGAGTGTCCTCGGCCCACTTCCACGAATCAGAAAATGTGGGAACCCAGCAGTTAGGACCTGAGGCCAGAGGACCCTCATCACCGAGGGGAGGAGGCTCCCAGCAGGCTCCAACTGCCACCATAAGGCCGATGTCACCAAGGCGGGGTGTGCCAACCAGGCAGGAGTGACCTCAGAGCAGAAAGCCCACCGCACAGAAGTGTGAGGAACCCAACAAGGATCAGACTGTCACCAGAGGGCCAACATCACCAAGGGAATGGGAACCAGGCAGGAGTGTCCTCACACCAGTGGGGCTACATCACCATAATTTGAGGGACCCAGCACACGTGGCCTCAAACCTGAGGACACACATCACCAAGGGGCTGGGAGTGAGGCAGGCCAGAGGATCCTCAAAACAGAGGGACCATAGAATAAAAAAGGTGAGGAATCCCACAGTTGGAACCTCCGGCAGGCAGCCAGGAGCAGCGAGGCTATGGGATCTAGGCAGGAGTGAACTCACACCAGAGGGCCCTCATCATGAAACTGTGAGCAACACAGCCGTTGGGACCTCAGAGCAGAAGGCTCACATCCCCATGGGGATGGGAACCTGGCAGGAGTGTCCTTGCACCACTTAGCACGAATCAGAAAATGTGGGAACCCAGCAGTTAGGGCCTGAGGCCAGAGGGCCCTCATCACCGAGGGGAGGAGGCTCCCAGCAGGCTCCAACTGCCACCATATGGCCGACGTTGCCAAGGCGGGGTGTGCCAGCCAGGCAGGAGTGACCTCAGAGCAGAGGGCCCACCTCACAGAAGGGTGAGGAACCTAACCAGGATCAGACTCTCACCAGAGGGCCAACATCACCAAGGTGATGGGAACCAGGCAAGACTGTCCTAACAGCAGTGGGGCCAACATCACCAAGGGAATGGGAACCAGGCAAGAGTGTCCTCACACCAGTGTGGCCACATTATAGAAAGGTGAGGAACACAGCACATGTGGCCTCAAACAAGGGGACACACATCACGAACGGGCTGGGAGTGAGGCATGCAGGAGGAGACGCACAACCGAGGGCCCATAGAATAAAAAAGGTGAGGAATCGAGAAGTTGGAAACTCCAAGCTGGAGGCCCAGAGCACTGACACTATGGGATACAGGCCAGAGTGAACACACAGCAAAGGGCCCACATCATGAAACTGTGAGCAACCCAGCAGTTGGGACCACAGAACAGAAGTCCCACATGCCCATGGGGATGGGAAACTGGCAGGAGTGACTCGCACCACTGGGCACACATCAGAAAATGTGTGGAGCCCAGCACTTAGGGCCTGACACCAGAAGGCCCTCATCACTGAGGGGAGGAGGCCCCAGCACGCTCCAACTGCCACCAGAGGGTCCACGTCGCCAAGGCGACGTGCGCCAGCCAGGCAGGATTGACCTCACAGCAGAGGGCCCACATCATGAAAGTGTGAGCAACTCAGCCGTTAGGACCTCAGAACAGAAGGCCCACACGCTCTTGAGGATGGGAACCTGGCAGGAGTGCCCTCGTACCACTTAGCACGTATCAGAAAATGTGGGAACCCCGCCATTAGGGTCTGACACCAGAGGGCCTCATCACCGCGGGAAGGAGGCTCCCAGCAGGCTCCAACTGCCACCAGGGTGCCGAAGTCAACAAGGCGGGTTGTGCCAGCCAGGCAGGAGTGACCTCAGAGAAGAGGGCTCACCTCACGGATGTGTGAGGAACCCAACCAGGATCAGAGTCTCACCAGAGGGCCCACATCACCAAGGGGATGGGAACCAGGCAGGAGTGTCCACACACCAGTGGGGCCACATCATCAAAAGATGAGGAACCCATCACATATGGCCTCAAACCTGAGGACACACATCACCATGTGGCTGGGAGTGAGGCAGGTATCTGGAGGGGCACATTTAACTCTAATTTCCCACCAGGAAGAGGAATTAACCAAAGATTCAGAGTGCCGTGCCAGACCCTGATTATGGCCTGAAGCAAACCTGCAGTTTTGTGGCCAGCTTACAAGGAAGCGAGTTAAGAAAGGAGCTCAGGGGCACTGTAATTCACAAACCTGCAGAGATAAATGACAGCTATTGGCAAAAATATATCGAAGTAAGTCTGCAAAGAGGACTTGAAAACGAGGCAGAATTGCAGGAATCATATTTCAAGAGGTAGATTGGAATTGCATTTAAAGCATATGAAAAGCGGCAGATCTTTGACAGTGATGCACATGGACAAAAAGTGCGTATACATTTTTCCTGAATATATTCAGGAAAAAACGCATATGAACATTTTGGCCAACCAAGCACTCCAGCAATGGAAATCCACACTACAATGAAGTCATATTTCCCATTCGTCAAAAAGGCCATCTGAATAAAGTGTAAAAACCAGAAACACAGGACAGGCCATGGAGAACAGGGAGCCGTGTTATGCTGATGGGCGGGATGTAAATTGCCAACAGACACTCTGGAGATGTTCATGGTGTATCCTGAAACATCTAAAAAACAAAGCTACAGAGCCTAGGGCACTTCCACTTTTGGCCCTATAGCTTAGGAAAATTAAAATCAACAAGACACAGCCAACACAAAATTTAGGGCTGCTGTGTTTACAAGAACCTCGAGTCCAGTACAAATTAAATATCCCAGAAAGAAAAAAATGGATAAAGAAGTTGTGCTACTTACGTACAACGGAATATCACTCAGCAGTGAAATCAATGTCATCAGGCCTGTAGCAGCAAATTGAGTGGATTTAATTATGATGATTCTAAGAGAAATATGTCACACAAAGAAAGATAATTATCATAAGATATCACTAATAGAGGGAGTGTAAACTTGGCTACACATAAACTGAATTACAAAACCGAACAGAGTCTCACATTTAGATAAAAACCTTATGCTTGCTTAAGGGGAAAGTTGAGTTGGGCTGCTGTATAAAAACAGATTGAAATTAGCACACATACCATTCCATAAGCCAAATACGTAATAAACAAGACCTACTCTTTGCTCAACGAAATAGACTCATCCATGGTGTATCACCTGACACCTATTAGAATGGGCATCATCAGAAAATCTACAAACAACAAATGCTGGAAACGGTGTGGAGATAAGGAATCCTCTTCCACTATTGTTGGGAACGTAAATTGATACAGTCACTGTGCAGAACATTATGGAGTTTCTTATAAAACTAAGAATAGAATTACCATATGATACAGCAATCCCTCTACTGGGCATATACCCAGACAAAACCATAAATCAAAAAGAGACATTCACCACAATGTTCATTGCATCACTATTTACACTATCCAGGAAATGGAAGCAACGTAAATGCCCACAGACAGACGAATGCATAAAGATGTGGTACATATATAAAATGGAATATTACTAAGCCATAAAAAGGAATGAAATTGGGACATTTGTAGAGACGTTGATGGATCTAGAGACTGTCATACAGAGTGAAGTAAGTCAGAAAGAGAAAAACAAATCTTGTATATTAATGCATATATGTGGAACCTAGAAAAATTGTACAGATGAACCGTTTTGCAAGGCAGAAATAGAGCAATACATGTATACAACAAACGTATGGACAACAAGGGGGGAAAGCTGTTGGGGATGGTGGTGGGAGGAGTTGAGATATTGGGATTGGTATGTATACATTTATATGTATAAAGTAGATAACCAAAAACAACCTGCTGTATAAAAATATAAAATTAAATTCAAAATAAAAAATAAAATTAAAAAAAGTAAAACAGAAAAAATATTCTTCCCTTCACATACATGTATTTATATGAATAAATTATTTCCATGCTTATATCTGTAAATACACAAAAGAGGAATAAAATCTACCTTGAACCAAAAACGAAAAAAAGATAAAAAAGAACAGAACCCACCAGTTACACAGAGGAAAACCGTTTCAGGGCACTTGCTCCAATTGCAAACAATTCTGAAGTTGGTCAGTGGTGGGGAATCATCTCCCATTCAGCCAGCATGCTCCTCGCAACAAGCGTCCTCACTGCAAAGCTGGGGGACCGTGCCGAGGTATCTGTGAGTAAACGTGGGCCGAGCCCCAGGCCAGCTGCTGCTGAAATGTTCCCACCCTTCCAAGGCTAAACACCTGAATATGTACAAGGACTTGAAAACCTAGAGGAAGGGCCATGGAGCCACATGAGGGACAGCATGCCAGCCGACTTGGTGCCTGCAGGCCAGCCAGGATGGTCCTGGCCCTGGGTGCTCTTCTGGAAGCTCTCCATTTCCCTGCCTGAGATACCCCTGCTGTCCCGGCCCCCACTGCTTTCTTCCTTCCTCACCTGTGCCCAGGGAGAAATTCCAGCGGCAGGTGTGGGTGACACATCCTCTTCTTTAGCAGGTAGCATCTTGGCAACTGCTGCAGAAACTCCAGCAGAGCCCCACTCACACTGGGACACCCACAAAGCCGTGGCCTCTCACTCCCTCCCACCAGCCCAGCCCCGAGACTGCTGACAGGGCAGAGAAAATGGCGTCAGGCACAGCTGCAGGGGCTCTTGCTGCCTGGAGCGGTGTTTATATTGATCTCAACCCAGGCACACCTGGGGAGGGCTGGCCGGCACGGTCAGGCTTCCCAAGCCAGCCAATAATCACCCCTCAGGGGCTCACAGTTGCTGAAAATGGAACTTGCTGAATTGGCCAGGTCCAAGGAACAGGTGTGGGCTCCTGAGAGTCAGGATAGACAAGGGGCTGCAGCTCTGGCTTGTTTTCTAATTATATTATCTGGCCCATGAGTGGGAGACAACTTCAAGAAAACCCTCTCCTAATGAGAGGAACCCAGGAGTCAGGGAGAGGAGGGGTGGGTGGTGGTTGGAGACAGAGGCCTGGTGCCCGGGGTGCAGTGGAAGTCTCTGGAAGACCAGGTGGAGGAGGCCGCACAGAGTGATGCCCAGGGTCACAGACCTGTCAGAGCTGCTGTTTGTTAGTTCAAGTCCTGCTCTGAGGTGCTCTGTGTCAGATCTGAGCGACAGGTGAGCTGGGAGTGCTCTGCAATGAGGGCTATGTGCACGGTTCCTGTGTGCCCAGCCCTGCCAAGGTACCTGCAAGGGTAGCTCTGTATCCTGGGAGGGGCCTGACCACGGCAGCCCCATGGACTGCAGAGGACCTGCCCAGGGAATCCCATATCCTGGGAGGGGCCTGAACACGAGAGCCCCGTGGGCTGGGGTGGGGGTAGGGTACCTGCCCAGGTGAGCTCCATATCCTGGGATTGGCCTGACCTCGAGAGCCCCATGGGCTGCTGGAGTCCTGGTAAAGGATGTCAGGACAGTCAGTGAAGCCACTGAGGATATACCTCCAGTAGTTCCTAAATCCTACACCCTGCTGGTCATTCTACCAACCACCAGGACTTGGTATTCTGTATTAGTCTTCACTGATGCCTTCTTTTGTATTCCATTAGTCCCAGAGTCACAAGAAATTTTGGCTTGTGAGTGACAGGACTCAACATACAACTAAAACAATACTTCCAGGCTGTCTTGCCCCAAGGGTTCAAAAATTCCCACACCATCTTTGGGGAAAGCTCAGCTAAAGACCTAGAAGTTCTACCTCTGGAAAAGGAAACACTCCTTCAATATTCAGACGACATTCTGATCGCCAGCCCTACTAAGGAGGCCTCAGAACTACCAAGCCAATAAAGGATAGAAGTTGTCCACGAAAAAGCTCAAGTATCACAGACTACGGTGACCTGCCTGGGCTTCATTCTCACAGAAGGTCGGAGAAGCCCATCCCAGGAAAGGGAAGAAACAATTTACAGCCTTACCCCTTTCTGAAACTAGAAGACAGCTTAGGGGTTCCTGGGGAAGCCAGGGTTTCCTGCCTCTGGATCCCTAACTACAGTCTACTAGCTGGGCCTCTATATGAAACACTGAAAGGAAAAGATGATGATCCTTTTGAATAGAATCCAGAAGTGGCCTTTCAAGAATGGAAAGAGCAGTCAATTCAGACCCTTGCCCTGGAACTCCCTAATTTAGCTAAACCCTTTGACCTTTACATTCCTGGTGAAAGGTGAATCGCCATTGGAGTATTAGTGCAAAAACTGGGACCACTTGAAATGGAACAATGCAAGAATGCCATCCAGGTAGGATAAACTATGGTCACCAAGGGGCTTGGCCCACCGCCACATCTGGCCAAGATACTGGTGGTATCTGAAAACCTGGAAATCAGCAGCGCAAAAGGCCACCTCCCTTCTAAGGGAAACGGACCCCACGTGGTGATCCTAACCCCCAACCATGCCCTGAAGTTGCAGGGTTTGCTCCGTGGGCACACTGACCTCGATTGAGGAGGCCCTCCAACTCCAACCTCCAGAGAGATAACCGGGGGCAACGGGGCACCATGACGACCCATGTGACCATCACTTGACCTGGAGTTTCTCTCATAAAACAACAAGAGTGTGTCCCAAAAGAGTAGACTACTGCTTTCAGTACTTACTGTACCCAGAGGGGAGCTAATAATCTTGGCGGGGGAACCGTATATCATGCTGTAACCATAGAAAAGCCTACAGACACCCTGATGATGGTGGCCAATAAGACCGGCTGGACTCCTGTTTACTTCCAAAGGCTCTTGACTCAGTGACCATCATGATCCTTCATCACCACTGACCCTGGACTGTCTGGGAGCTGAGCGGGCAGGATCCTGACACCTGGTGCTGTTTTTACGTTAATTCAGGGGCCTAATGGAAGAAAGCGCAGACTGTTGGTCAGAGCATCTAGGCTGGCAGAAACGGTCAGTCAGAGCATCTAGGCTGGCAGAAACGGTCAGCCTAAGGTGGCCAAACAAATGTGGGGCGGAGTGAAACTGGACCTCACAGCGCCACTGCACATCTCCTTTCTGGACCCTTAAAGGTCATTAGAATCTATAACACTTCCAATACTGGTGCTCAGGTGGACGAGCAGGGAGGCAGGAGGCCTGGGGACAATCAACGTCACCTGGAGGCTGCTGGGGAGAAGTTCTGACCCTCGCCCACGGGTATGAAGCCTCCTAACTCAGCACTCAGCAGTTACAGAAGAAGGGTCTGCACCCGCAGCACTCCAAGAATGAGGAAAGGGACAAAAGGCAGAAGAGAAGTTTGTCCCAGGCAAAGCCCCTTAAAAATGCCTGGGAGATAAAAATAGAATCTGGGCAATAAAATAAAGTCTAACCATTTTTATCCTTTGTGCTTTGTCTAATTTCAGGTGCTCCTAGTGTCCCGCATACAGAGGTTCCACACCCGGCACTTCAGACCAGATTTCCTAGAGCAGAATGGCTCGATGACACTTCAGCTCCTGGGGCCCAGTTCAGACTCCGTGACATAGAGCCTGAGCTGCAGCCAACCAGGTCCTCGAGAGCTCAGCCCCCTCCCTCCCAGTGACTCTGACAGGATCTCTACACAGCAGCCCAGCCCACAGCCCACAGGGTAGCACCTCTCCATTCTCTGATCAAAATATAAAGTTTCCTTTGCTTTTGAACCAAACTCAGTCTCGATCTATTGGCTCCAATGACACTGGGCAGGGGGACACTTGTTGGCGTCCACTCTGGAGGATCAGTAACAGAAATTGAGAACATTGTAACTTCAATGAACAGATGTGTGAGCCAAACTGTAATTCACATAGAACAGTGTATAAGGCTCGGGTAAAATAAGATGTTTCTAACACTTCCATTTGATATTTCCATCACTTTCTTATAAGCAAGTTCAGTGAAAAGGTTTGTCTTCTTTGTCAGGTCAATATTAGAGAAACAAAGTGATTTCTTTCCAAGGATGTACATCTAATAATCTTGGTTAAAGCTTCAATCTTGTTTTAAATGCTTTTGCATTGAAAATGATACCTCTCTTTCAGCTCCCCCATTTCTGAGAAGCATAAAATCTTATAATTTATTATTACCAAAGGGAAATGGTAGGAGGAGGGATAAATTAACAGTTTGGGATTAACACATACACACTGCTATGTATGAAATCATCAGCAAGGAACTACTGTATAGCACAGGGAACTACACTCAATATTTTGCAATAACCTATAAGGGGAAATGATCTGAAAAAGAACAGATATTTTTATTGACATCATCCATCAATGACAGTAAAAATGGAATCTAAGGGAAGACAGTGGTGAGTGCTTCTGACCCTGAAGACTTCAATCATCTAAAGTTTGGACTCTGCCTACTTCCCAAGGCCCTTAATGAACATATGTGTAGCCGTAGCTTAAAAAATTCCCCAGTTTGGGTTGCGGAGAGACACTGATATTTAAAATCCCCTGGTGTTCTCCTCACATGAATGGGACCCTTCCTACACCTAAAACATGCCTGTCACACCCAGAGGATGGTATACCGTCTGATCGGGAAAAGTTTGGAAAAGGCATCTCATCTCCTCATCTCTTGGTGCTAGGGTTCACCACTCCAGCGTCTTTACTAACAGTCTCCCCACTTGGAGATGTCAGCACTGTCAACATCCTGTTGCATACAGTTTGGAATTTGTCCAGAGGATGAAGCAGAAGGAGGAGGAACAATGAGAGACAAGTCCTAGGTGTTCGGACAGGCACATGTCACTCTAATTTCCAATCAGGAAGACGAAATGACCAAAGGCTAGGGTTGCCCATGGAAACAGAATAAGGCTTGAGGAATCCTGATGCTTTGTGGCCAGTTCCCATAAACACAAGTTGGAAAATGGAACTCAGGGGCACTAAAATTCACGAAACTGCAGAATTGAAAATATCTATCACTGAAAAATGTCTTGAGGAAAGTCAGAGAAAAGGACTTGTAAGCAACGGAGAATGGCAGGAAAGGGATTGGAAGAGGTAGAAAGGACTCGCCATTAAGCACAAGAAAAGGGGCTGAACATTGCCAACATTGCAGTTGGCCAAAAAGGGTGTATGCGTCTTTTTCTGTATATATTCAAGAAAAGGGCATACACTTTTTTAGACAACCAAACAGGTGGGCACTGGAAATCAATACTACAAAACATATCACTTTGCATCAGTCAGAAGAGCCGTCCTCATAAAGTGTAAACACCAGAAATGCAGGACAGGACAAGGAGAAAAGGGAGCCCTGTGAGTCTTATAATGGAAATGTATATTGCCAACGGTCACTCTGGATAAGTGTATTGTGTTTACTAAAGCATCTAAAAATGAGCTACCGAGCACAGGGCACTTGCACTCATGGACGTATATCTTGGGAAAAACAAAAATCGAGAGGACACAGGCACCCCAATGTTTACCACCTCTCTGTTTAAAAGATCCTCGACTAGGATATAACTTAAATGTATCTGCAGAGAAAAAACGGATAGAGATGTGGTGCTTATGTAGAGTGGAATATTACTCAGCCTGGAAATCAATGAAATACGGCCAGTTATAACAACTCCAGAGGAGTTACGTGTGATCATTCGAAGTCACATAATTCAAAAAGAAAAAGACATAAGATATCACTAATACATGGAATGTTAACATGGCTACACATGAACTGAATTACAAAACAGAACAGGGTCTCAAATTTTGAAAACCAACTAGTGCTTGCTTATGGGGAAAGGTGCGTTGGGGTGCTGCATAAAACCAGAGACTGAAATTAGCACAGATAACATTCCATAAGCCAAATATGTAATAGACAAGACCTACTCCTTGCTCAACGAAATGGACTCAACACCACATATTCAACGCCTAGGAATATACCTGACTAGGAAGAATCTTAAAACCCATGGATTTATATGTGTCCGTAAGAGAATCAAGCATGTGTACAGCGGCATAAACGCAGCAGTGAAAATCCGATAAATCCCATTATCAAAATAAATTTCAAAAACAAAACACAAAGACAGTGAAATAGAGAGCAATTCTTAAATAATTCACTCAGGGCATATGATGCAAGCGGGATTTACCACAACTACACCCAGAGCTGGTTGAGACATAAAGCTGGACACTTCAGGCTGATAGCATTGGTGAGTTTCGGTGAGCAAATGCAGACCCTTTGAAGTCATACTGCATGGTACCCATTCCATGGGTCCCAACTTTCCAGGTTCAAAGGATTCTTCCTCCGGCTAAAACATGCATGAGAAACCCAGAGTATCGTCCACCGTGTGATTGGGAAACGATTTAAAATGCATCTCAGTTTTCGTATCCTGGTCCTCGGGTTCACCATTCCAGAGGCTTTACTAACAAACTCCCCGCTTGGACAGTCAGTGCCTTTAACCTCGTATTTGGCACAGCTTGCAATTTCTGTGCAAGTTGAACAGGATTAGGAGAAGCAATGAGAGACTAGCTGTAGGTTTCTGCACGGGCAAATGTAAGGCTCATTGCCTACCAGGAAGAGGAATTAACCAAAGCTCAGCGTGCCCTGCCAGAAACAGATTAGGGCCTGAAGCAATCCTGTGGTTTTTTGCCCAGCTCACAAGAAAGCGAGTTGAAGAAAGGAGCTCAGGGGCACTGTAATTCACAAACCTGCAGAGTTATAAATGACAGCTATCCTCCAAAAATATATTGAAGTAAGCCTGCGAAGGGGACTTGAAAGCGGGGCAGAGTTTCAGGAAAACCATTGTAGGGGTTAGACTGGAATTGCCCTGAAAGCATAGGAAAAGAGGCACAACGTCGACAATGATGCACTTAGCTAAAAAGGGCGTATGCATTTTTTCCTGAATATATTCAGGAAAAAACGCATACGCCCTTTTTGGCCAACCAAGCAAGCCTGTAAAGGAAATCTGCACTACAATGAAATCTCACTGCCCCCCCGGGCAAAAGGGCCATCTGAAAAAAGTGCAAAATCCAGAAAGGCAGGACAGGATATGGAGAACAGGGAGCCTTGTTATGCTGATTGGCATGATGTAAATTGTGAACAGCCACCCTGGAGAAGTGTATGGTGTTTCCTGAAACACGTAAGAAATAAAGCAACACAGCCTATGGCAATTGCACTTATGGTCCTATTGCTTAGGGAAATTAAAATCAAAAACAGAGAGCCACCCCAAAATTTGGGACGGCTGTGTTCCCAAGCAGCTCGTCTACAGTACCAGGTAAATATCCCAGAAAGCAAAAAATGGATAAAGAAGTTGTGGCACGTACGTGCAATGCAATATCACTCAGCAATGAAATCTGTGTCATCAGGCCCGTAGCGGCATAGTTAGTCGATGCAGGTTCGGTGATTTTACGTGAACTACGTCACACAGAAAAAGAAACATCATAAGATATCACTAATACACGGAATGTAAACTTGACTACACATGAACTGAATTACAAAACAGAACAGGGTCTCAAATTTAGAAAACCAACTAGTGCTTGCTTATGGGGAAAGGTGCCTTGGGGTGCTGCATAAAACCAGAGACTGAAATTAGCACAGATAACATTCCATAAGCCAAATATGTAATAGACAAGACCTACTCCTTGCTCAACAAAATGGACTCAACACCACATATTCAACGCCTAGGAATATACCTGACTAGGAAGAATCTTAAAACCCATGGATTTATATGTCTCCGTAAGAGAATCAAGCGTGTGTACAGCAGCATAAACGCAGCAGTGATAATCCGATAAATCCCATTATCAAAATAAATTTCAAAAACAAAACACAAAGACAGTGAAATAGAGAGCAATTCTTAAATAATTCACTCAGGGCATGTGATGCAACTGGGATTGACCACATCTACACCCAGAGCTGGTTGAGACATAAGGCTGGACACTTCAGGCTGATAGCATTGGTGAGTTTCGGTGAGCAAATGCAAACTCTTTGAAGTCATACTGCATGGTACCCATTCCATGGGTCCCAACTCTCCAGGTTCAAGGGATTCTTCCTCCAGCTAAAACATGCATGGGAAACCCAGAGTATCGTCCACCGTGTGATTGGGAAACGATTTAAAATGCATCTCAGTTTTAGTATCCTGGTTCTCGGGTTCACCATTCCACAGGCTTTATTAACACTCTCCCCGCTTGGAGAGTCAGTGCCTTTAACCTCCTCTTTGGCACAGCTTGCAATTTCTGTGCAAGATGAACAGGAATAGGGAGAACCAATGAGAGACTAGCTATAGGTGTCTGCACGGGCAAATGTAACGCTCATTTCCCACCAGGAAGAGGAATTAATCAAAGGCTCAGCATGCCCTGCCGGAAACAGATTAGGGCCTGAAGCAATCCTGCGGTTTTGTGCCCACCTCACAAGAAAGCGAGTTGAAGAAAGGAGCTCAGGGGCACTGTAATTCACAAACCTGTAGAGTTATAAATGACAGCTATCCTCCAAAAATATATTGAAGTAAGCCTGCGAAGGGGACTAGAAAGCGGGGCAGAGTTTCAGGAATACCATTGCAGGGGGTGACTAGAATTGCCCTGAAAGCATAGGAAAAGAGGCAGAATGTCGACAATGATGCACTTGGCCAAAAAGGGCGTATGCGTTTTTTCCTGAATATATTCAGGAAAGAACGCATATGCGCTTTTTGGCCAACCAAGCAAGCCTGTAAAGGAAATCTGCACTACAATGAAGTCTCACTGCCCCCCGGGCAAAAGGGCCATCTGAAAAAAGTGTAAAATCCAGAAAGGTAGGACAGGATATGGAGAACAGGGAGACTTGTTATGCTGATTGGCAGGATGTAAATTGCCAGCAGCCACACTGGAGAAGTGTATGGTGTTTCCTGAAACACGTAAGAAACAAAGCAGCATAGCCTATGGAACTTCCACTTATGGTCCTATAGCTTACGGAAATTAAAATCAAAAACAGACAGCCACCCCAATATTTGGGACGGCTGTGTTCACAAGAAGCTCGTCTACAGTATCAGGTAAATATCCCAGAAAGCAAAAAATGGATAAAGAAGTTGTGGCACGTACGTACAATGAAATATCACTCAGCAATGAAATCTGTGTCATCAGGCCCGTAGCGGCATAGTGAGTGGATGCAGATACGGTGATTCTACGTGAACTACGTCACACAGAAAAAGAAACATCATAAGATATCACTAATACACGGAATGTAAACTTGACTACACATGAACTGAATTACAAAACAGAATAGGGTCTCAAATTTAGAAAACCAACTAGTGCTTGCTTATGGGGAAATGTGCCTTGGGGTGCTGCATAAAACCAGAGACTGAAATTAGCACAGATAACTTTCCATAAGCCAAATATGTAATAGACAAGACCTACTCCTTGCTCAACGAAATGGACCCAACACCACATATTCAACGCCTAGGAATATACCTGACTAGGAAGAATCTTAAAACCCATGGATATATATGTCTCCGTAAGAGAATCAAGCGTGTGTACAGCGGCCGAAACGCAGCAGTGAAAATCCGATAAATCCCATTATCAAAATAAATTTCGAAAACAAAACACAAAGACAGTGAAATAGAGAGCAATTCTTAAACAATTCACTCAGGGCATGTGATGCAACCGGGATTGACCACATCTACACCCAGAGCTGGTTGAGACATAAGGCTGGACACTTCAGGCTGATAGCATTGGTGAGTTTCGGTGAGCAAATGCAGACCCTTTGAAGTTATACTGCATGGTACCCATTCCATAGGTCCAAAGTCTCCAGGTTCAAGGGATTCTTCCTCCAGCTAAAACATGCATGGGAAACCCAGAGTATCGTCCACTGTGTGATTGGGAAACGATTTAAAATGCATCTCAGTTTTCGTATCATGGTCCTCGTGTTCACCATTCCAGAGGCTTTACTAACACTCTCCCCGCTTGGAGAGTCAGTGCCTTTAACCTCCTCTTTGGCACAGCTTGCAATTTCTGTGCAAGATGAACAGGAATAGGGAGAACCAATGAGAGACTAGCTGTAGGTGTCTGCACGGGCAAATGTAACGCTCATTGCCCACCAGGAAGAGGAAGTAAACAAAGGCTCATTGTGCCCTGCTGGAAACAGATTAGGGCCTGAAGCAATCCTGCGGTTCTGTGCCCAGCTCACAAGAAAGCGAGTTGAAGAAAGGAGCTCAGGGGCACTGTAATTCACAAACCTGCAGAGCTATAAATGACAGCTATCCTCCAAAATTATATTGAAGTAAGCCTGCGAAGGGGATTTGAAAGCGGGGCAGAATTTCAGGAAAACGATTGCAGGGGGTAGACTGGAATTGCCCTGAAAGCATAGGAAAAGAGGCACAACGTCGACAATGATGCACTTGGCCAAAAAGGGCGTATGCGTTTTTTCCTGAATATATTCAGGAAAAAACGCATACGCCCTTTTTGGCCAACCAAGCAAGCCTGTAAAGGAAATCTGCACTACAAGGAAATCTCACTGCCCCCCCCTGGGCAAAAGGGCCATCTGAAAAAAGTGTAAAATCCAGAAAGGTAGGACAGGATATGGAGAACAGGGAGCCTTGTTATGCTGATTGGCAGGATGTAAATTGTGAACTGCCACCCTGCAGAAGTGTATGGTGTTTCCTGAAACACGTAAGAAATAAAGCAACACAGCCTATGGCAATTGCACTTATGGTCCTATTGCTTAGGGAAATTAAAATGAAAAACAGAGAGCCACCCCAAAGTTTGGGACGGCTGTGTTCCCAAGAAGCTCGTCTACAGTACCAGGTAAATATCCCAGAAAGCAAAAAATGGATAAAGACGTTGTGGCACGTACGTGCAATGCAATATCACTCAGCAATTAAATCTGTGTCATCAGGCCCATAGCGGCATAGTGAGTGGATGCAGGTACGGTGATTCTACGTGAACTACGTCACACAGAAAAAGAAACATCATAAGATATCACTAATACACGGAATGTAAACTTGACTACACATGAACTGAATTACAGAACAGAACAGGGTCTCAAATTTAGAAAACCAACTAGTGCTTGCTTTTGGGGAAAGTTACCTTGGGGTGCTGCATAAAACCAGAGACTGAATTTAGCACAGATAACATACCATAAGCCAAATATGTAATAGACAAGACCTACTCCTTGCTCAACGAAATGGACTCAACACCACATATTCAACGCCTAGGAATATACCTGACTAGGAAGAATCTTAAAACCCATGGGTTTATATGTCTCCGTAAGAGAATCAAGCGTGTGTACAGCGGCATAAACGCAGCAGTGAAAATCCGATAAATCCCATTATCAAAATAAATTTCAAAAACAAAACACAAAGACAGTGAAATAGAGAGCAATTCTTAAATAATTCACTCAGGGCATGTGATGCAACCGGGATTGATCACATCTACACCCAGAGCTGGTTGAGACATAAGGCTGGACACTTCAGGCTGATAGCATTGGTGAGTTTCGGTGAGCAAATGCAGACCCTTTGAAGTCATACCTCATGGTACCTATTCCATGGGTCCCAACTCTCCAGGTTCAAGGGATTCTTCCTCCAGCTTAAACACGCATGGGAAACCCAGAGTATCGTCCACCGTGTGATTGGGAAACGATTTAAAATGCATCTCAGTTTTCGTATCCTGGTCCTCGGGTTCACCATTCCAGATGCTTTACTAACACTCTCCCCGCTTGGAGAGTCAGTGCCTTTAACCTCCTGTTTGGCACAGCTTGCAATTTCTGTGCAAGATGAACAGGAATAGGGAGAACCAATGAGAGACTAGCTGTAGGTGTCTGCACGGGCAAATGTAACGCTCATTGCCCACCAGGAAGAGGAATTAAACAAAGGCTCAGCGTGCCCTGCTGAAAACAGATTAGGGCCTGAAGCAATCCTGCGGTTTTGTGCCCAGCTCACAAGAAAGCGAGTTGAAGAAAGGAGCTCAGGGGCACGGTAATTCACAAACCTGCAGAGTTATAAATGACAGCTATCCTCCAAAATTATATTGAAGTAAGCCTGCGAAGGGGACTTGAAAGCAGGGCAGAATTTCAGGAAAACGATTGCAGGGGGTAGACTGGAATTGCCCTGAAAGCCTAGGAAAAGAGGCACAACGTCGACAATGATGCACTTGGCCAAAAAGGACGTATGCGTTTTTTCCTGAATATATTCAGGAAAAAACGCATATGCACTTTTTGGCCAACCAAGCAAGCCTGTATAGGAAATCTGCACTACAATGAAGTCTCACTGCCCCCCTGGCAAAAGGGCCATCTGAAAAAAGTGTAAAATCCAGATAGGTAGGACAGGATATTGAGAACAGGGAGCCTTGTTATGCTGATTGGGAGTATGTAAATCGCCAACAGCCACCCTGGAGAAGTGTATGGTGTTTCCTGAAACACTTAAGAAATAAAGGAACACAGCCTATGGCAATTGCACTTATGGTACACTTGCTTAGGGAAATTAAAATCAAAAACAGAGATCCACCCCAAACTTTGGGAGGGCTGTGTTCCAAAGAAGCTCGTCTACAGTACCAGGTAAATATCCCAGAAAGCAAAATATGGATAAAGAAGTTGTGGCACGTACGTGCAATGCAATATCACTCAGCAATGAAATCTGTGTCATCAGGCCCGTAGCGGCATAGTGAGTGGATGCAGGTACGGTGATTCTACGTGAACTACGTCACACAGAAATAGAAACATCATAAGATATCACTAATACACGGAATGTAAATTTAACTACACATGAACTGAATTACAAAACAGAACAGGGTATCAAATTTTGAAAACCAACTAGTGCTTGCTTATGGGGAAATGTGCGTTGGGATGCTGCATAAAACCAGAGACTGAAATTAGCACAGATAACTTTCCATAAGCCAAATATGTAATAGACAAGACCTACTCCTTGCTCAACGAAATGGACTCAACACCACATATTCAATGCCTAGGAATATACCTGACTAGGAATAATCTTAAAACCCATGGATTTATATGTCTCCGTAAGAGAATCAAGCGTGTGTACAGCGGCATAAACGCAGCAGTGAAAATCCGATAAATCCCATTATCAAAATAAATTTCAAAAACAAAACACAAAGACAGTGAAATAGAGAGCAATTCTTAATTCACTCAGGAATGTGATGCAACCGGGATTGACCACATCTACACCCACAGCTGGTTGAGACATAAGGCTGGACACTTCAGGCTGATAGCATTGGTGAGTTTCGGTGAGCAAATGCAGACCCTTTGAAGTCATACTGCATGGTACCCATTCCATGGGTCCCAACTCTCCAGGTTCAAGGGATTCTTCCTCCAGCTAAAACATGCATGGGAAACCTAGAGTATTGTCCACCTTGTGATTGGGAAACGATTTAAAATGCATCTCAGTTTTCGTATCCTGGTCCTCGGGTTCACCATTCCAGATGCTTTACTAACACTCTCCCCGCTTGGAGAGTCAGTGCCTTTAAACTCCTCTTTGGCACAGCTTGCAATTTCTGTGCAAGATGAACAGGAATAGGGAGAGCCAATGAGAGACTAGCTGTAGGTGTCTGCACGGGCAAATGTAACGCTCATTACCCACCAGGAAGAGGAATTAAACAAAGGCTCAGTGTGCCCTGCTGGAAACAGATTAGGGCCTGAAGCAATCCTGCGGTTTTGTGCCCAGCTCACAAGAAAGTGAGTTGAAGAAAGGAGCTCAGGGGCACTCTAATTCACAAACCTGCAGAGTTATAAATGACAGCTATCCTCCAAAAATATATTGAAGTAAGCCTGCGAAGGGGACTTGAAAGCGGGGCAGAATTTCAGGAAAACGATTGCACGGGGTAGACTGGAATTGCCCTGAAAGCATAGGAAAAGAGGCACAACGTCGACAATGATGCACTTGGCCAAAAAGTGCATATGCGTTTTTTCCTGAATATATTCAGGAAAAAACGCATACGCCCTTTTTGGCCAACCAAACAAGCCTGTAAAGGAAATCTGCACTACAATGAAATCTCACTGACCCCCCGGGCAAAAGGGCCATATGAAAGAAGTGTAAAATCCAGAAAGGTAGGACAGGATATGGAGAACAGGGAGCCTTGTTATGCTGATTGGCAGGATGTAAATTGTGAACTGCCACCCTGGAGAAGTGTATGGTGTTTCCTGAAACACTTAAGAAATAAAGCAACACAGCCTAAGGCAATTGCACTTATGGTCCTATTGCTTAGGGAAATTAAAATCAAAAACAGAGAGCGACCCCAAAGTTTGGGACGGCTGTGTTCCCAAGAAGTTCGTCTACAGTACCACGTAAATATCCCAGAAAGCAAAAAATGGATAAAGAAGTTGTGGCACGTACGTGCAATGCAATATCACTCAGCAACGAAATCTGTGTCATCAGGCCCTTAGCGGCATAGTGAGTGGATGCAGGTACGGTGATTCTACGTGAACTACGTCACACAGAAAAAGAAACATCATAAGATATCACTAATACACGGAATGTAAACTTGACTGCACATGAACTGAATTACAAAACAGAACAGGGACTCAAATTTAGAAAACCAACAAGTGCTTGCTTATAGGGAAAGGTGCATTGGGGTGCTGCATAAAACCAGAGACTGAAATTAGCACAGATAACATTCCATAAGCCAAATATGTAATAGACAAGACCTACTCCTTGCTCAACGAAATGGACTCAACACCACATATTCATCGCCTAGGAATATACCTGACTAGGTATAATCTTAAAACCCATAGATATATATGTCTCCGCAAGAGTATCAAGCGTGTGTACAGCGGCCAAAACGCAGCAGTGAAAATCCGATAAATCCCATTATCAAAATAAATTTCAAAAACAAAACACAAAGACAGTGAAATAGAGAGCAATTCTTAAATAATTCACTCAGGGCATGTGATGCAACCGGGATTTAACACATCTACACCCAGAGCTGGTTGAGACATAAGGCTGGACACTTCAGGCTGATAGCATTGGTGAGTTTCGGTGAGCAAATGCAGACCCTTTGAAGTCATACCTCATGGTACCTATTCCATGGGTCCCAACTCTCCAGGTTCAAGGGATTCTTCCTCCAGCTTAAACACGCATGGGAAACCCAGAGTATCGTCCACCGTGTTATTGGGAAACGATTTAAAATGCATCTCAGTTTTCGTATCCTGGTCCTCGGGTTCACCATTCCAGATGCTTTACTAACACTCTGCCCGCTTGGAGAGTCAGTGCCTTTAACCTCCTGTTTGGCACAGCTTGCAATTTCTGTGCAAGATGAACAGGAATAGGGAGAACCAATGAGAGACTAGCTGTAGGTGTCTGCACGGGCAAATGTAACGCTCATTGCCCACCAGGAAGAGGAATTAAACAAAGGCTCAGTGTGCCCTGCTGGAAACAGATTAGGGCCTGAAGCAAGCCTGCGGTTTTGTGCCCAGCTCACAAGAAAGCGAGTTGAAGAAAGGAGCTCAGGGGCACTGCAATTCACAAACCTGCAGAGTTATAAATGACAGCTATCCTAAAAAAATATATTGAAGTAAGCCTGCGAAGGGGACTTGAAAGCGGGGCAGAATTTCAGGAAAACGATTGCAGGGGGTAGACTGGAATTGCCCTGAAAGCATAGAAAAAGAGGCACAACGTCGACAATGATGCACTTGGCCAAAAAGGGCCTATGCGTTTTTTCCTGAATATATTCAGGAATAAACGCATACGCCCTTTTTGGCCAACCAAGCAAGCCTGTAAAGGAAATCTGCACTACAATGAAGTCTCACTGCCCCCCTGGCAAAAGGGCCATCTGAAAAAAGTGTAAAATCTAGAATGGTAGGACAGGATATGGAGAAGAGTGAGCTTTGTTATGCTGATTGGCAGGATGTAAACTGCCAACAGCCACCCTGGAGAAGTGTATGGTGTTTCCTGAAACACGTAAGAAACAAAGCAACACAGCTTATGGCACTTCCACTTATGGCCCTATAGCTTAAGGAAATTAAAATCTAAAACAGACAGCCACACCAATGTTTGGGACGGCTGTGTTCACAAGAAGCTCGTCTACAGTACCAGGTAAATATCCCAGAAAGCAAAAAATGGATAAAGTAGTTATGGCATTTACGTACAATGGAATATCACTCAGCAATGAAATCTATGTCATCAGGCCCGTAGCGGCATAGTGAGTGGATGCAGGTACGGTGATTCTGCGTGAACTACGTCACACAGAAATAAAAACATCATAAGATATCACTAATACACGGAATGTAAACTTGACTACACATGAACTGAATTACAAAACAGAACAGGGTCTCAAATTTAGAAAACCAACTAGTGCTTGCTTATGGGGAAAGGTGCCTTGGGGTGCTGCATAAAACCAGAGACTGAAATTAGCACAGATATCATTCTATAAGCCAAATATGTAATAGACAAGACCTACTCCTTGCTCAACGAAATGGACTCAACACCACATATTCAACGCCTAGGAATATACCTGACTAGGAAGAATCTTAAAACCCATGGATATATATGTCTCCGTAAGAGAAACAAGCGTGTGTACAGCGTCCGAAACGCAGCAGTGAAAATCCGATAAATCCCATTATAAAAATAAATTTCAAAAACAACACACAAAGACAGTGAAATAGAGAGCAATTCTTAAATAATTCACTCAGGGCATGTGATGCAACTGGGATTGACCACATCTACACCCAGAGCTGGTTGAGACATAAGGCTGGACACTTCAGGCTGATAGCATTTGTGAGGTTCGGTGAGTAAATGCAGACCCTTAGAAGTCATACTGCATGGTACCCATTCCATGGGTCCCAACACTCCAGGTTCAAGGGATTTTTCCTCCAGCTAAAACATGCATGGGAAACCCAGAGTATCGTCCACCGTGTGATTGGGAAACGATTTAAAATGCATTTCAGTTTTCGTATCCTGGCCCTGGGGTTCACCATTCCAGACGCTTTACTAACACTCTCCCCGCTTGGAGAGTCAGTGCCTTTAACTTCCTGTTTGGCACAGCTTGCAATTTCTGTGCAAGATGAACAGGAATAGGGAGAACCAATGAGAGACTAGCTGTAGGTGTCTTCACGGGCAAATATAACGCTCATTGCCCACCAGGAAGAGGAATTAACCAAAGGCTCAGCGTGCCCTGTTGGAAACAGATTAGTGCTAGAAGCAATCCTGCGGTTTTGTGCCCAGCTCACAAGAAAGCGAGTTGAAGAAAGGAGCTCAGGGGCACTGTAATTCACAAACCTGCAGAGTTATAAATGACAGCTATCTTCCAAAAGTATATTGAAGTAAGCCTGCGAAGGGGACTTGAAAGCTGGGCAGAATTTCAGGAAAACGATTGCAGGGGGTACACTGGAATTGCCCTGAAAGCCTAGGAAAAGAGGCACAAGGTCGACAATGATGCACTTGGCCAAAAAGGGCGTATGCGTTTTTTCCTGAATATATTCAGGAAAAAACGCATACGCCCTTTTTGGCCAACCAAGCAAGCCTGTAAAGGAAATCTGCACTACAATGAAGTCTCACTGCTCCCCTGGCAAAAGGGCCATCTGAAAAAAGTGTAAAATCCAGAAAGGTAGGACAGGATATGGAGAACAGGGAGCCTTGTTATGCTGATTGGGAGTATGTAAATCGCCAACAGCCACCCTGGAGAAGTGTATGGTGTTTCCTGAAACACTTAAGAAATAAAGGAACACAGCCTATTGCAATTGCACTTATGGTACACTTGCTTAGGGAAATTAAAATCAAAAACAGAGATCCACCCCAAACTTTGAGAGGGTTGTGTTCCCAAGAAGCTCGTCTACAGTACCAGGTAAATATCCCAGAAAGCAAAAAATGGATAAAGAAGTTGTGGCACGTACGTGCAATGCAATATCACTCAGCAATGAAATCTGTGTCATCAGGCCCGTAGCGGCATAGTGAGTGGATGCAGGTACGGTGATTCTACGTGAACTACGTCACACAGAAAAAGAAACATCATAAGATATCACTAATACACGGAATGTAAATTTAACTACACATGAACTGAATTACAAAACAGAACAGGGTCTCAAATTTTGAAAACCAACTAGTGCTTGCTTATGGGGAAATGTGCGTTGGGGTGCTGCATAAAACCAGAGACTGAAATTAGCACAGATAACTTTCCATAAGCCAAATATGTAATAGACAAGACCTACTCCTTGCTCAACGAAATGGACTCAACACCACATATTCAACGCCTAGGAATATACCTGACTAGGAAGAATCTTAAAACCCATGGGTTTATATGTCTCCATAAGAGAATCAAGCGTGTGTACAGCGGCATAAACGCAGCAGTGAAAATCCGATAAATCCCATTATCAAAATAAATTTCAAAAACAAACACAAAGACAGTGAAATAGAGAGCAGTTCTTAAATAATTCACTCAGGGTATGTGATGCAACCGGGATTTAACACATCTACACCCAGAGCTGGTTGAGACATAAGGCTGGACACTTCAGGCTGATAGCATTGGTGAGTTTCGGTGAGCAAATGCAGACCCTTTGAAGTCATACTGCATGGTACCCATTCCTTGGGTCCCAAAACTCCAGATTCAAGGGATTCTTCCTCCAGCTAAAACACGCATGGGAAACCCAGAGTATCGTCCACCGTGTGATTGGGAAACGATTTAAAATGCATCTCAGTTTTCGTATCCTGGTCCTCGGGTTCACCATTCCAGATGCTTTACTAACACTCTCCCCGCTTGGAGACTCAGTGCCTTTAACCTCCTGTTTGGCACAGCTTGCAATTTCTGTGCAAGATGAACAGGAATAGGGAGAACCAATGAGAGACTAGCTGTAGGTGTCTGCACGGGCAAATGTAACGCTCATTGCCCACCAGGAAGAGGAATTAAACAAAGGCTCAGCGTGCCCTGCTGGAAACAGATTAGGGCCTGAAGCAATCCTGCGGTTTTGTGCCCAGCTCACAAGAAAGCGAGTTGAAGAAAGGAGCTCAGGGGCACTGTAATTCACAAACCTGCAGAGTTATAAATGACAGCTATCCTCCAAAAATATATTGTAGTAAGCCTGCGAAGGGGACTTGAAAGCGGGGCAGAATTTCAGGAAAACGATTGCAGGGGGTAGACTGGAATTGCCCTGAAAGCATAGAAAAAGAGGCACAACGTCGACAATGATGCACTTGGCCAAAAATGGCCTATGCGTTTTTTCCTGAATATATTCAGGAAAAAACGCATACGCCCTTTTTGGCCAACCAAGAAAGCCTGTAAAGGAAATCTGCACTACAATGAAGTCTCACTGCCCCCCTGGCAAAAGGGCCATCTGAAAAAAGTGTAAAATCTAGAAAGGTAGGACAGGATATGGAGAAGAGTGAGCTTTGTTATGCTGATTGGCAGGATGTAAACTGCCAACAGACACCCTGGAGAAGTGTATGGTGTTTCCTGAAACACGTAAGAAACAAAGCAACACAGCCTATGGCACTTCCACTTATGGTCCTATAGCTTAAGGAAATTAAAATCTAAAACAGACAGCCACACCAATGTTTGGGACGGCTGTGTTCACAAGAAGCTCGTCTACAGTACCAGGTAAATATCTCCTAAAGCAAAAAATGGATAAAGAAGTTATGGCACGTACGTACAATGGAATATCACACAGCAATGAAATCTGTGTCATCAGGCCCGTAGCGGCATAGTGAGTGGATGCAGGTACGGTGATTCTACGTGAACTACGTCACACAGAAATAAAAACATCATAAGATATCACTAATACACGGAATGTAAACTTGACTACACATGCACTGAATTACAAAACAGAACAGGGTCTCAAATTTAGAAAACCAACTAGTGCTTGCTTATGGGGAAAGGTGCGTTGGGGTGCTGCATAAAACCAGAGACTGAAATTAGCACAGATAACTTTCCATAAGCCAAATATGTAATAGAAAGGACCTACTCCTTGCTCAAAGAAATGGACACAACACCACATGTTCAAAGCCTAGGAATATACCTGACTAGGAAGAATATTAAAACCCATGGATATATATGTCTCCGTAAGAGAAACAAGCGTGTGTACAGCGTCCGAAACGCAGCAGTGAAAGTCCGATAAATCCCATTATAAATAAATATCAAAAACAACACACAAAGACATTGAAATAGAGAGCAATTCTTAAATAATTCACTCAGGGCATGTGATGCAACCGGGATTGACCACATCTACACCCAGAGCTGGTTGAGACATAAGGCTGGACACTTCAGGCTGATAGCATTTGTGAGGTTCGGTGAGTAAATGCAGACCCTTAGAAGTCATACTGCATGGTACCCATTCCATGGGTCCCAACACTCCAGGTTCAAAGGATTCTTCCTCCAGCTAAAACATGCATGGGAAACCCAGAGTATCGTCCACCATGTGATTGGGAAACGATTTAAAATGCATTTCAGTTTTCGTATCCTGGCCCTGGGGTTCACCATTCCAGACGCTTTACTAACACTCTCCCCGCTTGGAGAGTAAGTGCCTTTAAACTCCTGTTTGGCACAGCTTGCAATTTCTGTGCAAGATGAACAGGAATAGGGAGAACCAATGAGAGACTAGCTGTAGGTGTCTTCACGGGCAAATGTAACGCTCATTGCCCACCAGGAAGAGGAATTAACCAAAGGCTCAGTGTGCCCTGTTGGAAACAGATTAGTGCCTGAAGCAATCCTGCGGTTTTGTGCCCAGCTCACAAGAAAGCGAGTTGAAGAAAGAGCTCAGGGGCACTGTAATTCACAAACCTGCAGAGTTATAAATGACAGCTATCTTACAAAAGTGTATTGAAGTAAGCCTGCGAAGGGGACTTGAAACCTGGGCAGAATTTCAGGAAAACGATTGCAGGGTGTAGACTGGAATTGCCCTGAAAGCCTAGGAAAAGAGGCACAACGTCGACAATGATGAACTTGGCCAAAAAGTGCGTATGCGTTTTTTCCTGAATATATTCAGGAAAAAACGCATACGCACTTTTTGGCCAACCAAGCAAGCCTGTATAGGAAATCTGCACTACAATGAAGTCTCACTGCCCCCCGGGCAAAAGGGCCATCTGAAAAAAGTGTAAAATCCAGAAAGGTAGGACAGGATATGGAGAACAGGGAGCCTTGTTATGCTGATTGGCAGGATGTAAATTGCCAGCAGCCACCCTGGAGAAGTGTATGGTGTTTCCTGAAACACGTAAGAAACAAAGTAACACAGCCTATGGCACTTCCACTTATGGTCCTATAGCTTACGGAAATTAAAATCAAAAACAGACAGCCACCCCAATATTTGGGATGGCTGTGTTCACAAGAAGCTTGTCTACAGTATCAGGTAAATATCCCAGAAAGCAAAAAATGTATAAAGAAGTTGTGTCACGTACGTACAATGCAATATCACTCAGCAATGAAATCTGTGTCATCAGGCCCGTAGCGGCATAGTGAGTGGATGCAGGTACGGTGATTCTACGTGAACTACGTCACACAGAAAAAGAAATATCATAAGATATCACTAATACACGGAATGTAAACTTGACTACACATGAACTGAATTACAAAACAGAACAGGGTCTCAAATTTTGAAAACCAACTAGTGCTTGCTTATGGGGAAAGGCGCGTTGGGGTGCTGCATAAAACCAGAGACTGAAATTAGCACAGATAACTTTCCATAAGCCAAATATGTAATAGACAAGACCTACTCCTTGCTCAACGAAATGGACCCAACACCACATATTCAACGCCTAGGAATATAACTGATTGGGAAGAATCTTAAAACCCATGGATATATATGTCTCCGTAAGAGAATCAAGCGTGTGTACAGCGGCCAAAACGCAGCAGTGAAAATCCGATAAATCCCATTATCAAAATAAATTTCGAAAACAAAACACAAAGACAGTGAAATAGAGAGCAATTCTTAAATAATTCACTCAGGACATGTGATGCAACCGGGATTGACCACATCTACACCCAGAGCTGGTTGAGACATAAGGCTGGACACTTCAGGCTGATAGCATTGTTGAGTTTCAGTGAGCAAATGCAGACCCTTTGAAATCATACTGCATGGTACCCATTCCATGGGTCCCTACTCTCCAGGTTCAAGGGATTCTTCCTCCAGCTAAAACATGCATGGGAAATCCAGAGTATCGTCCACCGTGTGATTGGGAAACGATTTAAAATGCATCTCAGTTTTCGTATCCTGGTCCTCGGGTTCACCATTCCAGATGCTTTACTAACACTCTCCCCGCTTGGAGAGTCAGAGCCTTTAACTTCCTCTTTGGCACAGCTTGCAATTTCTGTGCAAGATGAACAGGAATAGGGAGAACCAATGAGAGACTAGCTATAGGTGTCTGCACGGGCAAATGTAACGCTCATTTCCCACCAGGAAGAGGAATTAACCAAAGGCTCAGCGTGCCCTGCCGGAAAAATATTAGGGCCTGAAGCAATCCTGCGGTTTTGTGCCCAGCTCACAAGAAAGCGAGTTGAAGAAAGGAGCTCAGGGGCACTGTAATTCACAAACCTGCAGAGTTATAAATGACAGCTATCCTCCAAAAATATATTGAAGTAAGCCTGCGAAGGGGACTTGAAAGCGGGGCAGAGTTTCAGGAAAACCATTGCAGGGGGTAGACTGGAAATGCCCTGAAAGCAAAGGAAAAGAGGCAGAACGTCGACAATGATGCACTTGGCCAAAAAGGGCGTATGCGTTTTTTCCTGAATATATTCAGGAAAAAACCCATACGCACTTTTTGGCCAACCAAGCAAGCCTGTAAAGGAAATCTGCACTAAAATGAAGTCTCACTGCCCCCCGGGCAAAAGGGCCATCTGAAAAAAGTGTAAAATCCAGAAAGGTAGGACAGGATATGGAGAACAGGGAGCCCTGTTATGCTGATTGGCAGGATGTAAATTTCCAACAGCCACCCTGGAGAAGTGTATGGTGTTTCCTGAAACACGTAAGAAATAAAGCAACACAGCCTATGGCAATTGCACTTATGGTCCTATTGCTTAGGGAAATTAAAATCAAAAACAGAGAGGCACCCCAAAGTTTGGGACGGCTGTGTTCCCAAGAAGCTCGTCTACAGTACCAGGTAAATATCCCAGAAAGCAAAAAATGGATAAAGAAGTTGTGGCACGTACGTGCAATGCAATATCACTCAGCAATGAAATCTGTGTCATCAAGCCCGTAGCGGCATAGTGAGTGGATGCAGGTACGGTGATTCTACGTGAACAACATCACACAGAAAAAGAAACATCATAAGATATCACTAATACACGGAATGTAAACTTGACTACACATGAACTGAATTACAAAACAGAACAGGGTCTCAAATTTAGAAAACCAACTAGTGCTTGCTTATGGGGAAAGGTGCCTTGGGGTGTTGCATAAAACCAGAGACTGAAATTAGCACAGATAACTTTCCATAAGCCAAATATGTAATAGACAAGACCTACTCCTTGCTCAACGAAATGGACCCAACACCACATATTCAACGCCTAGGAATATACCTGACTAGGAAGAATCTTAAAACCCATGGATATATATGTCTCCATAAGAGAATCAAGCGTGTGTACAGTGGCCGAAACGCAGCAGTGAAAATCCGATAAATCCCATTATCAAAATAAATTTCGAAAACAAAACACAAAGACAGTGAAATAGAGAGCAATTCTTAAATAATTCACTCAGGGCATGTGATGCAACCGGGATTGACCACATCTACACCCAGAGCTGGTTGAGACATAAGGCTGGACCCTTCAGGCTGATAGCATTGGTGAGTTTCGTTGAGCAAATGCAGACCCTTTGAAGTCATACTGCATGGTACCCATTCCATGGGTCCCAACTCTCCAGGTTCAAGGGATTCTTCCTTCAGCTAAAACATGCATGGGAAACACAGAGTATGTTCCACCGTGAGATTGGGAAACGATTTAAAATGCATCTCAGTTTTCGTATCCTTGTCCTCGGGTTCACCGTTCCAGACCCTTTACTAACACTCTCCCCGCTTGGAGAGTCAGTGCCTTTAACCTCCTGTTTGGCACAATTTGCAATTTCTGTGCAAGAAGAACAGGAATAGGGAGAACCAATGAGAGACTAGCTATAGGTGTCTGCACGGGCAAATGAAACACTCATTGCCCACCAGGAAGAGGAATTAACCAAAGGCTCAGCGTGCCCTGCCGGAAACAGATTAGGGCCTGAAGCATCCTGCGGTTTTGTGCCCAGCTCACAAGAAAGCGAGTTAAAGAAAGGAGCTCAGGCGCACTGTAATTCACAAACCTGCAGAGTTATAAATGACAGCTATCCTCCAAAAATATATTGAAGTAAGCCTGTGAAGGGGATTTGAAAGCGGGGCAGAATTTCAGGAAAACGATTGCAGGGGGTAGACTGGAATTGCCCTGAAAGCATAGGAAAAGAGGCAGAACGTTGACAGTGATGCACTTGGCCAAAAAGGGCGTATGCGTTTTCTCCTGAATATATTCAGGAAAAACGCATACGCCCTTTTTGGCCAACCAAGCAAGCCTGTAAAGGAAATCTGCACTACAATGAAGTCTCTCTGCCCCCCGGGCAAAAGGGCCATCTGAAAAAAGTGTAAAATCCAGAAAGGTAGGACAGGATATGGAGAACAGGGAGCCTTGTTATGCTGATTGGCAGGATGTAAATTGCCAGCAGACACCCTGGAGAATTGTATGGTGTTTCCTGAAACACGTAAGAAACAAAGCAACACAGCCTATGGCACTTCCACTTATGGTCCTATAGCTTACGGAAATTAAAATCAAAAACAGACAGCCACCCCAATATTTGAGACGGCTGTGTTCACAAGAAGCTCGTCTACAGTATCAGGTAAATATCCCAGAAAGCAAAAAATGGATAAAGAAGTTGTGGCACGTACGTACAATGCAATATCACTCAGCAATGATATCTGGGTCATCAGGCCCGTAGCGTCATAGTGAGTGGATGCAGGTACGGTGATTCTACGTGAACTACGTCACACAGAAAAAGAAACATCATAAGATATCACTAATACAAGGAATGTAAACTTGACTACACATGAACTGAATTACAAAACAGAACAGGGTCTCAAATTTAGAAAACCAACTAGTGCTTGCTTATGGGGAAAGGCGCGTTGGGGTCCTGCATAAAACCAGAGACTGAAATTAGCACAGATAACTTTCCATAAGCCAAATATGTAATAGACAAGACCTACTCCTTGCTCAACGAAATGGACCCAACACCACATATTGAACGCCTAGGAATATACCTGACTAGGAAGAATCTTAAAACCCATGGATATATATGTCTCCGTAAGAGAAACAAGCGTGTGTACAGCGGCCGAAACGCAGCAGTGAAAATCCGATAAATCACATTATCAAAATAAATTTCGAAAACAAAACCCAAAGACAGTGAAATAGAGAGCAATTCTTAAATAATTCACTCAGGGCATGTGATGCAACCGGGATTGACCACATCTACACCCAGAGCTGGTTGAGACATAAGGCTGGACACTTCAGGCTGATAGCATTGGTGAGTATCAGTGAGCAAATGCAGACCCTTTGAAGTCATACTGCATGGTACCCATTCCATGGGTCCCAACACTCCAGGTTCAAGGCATTCTTCCTCCAGCTAAAACATGCATGGGAAACCCAGAGTATCGTCCACCGTGTGATTGGGAAACGATTTAAAATGCATCTCAGTTTTCGTATCCTGGTCCTCGGGTTCACCATTCCAGATGCTTTACTAACACTCTCCCCGCTTGGAGAGTCAGTGCCTTTAACCTCCTCTTTGGCACAGCTTGCAATTTCTGTGCAAGATGAACAGGAATACGGAGAACCAATGAGAGACTAGCTGTAGGTGTCTGCACGGGCAAATGTAACGCTCATTGCCCACCAGGAAGAGGAATTAAACAAAGGCTCAGCGTGCCCTGCTAGAAACAGATTAGGGCCTAAAGCAATCTTGTGGTTTTGTGCCCAGCTCACAAGAAAGCGAGTTGAAGAAAGGAGCTCAGGGGCACTGTAATTCACAAACCTGCAGAGTTATAAATGACAGCTATCCTCCAAAAATATATTGAAGTAAGCCTGCGAAGGGGACTTGAAAGCGGGGAAGAGTTTCAGGAAAACCATTGCAGGGGGTAGACTGGAATTGCCCTGAAAGCATAAGAAAAGAGGCAGAACGTCGACAATGATGCACTTGGCCAAAAAGGGCGTATGCGTTTTTTCCTGAATATATTCAGGAAAAAACGCATACGCGCTTTTTGGCCAACCAAGGAAGCCTGTAAAGGAAATCTGCACTACAATGAAGTCTCACTGCCCCCAGGGCAAAAGGGCCATCTGAAAAAAGTGTAAAATCCAGAAAGGTAGGACAGGATATGGAGAACAGGGAGCCTTGTTATGCTGATTGCCAGGATGTAAACTGCCAGCAGCCACCCTGGAGAAGTGTATGGTGTTTCCTGAAACACGTAAGAAACAAAGCAACACAGCCTATGGCATTTCCACTTATGGTCCTATAGCTTACGGAAATTAAAATCAAAACAGACAGCCACCCCAATATTTGGGACGGCTGTGTTCACAAGAAGCTCGTCTACAATATCAGGTAAATATCCCAGAAAGCAAAAAATGGATAAAGAAGTTGTGGCACGTACGTGCAATTCAATATCACTCAGCAATGAAATCTGTGTCATCAGGCCCGTAGCGGCATAGTGAGTGGATGCAGATACGGTGATTCTACGTGAACTACGTCACACAGAAAAAGAAACATCATAAGATATCACTAATACACGGAATGTAAACTTGACTACACATGAACTGAATTACAAAACAGAACAGGGTCTCAAATTTAGAAAACGAACTAGTGCTTGCTTATGGGGAAAGGTGCCTTGGGGTGCTGCATAAAACCAGAGACTGAAATTAGCACAGATAACATTCCATAAGCCAAATTTGTAATAGACAAGACTTACTCCTTGCTCAACGAAATGGACTCATCACCACATATTCAACGCCTAGGAATATACCTAACTAGGAAGAATCTTAAAACCCAAGGATATATATGTCTCCGTAAGAGAATCTAGCGTGTGTATAGCGGCCAAAACGCAGCAGTGAAAATCCGATAAATCCCATTATCAAAATAAATTTCAATAACAAAACACAAAGACAGTGAAATAGAGAGCAATTCTTAAACAATTCACTCAGGGCATGTGATGCAACCGGGATTGACCACATCTACACCCAGAGCTGGTTGAGACATAAGGCTGGACACTTCAGGATGATAGCATTGGTGAGTTTCGGTGAGCAAATGCAGACCGTTTGAAGTCATACTGCATGGTATCCATTACATGGGTCCCAACTCTCCAGGTTCAAGGGATTCTTCCTTCAACTAAAACATGCATGAGAAACACAGAATATGGTCCACCGTGAGATTGGGAAACGATTTAAAATGCATCTCAGTTTTCGTATCCTTTTCTTCGGGTTCACCGTTCCAGACGCTTTACTAACACTCTCCCCACTTGGAGAGTCAGTGCCTTTAACCTCCTGTTTGGCACAATTTGCAATTTCTGTGCAAGATGAACAGGAATAGGGAGAACCAATGAGAGACTAGCTGTAGGTGTCTGCACGGGCAAATGTAACGCTCATGGCCCACCAGGAAGAGGAATTAACCAAAGGCTCAGCGTGACCTGCTGGAAACAGATTAGGGCCTGAAGGAATCCTGCGGTTTTGTGCCCAGCTCACAAGAAAGCGAGTTGAAGAAAGGAGCTCAGGGGCACTGTAATTCACAAACCTGCAGAGTTATAAATGACAGCTATCCTCCAAAAATATATTGAAGTAAGCCTGCGAAGGGGACTTGAAAGCGGGGCAGAATTTCAGGAAAACGATTGCAGGGGTTAGACTGGAATTGCCTTGAAAGCATAGGAAAAGAGGCACAACGTCGACAATAATGCACTTGGCCAAAAAGGGCGTATGCGTTTTTTCCTGAATATATTCAGGAAAAAACGCATACGCCCTTTTTGGCCAACCAAGCAAGCCTGTAAAGGAAATGTGCACTACAATGAAGTCTCACTGCCCCCCGGGCAAAAGGGCCATCTGAAAAAAGTGTAAAATCCAGAAAGGTAGGACAGGATATGGAGAAAAGGGAGCCTTGTTATGCTGATTGGCAGGATGTAAATTGCCAGCAGACACCCTGGAGAAGTGTATGGTGTTTCCTGAAACACGTAAGAAACAAAGCAACACAGCCTATGGCACTTCCACTTATGGTCCTATAGCTTACGGAAATTAAAATCAAAAACAGACAGCCACTCCAATATTTCGGACGGCTGTGTTCCCAAGAAGCTCGTCTACAGTATCAGGTAAATATCCCAGAAAGCAAAAAATGGATAAAGAAGTTGTGTCACGTACGTACAATGCAATATCACTCAGCAATGAAATCTGGGTCATCAGGCCCGTAGCGTCATAGTGAGTGGATGCAGGTACGGTGATTCTACGTGAACTACGTCACACAGAAAAAGAAACATCATAAGATATCACTAATACACGGAATGTAAACTTGACTACACATGAACTGAATTACAAAACAGAACAGGGTCTCAAATTTAGAAAACCAACTAGTGCTTGCTTATGGGGAAAGGAGCGTTGGGGTGCTGCCTAAAACCAGAGACTGAAATTAGCACAGATAACTTTCCATAAGCCAAATATGTAATAGACAAGACCTACTCCTTGCTCAACGAAATGGACCCAACACCACATATTCAACGCCTAGGAATATACCTGACTAGGAAGAATCTTAAAACCTATGGATATATATGTCTCCGTAAGAGAATCAAGCGTGTGTACAGCGGCCGAAACGCAGCAGTGAAAATCCGATAAATCACATTATCAAAATAAATTTCGAAAACAAAACCCAAAGACAGTGAAATAGAGAGCAATTCTTAAATAATTCACTCAGGGCATGTGATGCAACCGGGATTGACCACATCTACACCCAGAGCTGGTTGAGACATAAGGCTGGACACTTCAGGCTGATAGCATTGGTGAGTTTCGGTGAGCAAATGCAGACCCTTTGAAGTCATACTGCATGGTACCCATTCCATGGGTCCCAACTCTCCAGGTTCAAGGCATTCTTCCTCCAGCTAAAACATGCATGGGAAACCCAGAGTATCGTCCACCGTGTGATTGGGAAACGATTTAAAATGCATCTCAGTTTTCGTATCCTGGTCCTCGGGTTCACCATTCCAGATGCTTTACTAACACTCTCCCCGCTTGGAGAGTCAGTGCCTTTAACCTCCTCTTTGGCACAGCTTGCAATTTCTGTGCAAGATGAACAGGAATAGGGAGAACCAATGAGAGACTAGCTGTAGGTGTCTGCACGGGCAAATTTAACACTCATTGCCCACCAGGAAGAGGAATTAAACAAAGGCTCAGTGTGCCCTGCTTGAAACAGATTAGGGCCTGAAGCAATCCTGCGGTTTTGTGCCCAGCTCACAAGAAAGCGAGTTGAAGAAAGGAGCTCAGGGGCACTGTAATTCACAAACCTGCAGAGTTATAAATGACAGCTATCCTCCAAAAATATATTGAAGTAAGCCTGCGAAGGGGACTTGAAAGCGGGGCAGAATTTCAGGAAAACGATTGCAGGGGGTAGACTGGAATTGCCCTGAAAGCATAGGAAAAGAGGCACAACGTCGACAATGATGCACTTGGCCAAAAAGGGCGTATGCGTTTTTTCCTGAATATATTCAGGAAAAAACGCATACGCGCTTTTTGGCCAACCAAGCAAGCCTGTAAAGGAAATCTGCACTACAATGAAGTCTCACTGCCCCCCGGGCAAAAGGGCCATCTGAAAAAAGTGTAAAATCCAGAAAGGTAGGACAGGATATGGAGAACAGGGAGCCTTGTTATGCTGATTGGCAGGATGTAAATTGCCAGCAGCCACCGTGGAGAAGTGTATGGTGTTTCCTGAAACACGTAAGAAACAAAGCAACACAGCCTATGGCACTTCCACTTATGGTCCTATAGCTTACGGAAATTAAAATCAAAAACAGACAGCCACCCCAATATTTGGGACGGCTGTGTTCACAAGAAGCTCGTCTATAGTATCAGGTAAATATCCCAGAAAGCAAAAAATGGATAAAGAAGTTGTGGCACGTACGTACAATGCAATATCACTCAGCAATGAAATCTGTGTCATCAGGCCCGTAGCGGCATAGTGAGTGGATGCAGGTACGGTGATTCTACGTGAACTACGTCACACAGAAAAAGAAACTTCATAAGATATCACTAATACACGGAATGTAAACTTGACTACACATGAACTGAATTACAAAACAGAACAGGGTCTCAAATTTAGAAAACCAACTAGTGCTTGCTTATGGGGAAAGGTGCCTTGGGGTGCTGCATAAAACCAGAGACTGAAATTAGCACAGATAACTTTCCATAAGCCAAATATGTAATAGACAAGACCTACTCCTTGCTCAACGAAATGGACCCAACACCACATATTCAATGCCTAGGAATATACCTGACTAGGAAGAATCTTAAAACCCATGGATATATATGTCTCCGTAAGAGAATCAAGCGTGTGTACAGCGGCCGAAACGCAGCAGTGAAAACCCGATAAATCCCATTATCAAAATAAATTTCAAAAACAAAACACAAAGACAGTGAAATAGAGAGCAATTCTTAAATAATTCACTCAGGGCATGTGATGCAACCGGGATTGACCACATCTACACCCAGAGCTCGTTGAGACATAAGGCTGGACCCTTCAGACTGATAGCATTGGTGAGGTTCGGTGAGTAAATGCAGACCCTTTGAAGTCATACTGCATGGTACCCATTCCATGGGTCCCAACTCTCCAGGTTCAAGGGATTCTTCCTCCAGCTAAAACATGCATGGGAAACCCAGAGTATCGTCCACCGTGTGATTGGGAAACGATTTAAAATGCATCTCAGTTTTCGTATCCTGGTCCTCGGGTTCACCATTCCAGATGCTTTACTAACACTCTCCCCGCTTGGAGAGTCAGTGCATTTAACCTCCTCTTTGGCACAGCTTGCAATTTCTGTGCAAGATGAACAGGAATAGGGAGAACCAATGAGAGACTAGCTATAGGTGTCTGCACGGGCAAATGTAATGCTCATTTCAAACCAGGAAGAGGAATTAACCAAAGGCTCAGCGTGCCCTACCGGAAACAGATTAGGGCCTGAAGCAATCCTGTGGTTTTGTGCCCAGCTCACAAGAAAGCGAGTTGAAGAAAGGAGCTCAGGGGCACTGTAATTCACAAACCTGCAGAGTTATAAATGACAGCTATCCTCCAAAAATATATTGAAGTAAGCCTGCGAAGGGGACTTGAAAGCGGGGCAGAGTTTCAGGAAAACCATTGCAGGGGGTAGACTGGAATTGCCCTGAAAGCATAGGAAAAGAGGCACAAGGTCGAAAATGATGCACTTGGCCAAAAAGGGCGTATGCGTTTTTTCCTGAATATATTCAGGAAAAAACGCATACGCACTTTTTGGCCAACCCAGCAAGCCTGTAAAGGAAATCTGCACTACAATGAAGTCTCACTGCCCCCCTGGCAAAAGGGCCATCTGAAAAAAGTGTAAAATCCAGAAAGGTAGGACAGGATATGGAGAACAGGGAGCCTTGTTATGCTGATTGGGAGGATGTAAATTGCCAACATTCACCCTGGAGAAGTGTATGGTGTTTCCTGAGACACGTAAGAAATAAAGGAACACAGCCTATGGCAATTGCACTTATCGTCCTCTTGCTTAGGGAAATTAAAATCAAAAACAGAGATCCACCCCAAAGTTTGGGACGGCTGTGTTCCCAAGAAGCTCGTCTACAGTACCAGGTAAATATCCCAGAAAGCAAAAAATGGATAAAGTAGATGTGGCACATACGTGCAATGCAATATCACTCAGCAATGAAATCTGTGTCATCAGGCCCGTAGCGGCATAGTGAGTGGATACAGGTACGGTGATTCTACGTGAACTACATCACACAGAAAAAGAAACATCATAAGATATCACTAATACACGGAATGTAAATTTAACTACACATGAACTGAATTACAAAACAGAACAGGGTCTCAAATTTTGAAAACCAACTAGTGATTGCTTATGGGGAAATGTGCGTTGGGATGCTGCCTAAAACCAGAGACTGAAATTAGCACAGATAACTTTCCATAAGCCAAATATGTAAGAGAGAAGACCTACTCCTTGCGCAACGAAATGGACTCAACACAACATATTCAACACCTAGGAATATACCTGACTAGGAAGAATCTTAAAACCCAGGGATTTACATGTCTCCATAAGAGAATCAAGCGTGTGTACAGCGGCATAAACACAGCAGTGAAAATCCGATAAATCCCATTATCAAAATAAATTTCAAAAACAAAACACAAAGACAGTGAAATAGAGAGCAATTTTTAAACAATTCACTCACGGCATGTGATGCAACCGGGATTGACCACATCTACACCCAGAGCTGGTTGAGACATAAGGCTGGACACTTCAGGCTGATAACATTGGTGAGTTTCGGTGATCAAATGCAGACCCTTTGAAGTCATACTGCATGGTACCCATTCCATGGGTCCCAACTCTCCAGGTTCAAGGGATTCTTCCTCCAGCTAAAACATGCATGGGAAACCCAGAGTATCGTCCACCGTGTGATTGGGAAACGATTTAAAATGCATCTCAGTTTTCGTATCCTGGTCCTCGGGTTCACCATTCCAGATGCTTTACTAACACTCTCCCCGCTTGGAGAGTCAGTGCATTTAACCTCCTGTTTGGCACAGCTTGCAATATCTGTGCAAGATGAACAGGAATAGGGAGAACCAATGACAGACTAGCTGTAGTTGTCTGCACGGGCAAATATAATGCTCATTTCCCACCAGGAAGAGGAATTAACCAAAGGCTCAGCGTGCCCTGCTGGAAAGAGATTAGTGCCTGAAGCAATCCTGCGGTTTTGTGCCCAGCTCACAAGAAAGCGAGTTGAAGAAAGGAGCTCAGGGGCACTGTAATTCACAAACCTGCAGAGTTATAAATGACAGCTATCCTCCAAAAATATATTGAAGTAAGCCTGCAAAGGGGACTTGAAAGCGGGGCAGAAATTCAGGAAAACGATTGAAGGGTTAAACTGGAATTGCACTTAAAGAATAGGAAAAGAGGCAGAACGTCGATAATGATGCACTTGTCCAAAAAGTGCGGATGCTTTTTTCCCTAAATATATTCAGGAAAATACGCATACGCACTTTTTGGCCAACCAAGCAAGCTTGTAAATAAACCTGCACTACAATGAAGTCTCAGTGCCCCCCAGGGCAAAAGGGCCATTTAAAAAAATTGTAAAATCCAGAAACGGAGGACAGGCAATGGAAAACAGGGATCCTTATTATGCTGATGCATATGATGTAAATTGCCGACAGCCATTCTGGAGAAGTGTTATGTGTTTCCTGAAACACGTAAGAAACAAAGCAACACAGCCTATGGCACTTCCACTTATGGTCCTACAGCTTAGGGAAATTAAAATCAAAAACACCCAGGCACCTCAAAGTTTGGGACCTCTCTGTTCACAAGAACCTCGTTTACAGTACCAGGTAAATATATCAGAGAGCAAACAATGCATAAAGAAGTTGTGGTACGTACGTACAATGGAATATCACTCAGCAATGAAATCTGTGTCATCAGGCCCGTAGCGGCATAGTGAGTGGATTCAGGTATGGTGATTCTACGTGAAATAAGTCACACATAAAAAGAAACATCATAAAATATCACTAATACACAGTATGTAAACTTGACTACACATGAACTGAATTACAAAACAGAACAGTCTCAAATTTAGAAAACCATCTTGTGCTTTCTTATGGAGAAAGGTGCGTTGGAGTGCTGCATAAAACCAGAGACTGAAATTAGCACAGATACCGTTCCATAAGCCAAATATGTAATAGACAAGACCTACTACTTGCTCAAAGAAATGGACTCAACACCACATATTCAACGCCTAGGAATATACCTGACTAGGAAGAATCTTAAAACCCGTGGATATTTATGTCTCCGTAAGAGAATCAAGAGTGTGTACAGTGGCATTAACGCAGCAGTGAAAATCCGATAAATCCCAGTGTCAAAAAGAAATTTCAAAAACAAAACACAATGACAGTGAAATAGAGAGCAATTCTTAAATAACTCACACAGGGCATGTGATGCAACCTGGTTTACCACATCTACACCCAGAGCTGGGTGAGCGATAAGGCTGGACCCTTTGGGCTGATAACATTGGTGAGGTTCAGTGAGCAAATGCAGACCCTTTGATGTCATACTGCCTGGTACCCATTCCATGGTTCCCAACTCTCCAGGTTCAAGGGATTCTTCCTTCTGCTAAAATTTGCATGGGAAACCCAGAGTATGCTCCACCGTGTGACTGGGAAACCTTTTTACATGCATGTCTGTTTTCGTCCCCTGGTACTCAGGTTCACCATTCCAGACCCTTTTCTTACACTCTCCCCATTTGCAGAGTCAGTGCCTTTAACCTCCTGTTTGGCACTGTTTGCAATTTCTGCGCAAGATGAACAGGAATACGGAGAACCAATGGGAGACTATCTGTAGGTGTGTGCACGGGCAAATATTTTTTTAACATCTTTATTGGGGTATAATTGCTTTACAATGGTGTGTTAGTTTTTGCTTTATAACAAAGTGAATCAGCTATACATATATATATGCTCCCTGTGTCTTCCCTCTTTTGTCTCCCTCCCTCCCTCCATCTCCCCCTTCCACCCCTCCAGGTTGTCCCAACGCCCCGAGCTAATATCCCTGTGCCTTGCGGCTGCTTCCCCCTTGCTATCTACCTTACTACATTTGTTAGTGTGTATATGTCCATGACTCTCTCTCGCCCTGTCAAAACTCACCATTCCCCCTCCCCATATCCTCAATTCCGTTCTCCAGTAGGTCTGCGCCTCTATTCCTGTCTTATCCCTAGGTTCTTCATGACATTTTTTTCCTTTAAATTCCATATATATGTGTTAGCATACGCTATTTGTCTTTTTCTTTCTGACTTACTTCACTCTGTATGACAGACTCTAGGTCTATCCATCTCATTACAAATAACTCAGTTTCATTTGTTTTTAAGGCTGAGTAATATTCCATTGTGTATATGTGCCACATCTTCTTTATCCATTCGTCCGATGATGGGCGCTTAGGTTCTTTCCATCTCCGGGCTATTGTAAATAGAGCTGCAATGAACATTTTGGTACATGACTCTTTTTGAATTTTGGTTTTCTCAGGGTATATGCCCAGTATGCACGGGCAATTTTAACACTCATTTCCCAACAGGAAAAGGAATTAACCAAAGGCTCAGCATGCCGTGCTGGAACAAGATTAGGGCCTGAAGCAATCCTGCGGTTTTGTGGCCAGCTCACAAGAAAGCGAGTTGAGGAAAGGAGCTCAGGGGCACTGTCATTCACATACCTACAGACTTATAAATGACAGAAATCGTACAAAAATATATTGAATTAAGGCTGCGAAGAGGACTTGAAAGTGGGGCAGAATTGCTGGAATCCGATTTCAGGAGGTAGACGTGAATTGCTCTGAAAGCATAAGAGAAGTGGCAGAACCTCGTCAATGAAGCACTTGGCCAAAAAGGGCATATGCATTTTTCCAGGGCCATCATTCACGGGAGTAGGAGGCTCCCAGCATGCTCCAGTGGCCAACAGAGGGCCCACGTCGCCAAGGCGATGTGAGCTAGCCAGGCAGGAGTGACCTGACATCAGAGGGCCCACCTCACAGAATGGTAGGGAACCCAGCCAGGATCAGACTCTCCCCAGAGGGCCCACATCACCAAGGTGATGGGAACCAGGCAGGAGTGTCCTCACACCCGTGGGGCCACATCATCAAAAGTTGAGGTACCCAGCACATGTGGCCTCAAACCAGAGGACCCACATCACCATGGGTTTCGGAGTGAGGCAGGCAGGATTAACCTCACAACACATGTCCCATTGTATACAAAAGGTGTGGAAACCAGCAGTTGGATCTTCCTAGCAGGCGGCCCAGAGCACTGAGGCTATGAGATCCAGGCCAGCATGAACTCACAACAGAGGGCCCTCATTGTGATTCTGTAAGCAACGAGCCGTTGTGACCTCAGAGCAGAAGGCCCACATCCCCATGGGGAAGGGAAACAAGCAGGAGTGTCATCGCAAGAGTGGGCACACATGAAAAAATGTGGGGAGCCCAGCAATTAGTGCCTGATGCCAGAGGGCCCTCATCACCGAGGGGCAGTGGCTCCCAGCCAGCTCCGAGTGCTACCAGAGGGGCGACGTCGCCAATGTGGAGTGCGACAACCAGGCAGGAGTGACCTCAGAGCAGAGGGTCAACCTCACAGAAGTGTGAAGAACCAATGAGGATCAGATTCTCACCAGAGGGCCCACATCACCAAGGGAATGGGAACCAGGCAGGAGTGTCCTCACACTAGTGGGGCCACATCACCGAAAAGTGAGGGACCCAGCACACGTGGCCTCAAACCAGAGGACACACATCACAAGGGAGCTGGGATTGAGGCAGGCAGGAGGAGCCTCAAAACAGAGTGACCATAGAATTAAAGAGGTGAAGAATCCCGCAGTTGGAACCTCCCAGCAGGCGGCCAGGAGCAGCAAGACTATGGGATCCAGGCCGGAGTGATCTCACACCAGAGGGCCGTCATCATGAAACTGTGAGCAACCTAGGCATTGGGATCTCAGAGCAGAAGGCCCACATTCCCATGGGGTTGGGAACCTGTCAGAAGTGTACTCGCACCACAGGGCACACATCAGAGAATTTAGGGAACCCAGGAGTTAGGGCCTGACGCCAGAGGGCCCTCATTACCAAGGCGAGGAGACTCCAATCAGGCACCAACACCCAACTGAGGGCCCACGTCGCCAAGGTGACGTGTGACAGCCAGGTAGGAGTGACCTCACCGCAGAGGGCCTACCTCACAGAAGGGTGAGGAACACAGCCAGGATAAGACTCTCACCAGAGGGCCCACATCACCAAGGTGATCAGAACCAGGCAGGAGAGTCTTCACACCAGTGTGGCCACATCATAGAAAGGTGAGGAACCCAGCACATGTGGCCTAAACCAGAAGACCCACATCTCCAAGGGGCTCGGAATGAGGCAGGCAGGAGTAGCCTCACAACACAGGGCCCATAGAATAAAAAAGCTGAGGAATCCAGCAATGGGAACCTCCCAGCAGGCGGCCAAGAGCACCAAGTCTATGCGATTCAGGCCGCAGTAAACTCACAGCACAGGGTCCACATCATGAAACTGCGAGCAACCCAGTCATTTGGACCTCAGAGCAGAAGGTCCACATCCCCAAGGTGTTGGGAGCATGGCAGGAGTGTCCTCGCACCACTTAGCACATATCAGAAAATGTGGGTACCCAGCAGTTAGGGCCTGACGCCAGAGCGCCCTCATCACTGAGGGGAGGAGGCTCCCAGCATGTTCCAACTACCACAAGAGGGCCCACGTCGCCAAGGCGGGGTGTGCCAGCCAGGCAGGAGTGACCTCACAGCAGACGGCCCACCTCAAAGAAGTGTGAGGAACCCAACCAGGATCAGACTCTCACCAGAGGGCCCATATAACCAAGGGGACGGGAACCAGGCACGAGTGTCCTCACACCAGTGGGGCCACATCACTAAAAGATGAGGAAACTGGCACATGTGGCCACAAACCAGAGGACCTACATCACCAAGGAGCTGGGAGTGACACAGGCAGGAGGAGCCTCCCAACACAGGGCCCAAAGAATAAAAAAGGTGAGGAACCCAGCAGTTGGAACTTCCCAGCAGGCGGCCCAGAGTACAGAGGCTATGGGATCTAGGAATGAGTGAACTAACACCAGAGAGCTAACATCAGGAAACTGTGAGCAACCCAGTCGTTGGAACCTCAGAGCAGAAGGCCCATATCGCCATGGGGATGGGAACATTTCACGAGTGTCCTGGCATCACTGGGCTCACATCAGAAAACCTGGGGAGCCCAGCAGTTAGAGCCTGATGCCAGAGGGACCTCATCACCGAGGACAGGAGTCTCCAAAAGGATCCAACTGCCACCAGAGGGCTGACGTCACCAAGGCAATGGGAGCAAGCCAGGCAGGAGTTACCTCAGAGCACAGGGCCCACCTCACAGAACGGTAAGGAACCCAGCCAGGATCAGACTCTCACCAGAGGGGCCACATCACCAAGGGGCTGGGAAATAGGCACGAGTGTCCTCACACCATTGGGGCCACATCATCGAAAGGTGAGGGACCCAGCACACGTGGCCTCACACCAGAGGACACACATCACAACGGGGCTGGGATTGAGGCAGGCAGGAGGAGCCTCAAAACAGAGGGCCCATAGAATAAAAAAGGTGAGGAATCCCGCAGTTGGAACCTCCCAGCAGGCGCCCAGGAGCAGCAAGCCTATGGGATCTAGGCCGGAATGAACGCACATCAGAGGGCCCTCATCATGAAACTGTGAGCACCCCAGCCGTTGGGACCTCAGAGCAGAAGGCCCAAATTCCCATGGGGTTGGGAACCTGACAGGAGTGTACTCGCACCACAGGTCGCACATCTGCAAATTTTGGGAGCCCAGGAGTTAGGGTCTGACGCAAGAGGGCCCTCATTACCGAGGGACGGAGACTCGCAGCAGACACCAACTCCCAACTGAGGGCCCACGTCACCAAGGTGATGTGTGCCAGCCAGGCAGGAGTGACCTCACCGCAGAGGGCCTACCTCACAGAAGGGTGAGGAAACCAGCCAGGATAAGACTCTCACCAGAGGGCCCACATCACCAAGGGGATCGGAACCAGGCAGGAGGGTCCTCACACCAGTGTGGCCACATTATAGAAAGGTGAGGAACCCAGAACATGTGGCCTAAAACAGGGGACCCACATCTCCAAGGGGCTAGGAGTGAGGCAAGCAGGAGTATCCTCACAAAACAGAGCCCACAGAATAAAAGTTGTGAGGAATCCAGCAGTTGGAACCGGCCAGTAGGCCGCCCAGAGCACAGAGTCTATGGGATCCAGGCCACAGCAAACTCACAGCAGAGGTCCCACATCATGAAACTGTGAGCAACACAGCGGATGGGACCTCATTGCAGAAGGCCCACATCCCCATGGGGATGGGAACCTGGCAGGAGTGTCCTTGCACGACTTAGCACGAATCAGAAAATGTGGGAACCCAGCAGTTAGGGCCTGAGGCCAGAGGGCCCTCATCACCGAGGGGAGGAGGCTCCCAGCAGGCTCCAACTGCCACCATATGGCCGACGTTGCCAAGGCGGCGTGTGCCAGCCAGGCAGGAGTGACCTCAGAGCAGAGGGCCCACCTCACAGAAGGGTGAGGAACCTAACCAGGATCAGTCTCTCACCAGAGGGCCAACATCACCAAGGTGATGGGAACCAGGCAAGACTGTCCTAACAGCAGTGGGGCCAACATCACCAAGGGAATGGGAACCAGGCAAGAGTGTCCTCACACCAGTGTGGCCACATTATAGAAAGGTGAGGAACACAGCACATGTGGCCTCAAACAAGGGGACACACATCACGAAGGGGCTGGGAGTGAGGCATGCAGGAGGAGACGCACAACCGAGGGCCCATAGAATAAAAAAGGTGAGGAATCGAGAAGTTGGAAACTCCAAGCTGGAGGCCCAGAGCACTGACACTATGGGATACAGGCCAGAGTGAACACACAGCAAAGGGCCCACATCATGAAACTGTGAGCAACCCAGCAGTTGGGACCACAGAACAGAAGTCCCACATGCCCATGGGGATGGGAACCTGGCAGGAGTGACTCGCACCACTGGGCACACATCAGAAAATGTGTGGAGCCCAGCACTTAGGGCCTGACACCAGAAGGCCCTCATCACTGAGGGGAGGAGGCCCCAGCACGCTCCAACTGCCACCAGAGGGTCCACGTCGCCAAGGCGACGTGCGCCAGCCAGGCAGGATTGACCTCACAGCAGAGGGCCCACATCATGAAAGTGTGAGCAACCCAGCCGTTAGGACCTCAGAACAGAAGGCCCACACGCTCATGAGGATGGGAACCTGGCAGGAGTGCCCTCGTACCACTTAGCACGTATCAGAAAATGTGGGAACCCCGCCATTAGGGTCTGACGCCAGAGGGCCTCATCACCGCGGGAAGGAGGCTCCCAGCAGGCTCCAACTGCCACCAGGGTGCCGAAGTCAACAAGGCGGGTTGTGCCAGCCAGGCAGGAGTGACCTCAGAGAAGAGGGCTCACCTCACGGATGTGTGAGGAACCCAACCAGGATCAGAGTCTCACCAGAGGGCCCACATCACCAAGGGGATGGGAACCAGGCAGGAGTGTCCAAACACCAGTGGGGCCACATCATCAAAAGATGAGGAACCCATCACATATGGCCTCAAACCTGAGGACATACATCACCATGTGGCTGGGAGTGAGGCAGGTATCTGGAGGGGCACATTTAACTCTAATTTCCCACCAGGAAGAGGAATTAACCAAAGGCTCAGAGTGCCGTGTCGGACCCTGATTATGGCCTGAAGCAAACCTGCAGTTTTGTGGCCAGCTTACAAGGAAGCGAGTTAAGAAAGGAGCTCAGGGGCACTGTAATTCACAAACCTGCAGAGATAAATGACAGCTATTGGCAAAAATATATCGAAGTAAGTCTGCAAAGAGGACTTGAAAACGAGGCAGAATTGCAGGAATCATATTTCAAGAGGTAGATTGGAATTGCATTTAAAGCATATGAAAAGCGGCAGATCTTTGACAGTGATGCACATGGACAAAAAGTGCGTATACATTTTTCCTGAATATATTCAGGAAAAAACGCATATGAACATTTTGGCCAACCAAGCACTCCAGCAATGGAAATCCACACTACAATGAAGTCACATTTCCCATTCGTCAAAAAGGCCATCTGAATAAAGTGTAAAAACCAGAAACACAGGACAGGCCATGGAGAACAGGGAGCCGTGTTATGCTGATGGGCGGGATGTAAATTGCCAACAGACACTCTGGAGATGTTCATGGTGTATCCTGAAACATCTAAAAAACAAAGCTACAGAGCCTAGGGCACTTCCACTTTTGGCCCTATAGCTTAGGAAAATTAAAATCAACAAGACACAGCCAACACAAAATTTAGGGCTGCTGTGTTTACAAGAACCTCGAGTCCAGTACAAATTAAATATCCCAGAAAGAAAAAAATGGATAAAGAAGTTGTGCTACTTACGTACAACGGAATATCACTCAGCAGTGAAATCAAGGTCATCAGGCCTGTAGCAGCAAATTGAGTGGATTTAATTATGATGATTCTAAGAGAAATATGTCACACAAAGAAAGATAATTATCATAAGATATCACTAATAGAGGGAGTGTAAACTTGGCTACACATAAACTGAATTACAAAACCGAACAGAGTCTCACATTTAGATAAAAACCTTATGCTTGCTTAAGGGGAAAGTTGAGTTGGGCTGCTGTATAAAAACAGATTGAAATTAGCACACATACCATTCCATAAGCCAAATACGTAATAAACAAGACCTACTCTTTGCTCAACGAAATAGACTCATCCATGGTGTATCACCTCACACCTATTAGAATGGGCATCATCAGAAAATCTACAAACAACAAATGCTGGAAACGGTGTGGAGATAAGGAATCCTCTTCCACTATTGTTGGGAACGTAAATTGATACAGTCACTGTGGAGAACATTATGGAGTTTCTTATAAAACTAAGAATAGAATTACCATATGATACAGCAATCCCTCTACTGGGCATATACCCAGACAAAACCATAAATCAAAAAGAGACATTCACCACAATGTTCATTGCATCACTATTTACACTATCCAGGAAATGGAAGCAACCTAAATGCCCACAGACAGACGAATGCATAAAGATGTGGTACATATATAAAATGGAATATTACTAAGCCATAAAAAGGAATGAAATTGGGACATTTGTAGAGACGTTGATGGATCTAGAGACTGTCATACAGAGTGAAGTAAGTCAGAAAGAGAAAAACAAATCTTGTATATTAATGCATATATGTGGAACCTAGAAAAATTGTACAGATGAACCATTTTGCAAGGCAGAAATAGAGCAATACATGTATACAACAAACGTATGGACAACAAGGGGGGAAAGCTGTTGGGGATGGTGGTGGGAGGAGTTGAGATATTGGGATTGGTATGTATACATTTATATGTATAAAGTAGATAACCAAAAACAACCTGCTGTATAAAAATATAAAATTAAATTCAAAATAAAAAAATAAAATTAAACAAAGTAAAACAGAAAAAATATTCTTCCCTTCACATACATGTATTTATATGAATAAATTATTTCCACGCTTATATCTGTAAATACACAAAAGAGCAATAAAATCTACCTTGAACCAAAAACGAAAAAAAGATAAAAAAGAACAGAACCCACCAGTTACACAGAGGAAAACCGTTTCAGGGCACTTGCTCCAATTACAAACAATTCTGAAGTTGGTCAGTGGTGGGGAATCATCTCCCATTCAGCCAGCATGCTCCTCGCAACAAGCGTCCTCACTGCAAAGCTGGGGGACCGTGCCGAGGTATCTGTGAGTAAACGTGGGCCGAGCCCCAGGCCAGCTGCTGCTGAAATGTTCCCACCCTTCCAAGGCTAAACACCTGAATATGTACAAGGACTTGAAAACCTAGAGGAAGGGCCATGGAGCCACATGAGGGACAGCATGCCAGCCGACTTGGTGCCTGCAGGCCAGCCAGGATGGTCCTGGCCCTGGGTGCTCTTCTGGAAGCTCTCCATTTCCCTGCCTGAGATACCCCTGCTGTCCCGGCCCCCACTGCTTTCTTCCTTCCTCACCTGTGCCCAGGGAGAAATTCCAGCGGCAGGTGTGGGTGACACATCCTCTTCTTTAGCAGGTAGCATCTTGGCAACTGCTGCAGAAAGTCCAGCAGAGCCCCACTCACACTGGGACACCCACAAAGCCGTGGCCTCTCACTCCCTCCCACCAGCCCAGCCCCGAGACTGCTGACAGGGCAGAGAAAATGGCGTCAGGCACAGCTGCAGGGGCTCTTGCTGCCTGGAGCGGTCTTTATATTGATCTCAACCCAGGCACACCTGGGGAGGGCTGGCCGGCACGGTCAGGCTTCCCAAGCCAGCCAATAATCACCCCTCAGGGGCTCACAGTTGCTGAAAATGGAACTTACTGAATTGGCCAGGTCCAAGGAACAGGTGTGGGCTCCTGAGAGTCAGGATAGACAAGGGGCTGCAGCTCTGGCTTGTTTTCTAATTATATTATCTGGCCCATGAGTGGGAGACAACTTCAAGAAAACCCTCTCCTAATGAGAGGAACCCAGGAGTCAGGGAGAGGAGGGGTGGGTGGTGGTTGGAGACAGAGGCCTGGTGCCCCGGGTGCAGTGGAAGTCTCTGGAAGACCAGGTGGAGGAGGCCGCACAGAGTGATGCCCAGGGTCACAGACCTGTCAGAGCTGCTGTTTGTTAGTTCAAGTCCTGCTCTGAGGTGCTCTGTGTCAGATCTGAGCGACAGGTGAGCTGGGAGTGCTCTGCAATGAGGGCTATGTGCACGGTTCCTGTGTGCCCAGCCCTGCCAAGGTACCTGCAAGGGTAGCTCTGTATCCTGGGAGGGGCCTGACCACGGGAGCCCCATGGACTGCAGAGGACCTGCCCAGGGAATCCCATATCCTGGGAGGGGCCTGAACACGAGAGCCCCGTGGGCTGGGGTGGGGGTAGGGTACCTGCCCAGGTGAGCTCCATATCCTGGGATTGGCCTGACCTCGAGAGCCCCGTGGGCTGGGGTGGGGGTAGGGTACCTGCCCAGGTGAGCTCCATATCCTGGGATTGGCCTGACCTCGAGAGCCCCATGGGCTGCTGGAGTCCTGGTAAAGGATGTCAGGACAGTCAGTGAAGCCACTGAGGATATACCTCCAGTAGTTCCTAAATCCTACACCCTGCTGGTCATTCTACCAACCACCAGGACTTGGTATTCTGTATTAGTCTTCACTGATGCCTTCTTTTGTATTCCATTAGTCCCAGAGTCACAAGAAATTTTGGCTTGTGAGTGACAGGACTCAACATACAACTAAAACAATACTTCCAGGCTGTCTTGCCCCAAGGGTTCAAAAATTCCCACACCATCTTTGGGGAAAGCTCAGCTAAAGACCTAAAAGTTCTACCTCTGGAAAAGGAAACACTCCTTCAATATTCAGACGACATTCTGATCGCCAGCCCTACTAAGGAGGCCTCAGAACTACCAAGCCAATAAAGGATAGAAGTTGTCCATGAAAAAGCTCAAGTATCACAGACTACAGTGACCTGCCTGGGCTTCATTCTCACAGAAGGTCGGAGAAGCCCATCCCAGGAAAGGGAAGAAACAATTTACAGCCTTACCCCTTTCTGAAACTAGAAGACAGCTTAGGGGTTCCTGGGGAAGCCAGGGTTTCCTGCCTCTGGATCCCTAACTACAGTCTACTAGCTGGGCCTCTATATGAAACACTGAAAGGAAAAGATGATGATCCTTTTGAATAGAATCCAGAAGTGGCCTTTCAAGAATGGAAAGAGCAGTCAATTCAGACCCTTGCCCTGGAACTCCCTAATTTAGCTAAACCCTTTGACCTTTACATTCCTGGTGAAAGGTGAATCGCCATTGGAGTATTAGTGCAAAAACTGGGACCACTTGAAATGGAACAATGCAAGAATGCCATCCAGGTAGGATAAACTATGGTCACCAAGGGGCTTGGCCCACCGCCACATCTGGCCAAGATACTGGTGGTATCTGAAAACCTGGAAATCAGCAGCCCAAAAGGCCACCTCCCTTCTAAGGGAAACGGACCCCACGTGGTGATCCTAACCCCCAACCATGCCCTGAAGTTGCAGGGTTTGCTCCGTGGGCACACTGACCTCGATTGAGGAGGCCCTCCAACTCCAACCTCCAGAGAGATAACCGGGGGCAACGGGGCACCATGATGACCCGTGTGACCATCACTTGACCTGAAGTTTCTCTCATAAAACAACAAGAGTGTGTCCCAAAAGAGTAGACTACTGCTTGCAGTACTTACTGTACCCAGAAGGGAGCTAATAATCTTGGCGGGGGAACCGTATATCATGCTGTCACCATAGAAAAGCCTACAGACACCCTGATGATGGTGGCCAATAAGACCGGCTGAACTCCTCTTTACTTCCAAAGGCTCTTGACTCAGTGACCATCATGATCCTTCATCACCACTGACCCTGGACTGTCTGGGAGCTGAGCGGGCAGGATCCTGACACCTGGTGCTGTTTTTACGTTAATTCAGGGGCCTAATGGAAGAAAGCGCAGACTGTTGGTCAGAGCATCTAGGCTGGCAGAAACGGTCAGTCAGAGCATCTAGGCTGGCAGAAACGGTCAGCCTAAGGTGGCCGAACAAATGTGGGGCGGAGTGAAACTGGACCTCACAGCGCCACTGCACATCTCCTTTCTGGACCCTTAAAGGTCATTAGAATCTATAACACTTCCAATACTGGTGCTCAGGCGGACGAGCAGGGAGGCAGGAGGCCTGGGGACAATCAACGTCACCTGGAGGCTGCTGGGGAGAAGTTCTGACCCTCGCCCACGGGTATGAAGCCTCCTAACTCAGCACTCAGCAGTTACAGAAGAAGGGTCTGCACCCGCAGCACTCCAAGAATGAGGAAAGGGACAAAAGGCAGAAGAGAAGTTTGTCCCAGGCAAAGCCCCTTAAAAATGCCTGGGAGATAAAAATAGAATCTGGGCAATAAAATAAAGTCTAACCATTTTTATCCTTTGTGCTTTGTCTAATTTCAGGTGCTCCTAGGGTCCCACATACAGAGGTTCCACACCCGGCACTTCAGACCAGATTTCCTAGAGCAGAATGGCTCGATGACACGTCAGCTCCTGGGGCCCAGTTCAGACTCCGTGACATAGAGCCTGAGCTGCAGCCAACCAGGTCCTCGAGAGCTCAGCACCCTCCCTCCCAGTGACTCTGACAGGATCTCTACACAGCAGCCCAGCCCACAGCCCACAGGGTAGCACCTCTCCATTCTCTGATCAAAATATAAAGTTTCCTTTGCTTTTGAACCAAACTCAGTCTCGATCTATTGGCTCCAATGACACTGGGCAGGGGGACACTTGTTGGCGTCCACTCTGGAGGATCAGTAACAGAAATTGAGACCATTGTAACTTCAATGAACAGATGTGTGAGCCAAACTGTAATTCACATAGAACAGTGTATAAGGCTCGGGTAAAATAAGATGTTTCTAACACTTCCATTTGATATTTCCATCACTTTCTTATAAGCAAGTTCAGTGAAAAGGTTTGTCTTCTTTGTCAGGTCAATATTAGAGAAACAAAGTGATTTCTTTCCAAGGATGTACATCTAATAATCTTGGTTAAAGCTTCAATCTTGTTTTAAATGCTTTTGCATTGAAAATGATACCTCTCTTTCAGCTCCCCCATTTCTGAGAAGCATAAAATCTTATAATTTATTATTACCAAAGGGAAATGGTAGGAGGAGGGATAAATTAACAGTTTGGGATTAACACATACACACTGCTATGTATGAAATCATCAGCAAGGAACTACTGTATAGCACAGGGAACTACACTCAATATTTTGCAATAACCTATAAGGGGAAATGATCTGAAAAAGAATAGATATTTGTATTGACATCATCCATCAATGACAGTAAAAATGGAATCTAAGGGAAGAAGTGGTGAGTGCTTCTGACCCTGAAGACTTCAATCATCTAAAGTTTGGACTCTGCCTACTTCCCAAGGCCCTTAATGAACATATGTGTAGCCGTAGCTTAAAAATTTCCCCAGTTTGGGTTGCGGAGAGACACTGATATTGAAAATCCCCTGGTGTTCTCCTCACATGAATGGGACCCTTCCTACACCTAAAACATGCCTGTCACACCCAGAGGATGGTATACCGTCTGATCGGGAAAAGTTTGGAAAAGGCATCTCATCTCCTCATCTCTTGGTGCTAGGGTTCACAACTCCAGCGTCTTTAATAACAGTCTCCCCACTTGGAGATGTCAGCACTGTCAACATCCTGTTGCATACAGTTTGGAATTTGTCCAGAGGATGAAGCAGAAGGAGGAGGAACAATGAGAGACAAGTCCTAGGTGTTTGGACAGGCACATGTCACTCTAATTTCCAATCAGGAAGACGAATTGACCAAAGGCTAGGGTTGCCCATGGAAACAGAATAGGGCTTGAGGAATCCTGATGCTTTGTGGCCAGTTCCCATAAACACAAGTTGGAAAATGGAACTCAGGGGCACTAAAATTCACGAAACTGCAGAATTGCAAATATCTATCACTGAAAAATGTCTTGAGGAAAGTCAGAGAAAAGGACTTGTAAGCAACAGAGAATGGCAGGAAAGGGATTGGAAGAGGTAGAAAGGACTCGCCATTAAGCACAAGAAAAGGGGCTGAACATTGCCAACATTGCAGTTGGCCAAAAAGAGTGTATGCGTCTTTTTCTGTATATATTCAAGAAAAGGGCATACACTTTTTTAGCCAACCAAACAGGTGGGCACTGGAAATCAATACTACAAAACATATCACTTTGCATCAGTCAGAAGAGCCGTCCTCATAAAGTGTAAACACCAGAAATGCAGGACAGGGCAAGGACAAAAGGGAGCCCTGTGAGTCTTATAGTGGAAATGTATATTGCCAACGGTCACTCTGGATAAGTGTATTGTGTTTACTAAAGCATCTAAAAAATGAGCTACCGAGCACAGGGCACTTGCACTCATGGACGTATATCTTGGGAAAAACAAAAATCGAGAGGACACAGGCACCCCAATATTTACCACCTCTCTGTTTAAAAGATCCTCGACTAGGATATAACTTAAATGTATCTGCAGAGAAAAAACGGATAGAGATGTGGTGCTTATGTAGAGTGGAATATTACTCAGCCTGGAAATCAATGAAATACGGCCAGTTATAATAACTCCAGAGAAGTTACGTGTGATCATTCGAAGTCACATAATTCAAAAAGAAAAAGACATAAGATATTACTAATACATGGAATGTTAACATGGCTACACATGAACTGAATTACAAAAGAGAAAAGGGTTTCAAATTAAGAAAACCAACTTATGCTTCCTTAAGGGGAAAGGTGAGTTGGGGTGCTGCATAAAACCAGAGATTGAAATTAGCACAGATACCATTCCATAAGCCAAATATGTAATAGTCAAGACCTACTCCTTGCTCAACGAAATGGACTCAACACGCCATATTCAATGCCAAAGAATATACCGGATTAGTAAGAATCTTAAAACCCATGGACTTATATGTCTCCGTAAGAGAATCAAGCGCGTGTACAGCGGCATAAACGAAGCAGTGAAATTCCGATAAATCCCATTATTAAAATAAAGTTCAAAACAAAACACAATGACAGTGAAATAGGTAGCAATTCTTAAATAATTCACTCAGGGCATGTGATGCAACCTGGATTTACCACATCTACACGCAGAGCTGGTTGAGACATAAGGCTGGACACTTCAGGCTGATAGAATTGGTGAGTTTCGGTGAGCAAATGCAGACCCTTTGAAGTCATACTGCATTGTACACATTCCATGAGTCCCATCTCTCCAGGTTCAAGGGATTCTTCCTCCAGCTAAAACATGCATGGGAAACCCAGAGTATGGTTCACCGTGTGATTGGGAAACGATTTAAAATGCATCTCAGTTTTCGTATCCTCGTCCTCGGGTTCACCATTCCAGATGCGTTACTAACACTCTCCCTGCTTGGAGAGTCAGTGCGTTTAACCGCCTGTTTGGCACAGCTTGCAATTTCTGTGCAAGATGAACAAGAATAGGGAGAACCAATGAGAGACTAGCTATAGGTGTCTGCACAGGCAAAGGTAACGCTCATTTCCCACCAGGAAAAGGAATTAACCAAAGGCTCAGCGTGCCCTACCAGAAACAGATTAGGGCCTGAAGCAATCCTGAGGTTTTGTGCCCAGCTCACAAGAAAGCGAGTTGAAGAAAGGAGCTCAGGGCCACTGTCATTCACAAACCTGCAGAGTTATAAATGACAGCTATCCTCCAAAAATATATTGAAGTAAGCCTGCGAAGGGGACTTGAAAGCGGGGCAGAATTTCAGGAAAACGATTGCAGGGGGTAGACTGGAATTGCCCTGAAAGCATAGGAAAAGAGGCAGAACGTCGACAATGATTCACTTGGCCAAAAAGGGCGTATGCGTTTTTTCCTGAATATATTCAGGAAAAAACGCATACGCCCTTTTTGGCCAACCAAGCAAGCCTGTAAAGGAAATCTGCAATAAAATGAAATCTCACTGCCCCCCCGGGAAAAGGGCCATCTGAAAAAAGTGTAAAATCCAGAAAGGTAGGACAGGATATGGAGAACAGGGAGCCTTGTTATGCTGATTGGCAGGATGTAAATTGCCAGCAGCCACCCTGGAGAAGTGTATGGTGTTTCCTGAAACACGAAAGAAACAAAGCAACACAGCCTATGGCAATTGCACATATGGTCCTATTGCTTAGGATTAATAAAATCAAAAACAGAGAGCCTCCCCAAAGTTTTTGACGGCTGTGTTCCCAAGAAGCTCGTATACAGTACCAGGAAAATATCCCAGAAAGCAAAAAATGGATAAAGAAGTTTTGGCACGTACGTACAATGGAATGATTCAGCAACGAAATCTGTGTTATCAGGCTCGTAGCGGCATAGTGAGTGGATGCAGGTACGGTGATTCTACGTGAACTACGTCACACAGAAAAAGAAACATCATAAAATATCACTAATACACAGAATGTAAACTTGACTACACATGAACTGAATTGCAAAACAGAACAGGGTCTCAAATTTAGAAAATCAACTAGTGCTTGCTTATGGGGAAAGGTGCGTTGGGGTGCTGCATAAAACCAGAGACTGAAATTAGCACAGATAACTTTCCATAAGCCAAATATGTAATAGACAAGACCTACTCCTTGCTCAACGAAATAGACCCAACACCACATATTCAACGCCTAAGAATATACCTGACTAGGAAGAATCTTAAAACCCATGGATATATATGTCTCCGTAAGAGAATCAAGCGTGAGTACAGCGGCCGAAACGCAGCAGTGAAAATGTGATAAATCCCACTATCAAAATAAATTTCAAAAACAAAACACAAAGAAAGTGAAATAGAGAGCAATTCTTAAATAATTCACTCAGGGCATGTGATGCAACCGGGATTGACCACATCTACACCCAGAGCTGGTTGAGACATAAGGCTGGACTCTTCAGGTTTATAGCATTGGTGAGTTTCGGTGAGCAAATGCAGACCCTTTGAAGTCATACTGCATGGTACCCATTCCATGAGTCCCATCTCTCCAGGTTCAAGGGATTCTTCCGCAAGCTAAAACATGCATGGGAAACCCACAGTATGGTCCACCGTGTGATTGGGAAACGATTTAAAATGCATCTCAGTTTTCGTATCCTGGTCCTCGGGTTCACCATTCCAGATGCTTTACTAACACTCTCCCCGCTTGGAGAGTCAGTGCCTTTAACCTCCTGTTTGGCACAGCTAGCAATTTCTGTGCAAGATGAACAGGAATAGGGAGAACCAATGAGAGACTAGCTATAGGTGTCTGCACGGGCAAAGGTAATGCTCATTTCCCACCAGGAAGAGGAATTAACCAAAGGCTCAGCGTGCCCTGCCGGAAACAGATTAGGGCCTGAAGCAATCCTGCGGTTTTGTGCCCAGCTCACAAGAAAGCGAGTTGAAGAAAGGAGCTCAGGGGAACTGTAATTCACAAACCTGCAGAGTTATAAATGACAGCTATCCTCCAAAAATATATTACAGTAAGCCTACGAAGTGGACTTGAAAGTGGGGTAGAATTTCAGGAAATCGATTGCAGGCGGTAGACTGGAATTGCCCTGAAAGCATAGGAAAAGAGGCAGAACGTCGACAATGATGCACTTGGCCAAAAAGTGCGTTTGCGTTTTTTCCTGAATATATTCAGGAAAAAACGCATACGCTCTTTTTGGCCTACCAGGCAAGCCTGTAAAGGATATCTGCACTACAATGAAGTCTCACTGCTCCCGGGGCAAAAGGGCCATCTGAAAAAAGTGTAAAATCCAGAAAGGTAGGACAGGATATGCAGAACAGGGATCCTTGTTTTGCTGATTGGCAGGATGTAAATTGCCAACAGCCACCCTGGAGAAGTTTATGGTGTTTCCTGAAACACGTAAGAAACAAAGCAACACAGCCTATGGCACTTCCACTTATGGTCCTATAGCTTAGGAAATTAAAATCAAAAACAGACAACCACCCCAATATTTGGGACGGCTGTGTTCACAAGAAGCTCGTCTACAGTATCAGGTAAATATCCCAGAAAGCAAAAAATGGATAAAGAACTTGTGGCACGTACGTACAATGCAATATCACTCAGCAATGAAATCTGTGTCATCAGGCCCGTAGCGGCATAGTGAGTGGATGCAGGTACGGTGATTCTAGGTGAAATTCGTCAAACAGAAAAAGAAACATCATAAGATATCACTAATACAGGGAATGTAAACTTGACTACACATGAACTGAATTACAAATCAGAACAGGGTCTCAAATTTAGAAAACCAACTAGTGCTTGCTTACGGGGAAAGGTTCCTTGGGGTGCGGCATAAAACCAGAGACTGAAATTAGCACAGATAACATTCCATAAGCCAAATATGTAATAGACATGACCTACTCCTTGCTCAACGAAATGGACTCAACACCACATATTCAACGCCTAGGAATATACCTGACTAGGAAGAATCTTAAAACCCATGGATTTATATGTCTCCGTAAGAGAATCAAGCGTGTGTACAGTGGCATAAACGCAGCAGTGAAAATCCGATAAATCCCATTATCAATTAAATTTCAAAAACAAAACACAAAGACAGTGAAATAGAGAGCAATTCTTAAATAATTCACCTAGGGCATGTGATGCAACCGGGATTGACCACATCTACACCCAGAGCTGGTTGAGACATAAGGCTGGACACTTAAGGCTGATAGCATTGGTGAGTTTCGCTGAGCAAATGCAGACCCTTTGAAGTCATACTGCATGGTACCTATTCCATGGGTCCCAAATCTCCAGGTTCAAGGGATTCTTCCTCCAGCTAAAACATGCATGGGAAACCCACAGTATGGTCCACCGTGTGATTGGGAAACGATTTAAAATGCATCTCAGTTTTCGTAGCCTGGTCCTCGGGTTCACCATTCTAGATGCTTTACTAACACTCTCCCCGCTTGGGGAGTCAGTGCCTTTAACCTCCTGTTTGGCACAGCTTGCAATTTCTGTGCAAGATGAACAGGAATAGGGAGAACCAATGAGAGACTAGCTGTAGGTGTCTGCACGGGCAAATGTAACGCTCATTGCCGACCAGGAAGAGGAATTAAACAAGGCTCAGCGTGCCCTGCTGGAAACAGATTAGGGCCTGAAGCAATCCTGCGGTTTTGTGCCCAGCTCACAAGAAAGCGAGTTGAAGAAAGGAGCTCAGGGGCACTGTAATTCACAAACCTGCAGAGTTATAATTGACAGCTATCCTCCAAAAATATATTGAAGTAAGCCTGCGAAGGGGACTTGAAAGCGGGGCAGAATTTCAGGAAAATAATTGCAGGGGTTAGACTGGAATTGCCCAGAAAGCATAGGAAAAGAGGCAGAACATCGACAATGATGCACTTGGCCAAAAAGGGCGTATATTCAGGAAAAAACGCATATGCCCTTTTTGGCCATCCAAGCAAGCCTGTAAAGGAAATCTGCACTACAATGAAGTCTCTGCACTACAATGAAATCTGCACTACAATGAAGTCTCACTGCCCCCCTGGCAAAAGGGCCATCTGAAAAAAGTGTAAAATCCAGAAAAGTAGGACAGGATATGGAGAACAGGGAGACTTGTTATGCTGATTGGCAGGAGGTAAATTGCCAGCAGTCACCCTGGAGAAGTGTATGGTGTTTCCTGAAACACGTAAGAAACAAAGCAACACAGCCTATGGCACTTCCACTTATGGTCCTATAGCTTACGGAAATTAAAATCAAAAACAGACAGCCACCCCAATATTTGGGACGGCTGTGTTCACAAGAAGCTCGTCTACAGTATCAGGTAAATATCCCAGAAAGCAAAAAATGGATAAAGAAGTTGTGGCACGTACGTACAATGCAATATCACTCAGCAATGAAATCTGTGTCATCAGGCCCGTAGCGGCATAGTGAGTGGATGCAGGTACGGTGATTCTACGTGAACTACGTCACACAGAAAAGGAAATATCATAAGATATCACTAATACACGGAATGTAAACTTGACTACACATGAACTGAATTACAAAACAGAACAGGGTCTCAAATTTAGAAAACCAACTAGTGCTTGCTTATGGGGAAAGGTGCCTTGGGGTGCTGCATAAAACCAGAGACTGAAATTAGCACAGATAACTTTCCATAAGCCAAATATGTAATAGACAAGACCTACTCCTTGCTCAACGAAATGGAACCAACACCACATATTCAACGCCTAGGAATATACCTGACTAGGAAGAATCTTAAAACCCATGGATATATATGTCTCCGTAAGAGAATCAAGCGTGTGTACAGCGGCCGAAACGCAGCAGTGAAAATCCGATAAATCCCATTTTCAAAATGAATTTAGAAAACAAAACACAAAGACAGTGAAATAGAGAGCAATTCTTAAATAATTCACTCAATGCATGTGATGCAACCGGGATTGACCACATCTACACCCAGAGCTGGTTGATACATAAGGATGGACACTTCAGGCTGATAGCATTGGTGAGTTTCGGTGAGCAAATGCAGACCCTTTGAAGTCATACTGCATGGTACCCATTCCATGGGTCCCAACTCTCCAGGTTCAAGGGATTCTCCCTCCAGCTAAAACATGCATGGGGAACCCAGAGTATCGTCCACCGTGTGATTGGGAAACAATTTAAAATGCATCTCAGTTTTCGTATCCTGGTCCTCGGGTTCACCATTCCAGATGCTTTACTAACACTCTCCCTGCTTGGAGAGTCAGTGCCTTTAACCTCCTCTTTGGCACAGCTTGCAATTTCTGTGCAAGATGAACAGGAATAGGGAGAACCAATGAGAGACTAGCTTTAGGTGTCTGCACGGGCAAATGTAAGGCTCATTGCCCACAAGGAAGAGGAATTAAACAAAGGCTCAGTGTGCCCTGCTGAAAACAGATTAGGGCCTGAAGCAATCCTGCGGTTTTGTGCCCAGCTCACAAGAAAGCGAGTTGAAGAAAGGAGCTCAGGGGCACTATAATTCACAAACCTGCAGAGTTATAAATGACAGCTATTTTCCAAAAGTATATTGAAGTAAGCTTGCGAAGGGGACTTGAAAGTGGGGCAGAATTTCAGGAAAACGATTGCAGGGGGTAGACTGGAATTGCCCTGAAAGCATAGGAAAAGAGGCACAACGTCGACAATGATGCACTTGGCCAAAAAGGGCATATGCGTTTTTTCCTGAATATATTCAGGAAAAAACGCATATGCACTTTTTGGCCAACCAAGCAATCCTGTAAAGGAAATCTGCACTACAATGAAGTCTCACTGCCCCTCTGGAAAAAGTGCCATCTGAAAAAAGTGTAAAATCCAGAAAGTTAGGACAGGATATGGAGAACAGGGAGCCTTGTTATGCTGATTGGGAGGATGTAAATTGCCAACAGCCACCCTGGAGAAGTGTATGGTGTTTCCTGAAACACGTAAGAAATAAAGGAACACAGCCTATGGCAATTGCACTTATGGTCCTCTTGCTTAGGGAAATTAAAATCAAAAACAGAGATCCACCCCAAAGTTTGGGACGGCTGTGTTCCCAAGAATCTCGTCTACACTACCAGGCAAATATCCCAGAAAGCAAAAAATGGATAAAGAAATTGTGGCACGTACGTGCAATGCAATATCACTCAGCAATGAAATCTGTGTCATCAGGCCCGTAGCGGCATAGTGAGTGGATGCAGGTACGGTGATTCTACGTAAACTACATCACACAGAAAAAGAAACATCATAAGATATCACTAATACACGGAATGTAAATTTAACTACACATGAACTGAATAACAAAACAGAACAGGGTCTCAAATTTTGAAAACCAACTAGTGCTTGCTTATGGGGAAATGTTCGTTGGGATGCTGCATAAAACCAGAGACTGAAATTAGCACAGATAACTTTCCATAAGTCAAATATGTAATAGAAAAGACCTACTCCTTACTCAACGAAATGGACCCAACACCACAAATTCAACGCCTAGGAATATACCTGACTGGGAAGAATCTTAAAACCCAGGGATTTATATGTCTCCGTAAGAGAATCAAGCGTGTGTACACCGGCATAAACGCAGCAGTGAAAATCCGATAAATCCCATTATCAAAATAAATTTCAAAAACAAAACAAAAAGACAGTGAAATAGAGAGCAATTCTTAAACAATTCACTCGGGGCATGAGAGGCAACCAGGATTGACCACATCTACATCCAGAGCTGGTTGAGACATAAGGCTGGACACTTCAGGCTGATAGCATTGGTGAGTTTCGGTGAGCAAATGCAGACCCTTTGAAGTCATACTGCATGGTACCCATTCCATGGGTCCCAACTCTCCAGGTTCAAGGGATTCTTCCTCCAGCTAAAACATGCATGGGAAACCCAGAGTATCGTCCACCGTGTGATTGGGAAACGATTTAAAATGCATCCCAGTTTTCGTATCCTGGTCATCGGGTTCACCATTCCAGATGCTTTACTAACACTCTCCCCGCTTGGAGAGTCAGTGCCTTTAACCTCCTCTTTGGCACAGCTTGCAATTTCTGTGCAAGATGAACAGGAATAGGGAGAACCAATGAGAGACTAGCTGTAGGTGTCTGCACAGGCAAATGTAACGCTCATTTCCCACCAGAAAGAGGAATTAACCAAAGGCTCAGTGTGCCCTGCCGGAAACAGATTAGGGCCTGAAGCAATCCTGCGGTTTTGTGCCCATCTCACAAGAAAGCGAGTTGAAGAAAGGAGCTCAGGGGCACTGTAATTCACAAACTTGCAGAGTTATAAATGACAGCTATCCTCGAAAAATATATTGAAGTAAGCCTGCGAAGCGGACTTGAAAGCGGGGCAGAGTTTCAGGAAAACCATTGCATGGGGTAGACTGGAATTGCCCTGAAAGCATAGGAAAAGTCGCAGAACGTCAACAATGATGCACTTGGCCAAAAAGGGCGTATGCGTTTTTTCCTGAATATATTCAGGAAAAAACGCATACGCCCTTTTTGGCCAACCAAGCAAGCCTGTAAAGGAAATCTGCACTACAATGAAGTCTCACTGCCCCCCGGGCAAAAGGGCCATCTGAAAAAAGTGTAAAATCCAGAAAGCTAGGACAGGATATGGAGAACAGGGAGCCTTGTTATGCTGATTGGAAGGATGTAAATTGCCAGCAGCCACCCTGGAGAAGTGTATGGTGTTTCCTGAAACACGAAAGAAATAAAGGAACACAGCCTATGGCAATTGCACTTATGGTCCTCTTGCTTAGGGAAATTAAAATCAAAAACAGAGATCCACCCCAAAGTTTGGGACGGCTGTGTTCCCAAGAATCTCCTCTACAGTACCAGGCAAATATCCCAGAAAGCAAAAAATGGATAAAGAAATTGTGGCACGTACGTGCAATGCAATATCACTCAGCAATGAAATCTGTGTCATCAGGCCCGTAGCGGCATAGTGAGTGGATGCAGGTACGGTGATTCTACGTAAACTACATCACACAGAAAAAGAAACATCATAAGATATCACTAATACACGGAATGTAAATTTAACTACACATGAACTGAATAACAAAACAGAAAAGGGTCTCAAATTTTGAAAACCAACTAGTGCTTGCTTATTGGGAAATGTTCGTTGGGATGCTGCATAAAACCAGAGACTGAAATTAGCACAGATAACTTTCCATAAGTCAAATATGTAATAGACAAGACCTACTCCTTACTCAACGAAATGGACCCAACACCACAAATTCAACGCCTAGGAATATACCTGACTGGGAAGAATCTTAAAACCCAAGGATTTATATGTCTCCGTAAGAGAATCAAGTGTGTGTACAGCGGCATAAACGCAGCAGTGAAAATCCGATAAATCCCATTATCAAAATAAATTTCAAAAACAAAACAAAAAGACAGTGAAATAGAGAGCAATTCTTAAACAATTCACTCGGGGCATGTGATGCAACCGGGATTGACCACATCTATACCCAGAGCTGGTTGAGACATAAGGCTGGACACTTCAGGCTGATAGCATTGGTGAGTTTCGGTGAGCAAATGCAGACCCTTTGAAGTCATACTGCATGGTACCCATTCCATGGGTCCCAACTCTCCAGGTTCTACGGATTCTTCCTCCAGCTAAAACATGCATGGGAAACCCAGAGTATCGTCCACCGTGTGATTGGGAAACGATTTAAAATGCATCTCAGTTTTCGTATCCTGGTCATCGGGTTCACAATTCCAGATGATTTACTAACACTCTCCCCGCTTGGAGAGTCAGTGCCTTTAACCTCCTCTTTGGCACAGCTTGCAATTTCTGTGCAAGATGAACAGGAACAGGGAGAACCAATGAGAGACTAGCTGTAGGTGTCTGCACAGGCAAATGTAACGCTCATTTCCCACCAGGAAAAGGAATTAAACAAAGGCTCAGCGTGCCCTGCTGAAAACAGATTAGGGCCTGAAGCAATCCTGCGGTTTTGTGCCCATCTCACAAGAAAGCGAGTTGAAGAAAGGAGCTCAGGGACACTGTAATTCACAAACCTGCAGAGTTATAAATGACAGCTATCCTCCAAAAATATATTGAAGTAAGCCTGCGAAGGGGACTTGAAAGCGGGGCAGAATTTCAGTAAAACGATTGCAGGGGGTAGACTGGAATTGCCCTGAAAGCATAGGAAAAGAGGCAGAACGTCGACAATGATGCACTTGGCCAAAAAGGGCGTATGCGTTTTTTCCTGAATATATTCAGGAAAAAACGCATACACCCTTTTTGGCCAACCAAGCAAGCCTGTAAAGGAAATCTGCACTACAATGAAGTCTCACTGCCCCCCCGGGCAAAAGGGCCATCTGAAAAAAGTGTAAAATCCAGAAAGGTAGGACAGGATATGGAGAACAGGGAGCCTTGTTATGCTGATTGGAAGGATGTAAATTGCCAGCAGCCCCCTGGAGAAGTGTATGGTGTTTCCTGAAACACGTAAGAAACAAAGCAACACAGCCTATGGCAATTGCACTTATGGTCCTATTCCTTAGGGAAATTAAAATCAAAAACAGAGAGACACCCCAAAATTTGGGACGGCTGTGTTCCCAAGAAGCTCGTCTACAGTATCAGGTAAATATCCAAGAAAGCAAAAAATGGATAAAGGAGTTGTGGCACGTACGTACAATGCAATATCACTCAGCAATGAAATCTGTGTCATCAGGCCCATAGCGGCATAGTGAGTGGATGCAGGTACGGTGATTCTACGTGAACTACGTCACACAGAAAAAGAAACATCATAAGATATCACTAATACACGGAATGTAAACTTGACTACACATGAACTGAATTACAAAACAGAACAGGGTCTCAAATTTAGAAAACCAACTAGTGCTTGCTTATGGGGAAAGGTGCGTTGGGGTGCTGCATAAAACCAGAGACTGAAATTAGCACAGATAACTTTCCATAAGCCAAATATGTAATAGACAAGACCTACTCCTTGCTCAACGAAATGGACCCAACACCACATATTCAACGCCTAAGAATATACGTGACTAGGAAGAATCTTAAAACCCATGGATATATATGTCTCCGTAAGAGAATCAAGCATGTGTACTGCGGCCGAAACGCAGCAGTGAAAATCCGATAAATCCCATTATCAAAATAAATTTCGAAAACAAAACACAAAGACAGTGAAATAGAGAGCAATTCTTAAATAATTCACTCAGGGCATGTGATGCAACCGGGATTGACCACATCTACACCCAGAGCTGGTTGAGACATAAGGCTGGACACTTCAGGCTGATAGCATTGGTGAGTTTCGGTGAGCAAATGCAGACCCTTTGAAGTCATACTGCATGGTACCCATTCCATGGGTCCCAACACTCCAGGTTCAAGGGATTCTTCCTCCAGCTAAAACATGCGTGGGAAACCCAGAGTATCGTCCACCGTGTGATTGGGAAACGATTTAAAATGCATCTCAGTTTTCGTATCCTGGTCCTCGGGTTCACCATTCCAGATGCTTTACTAACACTCTCCCCGCTTGGAGAGTCAGTGCCTTTAACCTCCTCTTTGGCACAGCTTGCAATTTCTGTGCAAGATGAACAGGATTAGGGAGAACCAATGAGAGACTAGCTGTAGGTGTCTGCACGGGCAAATGTAAGGCTCATTGCCCACCAGGAAGAGGAATTAAACAAAGGCTCAGTGTGCCCTGCTGAAAACAGATTAGGGCCTGAAGCAATCCTGCGGTTTTGTGCCCAGCTCACAAGAAAGCGAGTTGAAGAAAGGAGCTCAGGGGCACTGTAATTCACAAACCTGCAGAGTTATAAATGACAGCTATCCTCCAAAAATATACTGAAGTAAGCCTGCGAAGGGGACTTGAAAGCGGGGCAGAATTTCAGGAAAACGATTGCAGGGGGTAGACTGGAATTGCCCTGAAAGCATAGGAAAAGAGGCACAACGTCGACAATAATGCACTTAGCCAAAAAGGGCGTATGCGTTTTTTCCTGAATATATTCAGGAAAAAACGCATACGCCCTTTTTGGCCAACCAAGCAAGCCTGTAAAGGAAATCTGCACTACAATGAAGTCTCACTGCCCCTCTGGAAAAAGGGCCATCTGAAAAAAGTGTAAAATCCAGAAAGGTAGGACAAGATATGGAGAACAGGGAGCCTTGTTATGCTGATTGGCAGGATGTAAATTGCCAACAGCCACCCTGGAGAAGTGTATGGTGTTTCCTGAAACACGTAAGAAATAAAGGAACACAGCCTATGGCAATTGCACTTATGGTCCTCTTGCTTAGGGAAATTAAAATCAAAAACAGAGATCCACCCCAAAGTTTGGGACGGCTGTGTTCCCAAGAATCTCGTCTACAGTACCAGGCAAATATCCCAGAAAGCAAAAAATGGATAAAGAAATTGTGGCACGTACGTGCAATGCAATATCACTCAGCAATGAAATCTGTGTCATCAGGCCCGTAGCGGCATAGTGAGTGGATGCAGGTACGGTGATTCTACGTAAACTACATCACACAGAAAAAGAAACATCATAAGATATCACTAATACACGGAATGTAAATTTAACTACACATGAACTGAATAACAAAACAGAACAGGGTCTCAAATTTTGAAAACCAACTAGTGCTTGCTTATGGGGAAATGTTCGTTGGGATGCTGCATAAAACCAGAGACTGAAATTAGCACAGATAACTTTCCATAAGTCAAATATGTAATAGAAAAGACCTACTCCTTACTCAACGAAATGGACCCAACACCACAAATTCAACGCCTAGGAATATACCTGACTGGGAAGAATCTTAAAACCCAGGGATTTATATGTCTCCGTAAGAGAATCAAGCGTGTGTACACCGGCATAAACGCAGCAGTGAAAATCCGATAAATCCCATTATCAAAATAAATTTCAAAAACAAAACAAAAAGACAGTGAAATAGAGAGCAATTCTTAAACAATTCACTCGGGGCATGAGAGGCAACCAGGATTGACCACATCTACATCCAGAGCTGGTTGAGACATAAGGCTGGACACTTCAGGCTGATAGCATTGGTGAGTTTCGGTGAGCAAATGCAGACCCTTTGAAGTCATACTGCATGGTACCCATTCCATGGGTCCCAACTCTCCAGGTTCAAGGGATTCTTCCTCCAGCTAAAACATGCATGGGAAACCCAGAGTATCGTCCACCGTGTGATTGGGAAACGATTTAAAATGCATCCCAGTTTTCGTATCCTGGTCATCGGGTTCACCATTCCAGATGCTTTACTAACACTCTCCCCGCTTGGAGAGTCAGTGCCTTTAACCTCCTCTTTGGCACAGCTTGCAATTTCTGTGCAAGATGAACAGGAATAGGGAGAACCAATGAGAGACTAGCTGTAGGTGTCTGCACAGGCAAATGTAACGCTCATTTCCCACCAGAAAGAGGAATTAACCAAAGGCTCAGTGTGCCCTGCCGGAAACAGATTAGGGCCTGAAGCAATCCTGCGGTTTTGTGCCCATCTCACAAGAAAGCGAGTTGAAGAAAGGAGCTCAGGGGTACTGTAATTCACAAACCTGCAGAGTTATAAATGACAGCTATCCTCGAAAAATATATTGAAGTAAGCCTGCGAAGCGGACTTGAAAGCGGGGCAGAGTTTCAGGAAAACCATTGCATGGGGTAGACTGGAATTGCCCTGAAAGCATAGGAAAAGTCGCAGAACGTCAACAATGATGCACTTGGCCAAAAAGGGCGTATGCGTTTTTTCCTGAATATATTCAGGAAAAAACGCATACGCCCTTTTTGGCCAACCAAGCAAGCCTGTAAAGGAAATCTGCACTACAATGAAGTCTCACTGCCCCCCCGGGCAAAAGGGCCATCTGAAAAAAGTGTAAAATCCAGAAAGCTAGGACAGGATATGGAGAACAGGGAGCCTTGTTATGCTGATTGGAAGGATGTAAATTGCCAGCAGCCACCCTGGAGAAGTGTATGGTGTTTCCTGAAACACGAAAGAAATAAAGGAACACAGCCTATGGCAATTGCACTTATGGTCCTCTTGCTTAGGGAAATTAAAATCAAAAACAGAGATCCACCCCAAAGTTTGGGACGGCTGTGTTCCCAAGAATCTCCTGTACAGTACCAGGCAAATATCCCAGAAAGCAAAAAATGGATAAAGAAATTGTGGCACGTACGTGCAATGCAATATCACTCAGCAATGAAATCTGTGTCATCAGGCCCGTAGCGGCATAGTGAGTGGATGCAGGTACGGTGATTCTACGTAAACTACATCACACAGAAAAAGAAACATCATAAGATATCACTAATACACGGAATGTAAATTTAACTACACATGAACTGAATAACAAAACAGAAAAGGGTCTCAAATTTTGAAAACCAACTAGTGCTTGCTTATTGGGAAATGTTCGTTGGGATGCTGCATAAAACCAGAGACTGAAATTAGCACAGATAACTTTCCATAAGTCAAATATGTAATAGACAAGACCTACTCCTTACTCAACGAAATGGACCCAACACCACAAATTCAACGCCTAGGAATATACCTGACTGGGAAGAATCTTAAAACCCAAGGATTTATATGTCTCCGTAAGAGAATCAAGTGTGTGTACAGCGGCATAAACGCAGCAGTGAAAATCCAATAAATCCCATTATCAAAATAAATTTCAAAAACAAAACAAAAAGACAGTGAAATAGAGAGCAATTCTTAAACAATTCACTCGGGGCATGTGATGCAACCGGGATTGACCACATCTATACCCAGAGCTGGTTGAGACATAAGGCTGGACACTTCAGGCTGATAGCATTGGTGAGTTTCGGTGAGCAAATGCAGACCCTTTGAAGTCATACTGCATGGTACCCATTCCATGGGTCCCAACTCTCCAGGTTCTAGGGATTCTTCCTCCAGCTAAAACATGCATGGGAAACCCAGAGTATCGTCCACCGTGTGATTGGGAAACGATTTAAAATGCATCTCAGTTTTCGTATCCTGGTCATCGGGTTCACCATTCCAGATGATTTACTAACACTCTCCCCGCTTGGAGAGTCAGTGCCTTTAACCTCCTCTTTGGCACAGCTTGCAATTTCTGTGCAAGATGAACAGGAACAGGGAGAACCAATGAGAGACTAGCTGTAGGTGTCTGCACAGGCAAATGTAACGCTCATTTCCCACCAGGAAAAGGAATTAAACAAAGGCTCAGCGTGCCCTGCTGAAAACAGATTAGGGCCTGAAGCAATCCTGCGGTTTTGTGCCCATCTCACAAGAAAGCGAGTTGAAGAAAGGAGCTCAGGGACACTGTAATTCACAAACCTGCAGAGTTATAAATGACAGCTATCCTCCAAAAATATATTGAAGTAAGCCTGCGAAGGGGACTTGAAAGCGGGGCAGAATTTCAGGAAAACGATTGCAGGGGGTAGACTGGAATTGCCCTGAAAGCATAGGAAAAGAGGCAGAACGTCGACAATGATGCACTTGGCCAAAAAGGGCGTATGCGTTTTTTCCTGAATATATTCAGGAAAAAACGCATACACCCTTTTTGGCCAACCAAGCAAGCCTGTAAAGGAAATCTGCACTACAATGAAGTCTCACTGCCCCCCCGGGCAAAAGGGCCATCTGAAAAAAGTGTAAAATCCAGAAAGGTAGGACAGGATATGGAGAACAGGGAGCCTTGTTATGCTGATTGGAAGGATGTAAATTGCCAGCAGCCCCCTGGAGAAGTGTATGGTGTTTCCTGAAACACGTAAGAAACAAAGCAACACAGCCTATGGCAATTGCACTTATGGTCATATTCCTTAGGGAAATTAAAATCAAAAACAGAGAGACACCCCAAAATTTGGGACGGCTGTGTTCCCAAGAAGCTCGTCTACAGTATCAGGTAAATATCCAAGAAAGCAAAAAATGGATAAAGGAGTTGTGGCACGTACGTACAATGCAATATCACTCAGCAATGAAATCTGTGTCATCAGGCCCGTAGCGGCATAGTGAGTGGATGCAGGTACGGTGATTCTACGTGAACTACGTCACACAGAAAAAGAAACATCATAAGATATCACTAATACACGGAATGTAAACTTGACTACACATGAACTGAATTACAAAACAGAACAGGGTCTCAAATTTAGAAAACCAACTAGTGCTTGCTTATGGGGAAAGGTGCGTTGGGGTGCTGCATAAAACCAGAGACTGAAATTAGCACAGATAACTTTCCATAAGCCAAATATGTAATAGACAAGACCTACTCCTTGCTCAACGAAATGGACCCAACACCACATATTCAACGCCTAAGAATATACGTGACTAGGAAGAATCTTAAAACCCATGGATATATATGTCTCCGTAAGAGAATCAAGCATGTGTACTGCGGCCGAAACGCAGCAGTGAAAATCCGATAAATCCCATTATCAAAATAAATTTCGAAAACAAAACACAAAGACAGTGAAATAGAGAGCAATTCTTAAATAATTCACTCAGGGCATGTGATGCAACCGGGATTGACCACATCTACACCCAGAGCTGGTTGAGACATAAGGCTGGACACTTCAGGCTGATAGCATTGGTGAGTTTCGGTGAGCAAATGCAGACCCTTTGAAGTCATACTGCATGGTACCCATTCCATGGGTCCCAACTCTCCAGGTTCAAGGGATTCTTCCTCCAGCTAAAACATGCGTGGGAAACCCAGAGTATCGTCCACCGTGTGATTGGGAAACGATTTAAAATGCATCTCAGTTTTCGTATCCTGGTCCTCGGGTTCACCATTCCAGATGCTTTACTAACACTCTCCCCGCTTGGAGAGTCAGTGCCTTTAACCTCCTCTTTGGCACAGCTTGCAATTTCTGTGCAAGATGAACAGGAATAGGGAGAACCAATGAGAGACTAGCTGTAGGTGTCTGCACGGGCAAATGTAAGGCTCATTGCCCACCAGGAAGAGGAATTAAACAAAGGCTCTGTGTGCCCTGCTGAAAACAGATTAGGGCCTGAAGCAATCCTGCGGTTTTGTGCCCAGCTCACAAGAAAGCGAGTTGAAGAAAGGAGCTCAGGGGCACTGTAATTCACAAACCTGCAGAGTTATAAATGATAGCTATCCTCCAAAAATATACTGAAGTAAGCCTGCGAAGGGGACTTGAAAGCGGGGCAGAATTTCAGGAAAACGATTGCAGGGGGTAGACTGGAATTGCCCTGAAAGCATAGGAAAAGAGGCACAACGTCGACAATAATGCACTTAGCCAAAAAGGGCGTATGCGTTTTTTCCTGAATATATTCAGGAAAAAACGCATACGCCCTTTTTGGCCAACCAAGCAAGCCTGTAAAGGAAATCTGCACTACAATGAAGTCTCACTGCCCCTCTGGAAAAAGGGCCATCTGAAAAAAGTGTAAAATCCAGAAAGGTAGGACAAGATATGGAGAACAGGGAGCCTTGTTATGCTGATTGGCAGGATGTAAATTGCCAACAGCCACCCTGGAGAAGTGTATGGTGTTTCCTGAAACACTTAAGAAATAAAGGAACACAGCCTATGGCAATTGCACTTATGGTCCACTTGCTTAGGGAAATTAAAATCAAAAACAGAGATCCACCCCAAAGTTTGGGACGGCTGTGTTCCCAAGAATCTCGTCTACAGTACCAGGCAAATATCCCAGAAAGCAAAAAATGGATAAAGAAATTGTGGCACGTACGTGCAATGCAATATCACTCAGCAATGTAATCTGTGTCATCAGGCCCGTAGCGGCATAGTGACTGGATGCAGGTACGGTGATTCTACATGAACTACGTCACACAGAAAAAGAAACATCATAAGATATCACTAATACACGGAATGTAAACTTGACTACACATGAACTGAATTACAAAACAGAACAGGGTCTCAAATTTAGAAAATCAACTAGTGCTTGCTTATGGGGAAAACTGCGTTGGGGTGCTGCATAAAACCAGAGACTGAAATTAGCACAGATAACTTTCCATAAGCCAAATATGTAATAGACAAGACCTACCCCTTGCTCAACGAAATGGACCCAACACCACATATTCAACGCCTAGGAATATACCTGATTAGGAAAATCTTAAAACCCATGGATATATATGTCTCCGTAAGAGAATCAAGCGTGTGTACAGCGGCAGAAACGCAGCAGTGAAAATCCGATAAATCCCATTATCAAAATAAATTTCGAAAACAAAACACAAAGACAGTGAAATAGAGAGCAATTCTTAAATAATTCACTCAGGGCATGTGATGCAACCGGGATTGACCACATCTACACCCAGAGCTGGTTGAGACATAAGGCTGGACACTTCAGGCTGATAGCATTGGTGAGTTTCGGTGAGCAAATGCAGACCCTTTGAAGTCATACTGCATGGTACCCATTCCATGGGTCCCAACTCTCCAGGTTCAAGGGATTCTTCCTCCAGGTAAAACATGCGTGGGAAACCCAGAGTATCGTCCACCGTGTGATTGGGAAACGATTTAAAATGCATCTCAGTTTTCGTATCCTGGTCCTCGGGTTCACCATTCCAGATGCTTTACTAACACTCTCCCCGCTTGGAGAGTCAGTGCCTTTAACCTCCTCTTTGGCACAGCTTGCAATTTCTGTGCAAGATGAACAGGAATAGGGAGAACCAATGAGAGACTAGCTGTAGGTGTCTGCACGGGCAAATGTAAGGCTCATTGCCCACCAGGAAGAGGCATTAAACAAAGGCTCAGTGTGCCCTGCTTGAAACAGATTAGGGCCTGAAGCAATCCTGCGGTTTTGTGCCCAGCTCACAAGAAAGCGAGTTGAAGAAAGGAGCTCAGGGGCACTGTAATTCACAAACCTGCAGAGTTATAAATGACAGCTATCCTCCAATAATATATTGAAGTAAGCCTGCGAAGGGGACTTGAAAGCGGGGCAGAGTTTCAGGAAAACCATTGCAGGGGGTAGACTGGAATTGCCCTGAAAGCATAGGAAAAGAGGCACAAGGTCGAAAATGATGCACTTGGCCAAAAAGGGCGTATGCGTTTTTTCCTGAATATATTCAGGAAAAAACGCATACGCACTTTTTGGCCAACCCAGCAAGCCTGTAAAGGAAATCTGCACTACAATGAAGTCTCACTGCCCCCCTGGCAAAAGGGCCATCTGAAAAAAGTGTAAAATCCAGAAAGGTAGGACAGGATATGGAGAACAGGGAGCCTTGTTATGCTGATTGGGAGGATGTAAATTGCCAACATTCACCCTGGAGAAGTGTATGGTGTTTCCTGAGACACGTAAGAAATAAAGGAACACAGCCTATGGCAATTGCACTTATCGTCCTCTTGCTTAGGGAAATTAAAATCAAAAACAGAGATCCACCCCAAAGTTTGGGACGGCTGTGTTCCCAAGAAGCTCGTCTACAGTACCAGGTAAATATCCCAGAAAGCAAAAAATGGATAAAGTAGTTGTGGCACATACGTGCAATGCAATATCACTCAGCAATGAAATCTGTGTCATCAGGCCCGTAGCGGCATAGTGAGTGGATACAGGTACGGTGATTCTACGTGAACTACACCACACAGAAAAAGAAACATCATAAGATATCACTAATACACGGAATGTAAATTTAACTACACATGAACTGAATAACAAAACAGAACAGGGTCTCAAATTTTGAAAACCAACTAGTGATTGCTTATGGGGAAATGTGCTTTGGGATGCTGCCTAAAACCAGAGACTGAAATTAGCACAGATAACTTTCCATAAGCCAAATATGTAAGAGAGAAGACCTACTCCTTGCGCAACGAAATGGACTCAACACAACATATTCAACACCTAGGAATATACCTGACTAGGAAGAATCTTAAAACCCAGGGATTTACATGTCTCCGTAAGAGAATAAAGCGTGTGTACAGCGGCATAAACACAGCAGTGAAAATCCGATAAATCCCATTATCAAAATAAATTTCAAAAACAAAACACAAAGACAGTGAAATAGAGAGCAATTTTTAAACAATTCACTCACGGCATGTGATGCAACCGGGATTGACCACATCTACACCCAGAGCTGGTTGAGACATAAGGCTGGACACTTCAGGCTGATAACATTGGTGAGTTTCGGTGAGCAAATGCAGACCCTTTGAAGTCATACTGCATGGTACCCTTTCCATGGGTCCCAACTCTCCAGGTTCAAGGGATTCTTCCTCCAGCTAAAACATGCATGGGAAACCCAGAGTATCGTCCACCGTGTGATTGGGAAACGATTTAAAATGCATCTCAGTTTTCGTATCCTGGTCCTCGGGTTCACCATTCCAGATGCTTTACTAACACTCTCCCCGCTTGGAGAGTCAGTGCATTTAACCTCCTGTTTGGCACAGCTTGCAATATCTGTGCAAGATGAACAGGAATAGGGAGAACCAATGACACACTAGCTGTAGTTGTCTGCACGGGCAAATATAATGCTCATTTCCCACCAGGAAGAGGAATTAACCAAAGGCTCAGCGTGCCCTGCTGGAAAGAGATTAGTGCCTGAAGCAATCCTGCGGTTTTGTGCCCAGCTCACAAGAAAGCGAGTTGAAGAAAGGAGCTCAGGGGCACTGTAATTCACAAACCTGCAGAGTTATAAATGACAGCTATCCTCCAAAAATATATTGAAGTAAGCCTGCAAAGGGGACTTGAAAGCGGGGCAGAAATTCAGGAAAACGATTGAAGGGTTAAACTGGAATTGCACTTAAGAATAGGAAAAGAGGCAGAACGTCGATAATGATGCACTTGTCCAAAAAGTGCGCATGCTTTTTTCCCTAAATATATTCAGGAAAATACGCATACGCACTTTTTGGCCAACCAAGCAAGCTTGTAAATAAACCTGCACTACAATGAAGTATCAGTGCCCCCCAGGGCAAAAGGGCCATTTAAAAAAATTGTAAAATCCAGAAACGGAGGACAGGCAATGGAAAACAGGGATCCTTATTATGCTGATGCATATGATGTAAATTGCCGACAGCCATTCTGGAGAAGTGTTATGTGTTTCCTGAAACACGTAAGAAACAAAGCAACACAGCCTATGGCACTTCCACTTATGGTCCTACAGCTTAGGGAAATTAAAATCAAAAACACCCAGCCACCTCAAAGTTTGGGACCTCTCTGTTCACAAGAACCTCGTTTACAGTACCAGGTAAATATATCAGAGAGCAAACAATGCATAAAGAAGTTGTGGTACGTACGTACAATGGAATATCACTCAGCAATGAAATCTGTGTCATCAGGCCCGTAGCGGCATAGTGAGTGGATTCAGGTATGGTGATTCTACGTGAAATAAGTCACACATAAAAAGAAACATCATAAAATATCACTAATACACAGTATGTAAACTTGACTACACATGAACTGAATTACAAAACAGAACAGTCTCAAATTTAGAAAACCATCTTGTGCTTTCTTATGGAGAAAGGTGCGTTGGAGTGCTGCATAAAACCAGAGACTGAAATTAGCACAGATACCGTTCCATAAGCCAAATATGTAATAGACAAGACCTACTACTTGCTCAAAGAAATGGACTCAACAGCACATATTCAACGCCTAGGAATATACCTGTCTAGGAAGAATCTTAAAACCCGTGGATATTTATGTCTCCGTAAGAGAATCAAGAGTGTATACAGTGGCATTAACGCAGCAGTGAAAATCCGATAAATCCCAGTGTCAAAAAGAAATTTCAAAAACAAAACACAATGACAGTGAAATAGAGAGCAATTCTTAAATAACTCACACAGGGCATGTGATGCAACCTGGTTTACCACATCTACACCCAGAGCTGGGTGAGCGATAAGGCTGGACCCTTTGGGCTGATAGCATTGGTGAGGTTCAGTGAGCAAATGCAGACCCTTTGATGTCATACTGCCTGGTACCCATTCCATGGTTCCCAACTCTCCAGGTTCAAGGGATTCTTCCTTCTGCTAAAATTTGCATGGGAAACCCAGAGTATGCTCCACCGTGTGACTGGGAAACCTTTTTACATGCATGTCTGTTTTCGTCCCCTGGTACTCAGGTTCACCATTCCAGACCCTTTTCTTACACTCTCCCCATTTGCAGAGTCAGTGCCTTTAACCTCCTGTTTGGCACTGTTTGCAATTTCTGCGCAAGATGAACAGGAATACGGAGAACCAATGGGAGACTATCTGTAGGTGTGTGCACGGGCAAATATTTTTTTTAACATCTTTATTGGGGTATAATTGCTTTACAATGGTGTGTTAGTTTTTGCTTTATAACAAAGTGAATCAGATATACATATGCTCCCTGTGTCTTCCCTCTTGTGTCTCCCTCCCTCCCTCCATCTCCCCCTTCCACCCCTCCAGGTTGTCCCAACGCCCCGAGCTAATATCCCTGTGCCTTGCGGCTGCTTCCCCCTTGCTATCTACCTTACTACATTTGTTAGTGTGTATATGTCCATGACTCTCTCTCGCCCTGTCAAAACTCACCATTCCCCCTCCCCATATCCTCAATTCCGTTCTCCAGTAGGTCTGCGCCTCTATTCCTGTCTTATCCCTAGGTTCTTCATGACATTTTTTTCCTTTAAATTCCATATATATGTGTTAGCATACGCTATTTGTCTTTTTCTTTCTGACTTACTTCACTCTGTATGACAGACTCTAGGTCTATCCATCTCATTGCAAATAACTCAGTTTCATTTGTTTTTAAGGCTGAGTAATATTCCATTGTGTATATGTGCCACATCTTCTTTATCCATTCGTCCGATGATGGGCGCTTAGGTTCTTTCCATCTCCGGGCTATTGTAAATAGAGCTGCAATGAACATTTTGGTACATGACTCTTTTTGAATTTTGGTTTTCTCAGGGTATATGCCCAGTATGCACGGGCAATTTTAACACTCATTTCCCAACAGGAAAAGGAATTAACCAAAGGCTCAGCATGCCGTGCTGGAACAAGATTAGGGCCTGAAGCAATCCTGCGGTTTTGTGGCCAGCTCACAAGAAAGCGAGTTGAGGAAAGGAGCTCAGGGGCACTGTCATTCACATACCTACAGACTTATAAATGACAGAAATCGTACAAAAATATATTGAATTAAGGCTGCGAAGAGGACTTGAAAGTGGGGCAGAATTGCTGGAATCCGATTTCAGGAGGTAGACGTGAATTGCTCTGAAAGCATAAGAGAAGTGGCAGAACCTCGTCAATGAAGCACTTGGCCAAAAAGGGCATATGCATTTTTTCCAGGGCCATCATTCACGGGAGTAGGAGGCTCCCAGCATGCTCCAGTGGCCAACAGAGGGCCCACGTCGCCAAGGCGATGTGAGCTAGCCAGGCAGGAGTGACCTGACATCAGAGGGCCCACCTCACAGAATGGTAGGGAACCCAGCCAGGATCAGACTCTCCCCAGAGGGCCCACATCACCAAGGTGATGGGAACCAGGCAGGAGTGTCCTCACACCCGTGGGGCCACATCATCAAAAGTTGAGGTACCCAGCACATGTGGCCTCAAACCAGAGGACCCACATCACCATGGGTTTCGGAGTGAGGCAGGCAGGATTAACCTCACAACACATGTCCCATTGTATACAAAAGGTGTGGAAACCAGCAGTTGGATCTTCCTAGCAGGCGGCCCAGAGCACTGAGGCTATGAGATCCAGGCCGGCATGAACTCACAACAGAGGGCCCTCATTGTGATTCTGTAAGCAACGAGCCGTTGTGACCTCAGAGCAGAAGGCCCACATCCCCATGGGGAAGGGAAACAAGCAGGAGTGTCATCGCAAGAGTGGGCACACATGAAAAAATGTGGGGAGCCCAGCAATTAGTGCCTGATGCCAGAGGGCCCTCATCACCGAGGGGCAGTGGCTCCCAGCCAGCTCCGAGTGCTACCAGAGGGGCGACGTCGCCAATGTGGAGTGCGACAACCAGGCAGGAGTGACCTCAGAGCAGAGGGTCAACCTCACAGAAGTGTGAAGAACCAATGAGGATCAGATTCTCACCAGAGGGCCCACATCACCAAGGGAATGGGAACCAGGCAGGAGTGTCCTCACACTAGTGGGGCCACATCACCGAAAAGTGAGGGACCCAGCACACGTGGCCTCAAACCAGAGGACACACATCACAAGGGAGCTGGGATTGAGGCAGGCAGGAGGAGCCTCAAAACAGAGGGACCATAGAATTAAAGAGGTGAAGAATCCCGCAGTTGGAACCTCCCAGCAGGCGGCCAGGAGCAGCGAGACTATGGGATCCAGGCCGGAGTGATCTCACACCAGAGGGCCGTCATCATGAAACTGTGAGCAACCTAGGCATTGGGATCTCAGAGCAGAAGGCCCACATTCCCATGGGGTTGGGAACCTGTCAGAAGTGTACTCGCACCACAGGGCACACATCAGAGAATTTAGGGAACCCAGGAGTTAGGGCCTGACGCCAGAGGGCCCTCATTACCAAGGCGAGGAGACTCCAATCAGGCACCAACACCCAACTGAGGGCCCACGTCGCCAAGGTGACGTGTGACAGCCAGGTAGGAGTGACCTCACCGCAGAGGGCCTACCTCACAGAAGGGTGAGGAACACAGCCAGGATAAGACTCTCACCAGAGGGCCCACATCACCAAGGTGATCAGAACCAGGCAGGAGAGTCTTCACACCAGTGTGGCCACATCATAGAAAGGTGAGGAACCCAGCACATGTGGCCTAAACCAGAAGACCCACATCTCCAAGGGGCTCGGAATGAGGCAGGCAGGAGTAGCCTCACAACACAGGGCCCATAGAATAAAAAAGCTGAGGAATCCAGCAATGGGAACCTCCCAGCAGGCGGCCAAGAGCACCAAGTCTATGCGATTCAGGCCGCAGTAAACTCACAGCACAGGGTCCACATCATGAAACTGCGAGCAACCCAGTCATTTGGACCTCAGAGCAGAAGGTCCACATCCCCAAGGTGTTGGGAGCATGGCAGGAGTGTCCTCGCACCACTTAGCACATATCAGAAAATGTGGGTACCCAGCAGTTAGGGCCTGACGCCAGAGCGCCCTCATCACTGAGGGGAGGAGGCTCCCAGCATGTTCCAACTACCACAAGAGGGCCCACGTCGCCAAGGCGGGGTGTGCCAGCCAGGCAGGAGTGACCTCACAGCAGACGGCCCACCTCAAAGAAGTGTGAGGAACCCAACCAGGATCAGACTCTCACCAGAGGGCCCATTTAACCAAGGGGACGGGAACCAGGCACGAGTGTCCTCACACCAGTGGGGCCACATCACTAAAAGATGAGGAAACTGGCACATGTGGCCACAAACCAGAGGACCTACATCACCAAGGAGCTGGGAGTGACACAGGCAGGAGGAGCCTCCCAACACAGGGCCCAAAGAATAAAAAAGGTGAGGAACCCAGCAGTTGGAACTTCCCAGCAGGCGGCCCAGAGTACAGAGGCTATGGGATCTAGGAATGAGTGAACTAACACCAGAGAGCTAACATCAGGAAACTGTGAGCAACCCAGTCGTTGGAACCTCAGAGCAGAAGGCCCATATCGCCATGGGGATGGGAACATTTCACGAGTGTCCTGGCATCACTGGGCTCACATCAGAAAACCTGGGGAGCCCAGCAGTTAGAGCCTGATGCCAGAGGGACCTCATCACCGAGGACAGGAGTCTCCAAAAGGATCCAACTGCCACCAGTGGGCTGACGTCACCAAGGCAATGGGAGCAAGCCAGGCAGGAGTTACCTCAGAGCACAGGGCCCACCTCACAGAACGGTAAGGAACCCAGCCAGGATCAGACTCTCACCAGAGGGGCCACATCACCAAGGGGCTGGGAAATAGGCACGAGTGTCCTCACACCATTGGGGCCACATCATCGAAAGGTGAGGGACCCAGCACACGTGGCCTCACACTAGAGGACACACATCACAAAGGGGCTGGGATTGAGGCAGGCAGGAGGAGCCTCAAAACAGAGGGCCCATAGAATAAAAAAGGTGAGGAATCCCACAGTTGGAACCTCCCAGCAGGCGCCCAGGAGCAGCAAGCCTATGGGATCTAGGCCGGAATGAACGTACATCAGAGGGCCCTCATCATGAAACTGTGAGCACCCCAGCCGTTGGGACCTCAGAGCAGAAGGCCCAAATTCCCATGGGGTTGGGAACCTGACAGGAGTGTACTCGCACCACAGGTCGCACATCTGCAAATTTTGGGAGCCCAGGAGTTAGGGTCTGACGCAAGAGGGCCCTCATTACCGAGGGACGGAGACTCGCAGCAGACACCAACTCCCAACTGAGGGCCCACGTCACCAAGGTGATGTGTGCCAGCCAGGCAGGAGTGACCTCACCGCAGAGGGCCTACCTCACAGAAGAGTGAGGAAACCAGCCAGGATAAGACTCTCACCAGAGGGCCCACAACACCAAGGGGATCGGAACCAGGCAGGAGGGTCCTCACACCAGTGTGGCCACATTATAGAAAGGTGAGGAACCCAGAACATGTGGCCTAAAACAGGGGACCCACATCTCCAAGGGGCTAGGAGTGAGGCAAGCAGGAGTATCCTCACAAAACAGAGCCCACAGAATAAAAGTTGTGAGGAATCCAGCAGTTGGAACCGGCCAGTAGGCCGCCCAGAGCACAGAGTCTATGGGATCCAGGCCACAGCAAACTCACAGCAGAGGTCCCACATCATGAAACTGTGAGCAACACAGCGGATGGGACCTCATTGCAGAAGGCCCACATCCCCATGGGGATGGGAACCTGGCAGGAGTGTCCTTGCACGACTTAGCACGAATCAGAAAATGTGGGAACCCAGCAGTTAGGGCCTGAGGCCAGAGGGCCCTCATCACCGAGGGGAGGAGGCTCCCAGCAGGCTCCAACTGCCACCATATGGCCGACGTTGCCAAGGCGGCGTGTGCCAGCCAGGCAGGAGTGACCTCAGAGCAGAGGGCCCACCTCACAGAAGGGTGAGGAACCTAACCAGGATCAGTCTCTCACCAGAGGGCCAACATCACCAAGGTGATGGGAACCAGGCAAGACTGTCCTAACAGCAGTGGGGCCAACATCACCAAGGGAATGGGAACCAGGCAAGAGTGTCCTCACACCAGTGTGGCCACATTATAGAAAGGTGAGGAACACAGCACATGTGGCCTCAAACAAGGGGACACACATCACGAAGGGGCTGGGAGTGAGGCATGCAGGAGGAGACGCACAACCGAGGGCCCATAGAATTAAAAAGGTGAGGAATCGAGAAGTTGGAAACTCCAAGCTGGAGGCCCAGAGCACTGACACTATGGGATACAGGCCAGAGTGAACACACAGCAAAGGGCCCACATCATGAAACTGTGAGCAACCCAGCAGTTGGGACCACAGAACAGAAGTCCCACATGCCCATGGGGATGGGAACCTGGCAGGAGTGACTCGCACCACTGGGCACACATCAGAAAATGTGTGGAGCCCAGCACTTAGGGCCTGACACCAGAAGGCCCTCATCACTGAGGGGAGGAGGCCCCAGCACGCTCCAACTGCCACCAGAGGGTCCACGTCGCCAAGGCGACGTGCGCCAGCCAGGCAGGATTGACCTCACAGCAGAGGGCCCACATCATGAAAGTGTGAGCAACCCAGCCGTTAGGACCTCAGAACAGAAGGCCCACACGCTCATGAGGATGGGAACCTGGCAGGAGTGCCCTCGCACCACTTAGCACATATCAGAAAATGTGGGAACCCCGCCATTAGGGTCTGACGCCAGAGGGCCTCATCACCGCGGGAAGGAGGCTCCCAGCAGGCTCCAACTGCCACCAGGGTGCCGAAGTCAACAAGGCGGGTTGTGCCAGCCAGGCAGGAGTGACCTCAGAGAAGAGGGCTCACCTCACGGATGTGTGAGGAACCCAACCAGGATCAGAGTCTCACCAGAGGGCCCACATCACCAAGGGGATGGGAACCAGGCAGGAGTGTCCAAACACCAGTGGGGCCACATCATCAAAAGATGAGGAACCCATCACATATGGCCTCAAACCTGAGGACATACATCACCATGTGGCTGGGAGTGAGGCAGGTATCTGGAGGGGCACATTTAACTCTAATTTCCCACCAGGAAGAGGAATTAACCAAAGGCTCAGAGTGCCGTGTCGGACCCTGATTATGGCCTGAAGCAAACCTGCAGTTTTGTGGCCAGCTTACAAGGAAGCGAGTTAAGAAAGGAGCTCAGGGGCACTGTAATTCACAAACCTGCAGAGATAAATGACAGCTATTGGCAAAAATATATCGAAGTAAGTCTGCAAAGAGGACTTGAAAACGAGGCAGAATTGCAGGAATCATATTTCAAGAGGTAGATTGGAATTGCATTTAAAGCATATGAAAAGCGGCAGATCTTTGACAGTGATGCACATGGACAAAAAGTGCGTATACATTTTTCCTGAATATATTCAGGAAAAAACACATATGAACATTTTGGCCAACCAAGCACTCCAGCAATGGAAATCCACACTACAATGAAGTCACATTTCCCATTCGTCAAAAAGGCCATCTGAATAAAGTGTAAAAACCAGAAACACAGGACAGGCCATGGAGAACAGGGAGCCGTGTTATGCTGATGGGCGGGATGTAAATTGCCAACAGACACTCTGGAGATGTTCATGGTGTATCCTGAAACATCTAAAAAACAAAGCTACAGAGCCTAGGGCACTTCCACTTTTGGCCCTATAGCTTAGGAAAATTAAAATCAACAAGACACAGCCAACACAAAATTTAGGGCTGCTGTGTTTACAAGAACCTCGAGTCCAGTACAAATTAAATATCCCAGAAAGATAAAAATGGATAAAGAAGTTGTGCTACTTACGTACAACGGAATATCACTCAGCAGTGAAATCAATGTCATCAGGCCTATAGCAGCAAATTGAGTGGATTTAATTATGATGATTCTAAGAGAAATATGTCACACAAAGAAAGATAATTATCATAAGATATCACTAATAGAGGGAGTGTAAACTTGGCTACACATAAACTGAATTACAAAACCGAACAGAGTCTCACATTTAGATAAAAACCTTATGCTTGCTTAAGGGGAAAGTTGAGTTGGGCTGCTGTATAAAAACAGATTGAAATTAGCACACATACCATTCCATAAGCCAAATACGTAATAAACAAGACCTACTCTTTGCTCAACGAAATAGACTCATCCATGGTGTATCACCTCACACCTATTAGAATGGGCATCATCAGAAAATCTACAAACAACAAATGCTGGAAACGGTGTGGAGATAAGGAATCCTCTTCCACTATTGTTGGGAACGTAAATTGATACAGTCACTGTGGAGAACATTATGGAGTTTCTTATAAAACTAAGAATAGAATTACCATATGATACAGCAATCCCTCTACTGGGCATATACCCAGACAAAACCATAAATCAAAAAGAGACATTCACCACAATGTTCATTGCATCACTATTTACACTATCCAGGAAATGGAAGCAACCTAAATGCCCACAGACAGACGAATGCATAAAGATGTGGTACATATATAAAATGGAATATTACTAAGCCATAAAAAGGAATGAAATTGGGACATTTGTAGAGACGTTGATGGATCTAGAGACTGTCATACAGAGTGAAGTAAGTCAGAAAGAGAAAAACAAATCTTGTATATTAATGCATATATGTGGAACCTAGAAAAATTGTACAGATGAACCGTTTTGCAAGGCAGAAATAGAGCAATACATGTATACAACAAACGTATGGACAACAAGGGGGGAAAGCTGTTGGGGATGGTGGTGGGAGGAGTTGAGATATTGGGATTGGTATGTATACATTTATATGTATAAAGTAGATAACCAAAAACAACCTGCTGTATAAAAATATAAAATTAAATTCAAAATAAAAAAATAAAATTAAAAAAAGTAAAACAGAAAAAATATTCTTCCCTTCACATACATGTATTTATATGAATAAATTATTTCCATGCTTATATCTGTAAATACACAAAAGAGGAATAAAATCTACCTTGAACCAAAAACGAAAAAAAGATAAAAAAGAGCAGAACCCACCAGTTACACAGAGGAAAACCGTTTCAGGGCACTTGCTCCAATTACAAACAATTCTGAAGTTGGTCAGTGGTGGGGAATCATCTCCCATTCAGCCAGCATGCTCCTCGCAACAAGCGTCCTCACTGCAAAGCTGGGGGACCATTCCGAGGTATCTGTGAGTAAACGTGGGCCGAGCCCCAGGCCAGCTGCTGCTGAAATGTTCCCACCCTTCCAAGGCTAAACACCTGAATATGTACAAGGACTTGAAAACCTAGAGGAAGGGCCATGGAGCCACATGAGGGACAGCATGCCAGCCGACTTGGTGCCTGCAGGCCAGCCAGGATGGTCCTGGCCCTGGGTGCTCTTCTGGAAGCTCTCCATTTCCCTGCCTGAGATACCCCTGCTGTCCCGGCCCCCACTGCTTTCTTCCTTCCTCACCTGTGCCCAGGGAGAAATTCCAGCGGCAGGTGTGGGTGACACATCCTCTTCTTTAGCAGGTAGCATCTTGGCAACTGCTGCAGAAAGTCCAGCAGAGCCCCACTCACACTGGGACACCCACAAAGCCGTGGCCTCTCACTCCCTCCCACCAGCCCAGTCCCGAGACTGCTGACAGGGCAGAGAAAATGGCGTCAGGCACAGCTGCAGGGGCTCTTGCTGCCTGGAGCGGTGTTTATATTGATCTCAACCCAGGCACACCTGGGGAGGGCTGGCCGGCACGGTCAGGCTTCCCAAGCCAGCCAATAATCACCCCTCAGGGGCTCACAGTTGCTGAAAATGGAACTTGCTGAATTGGCCAGGTCCAAGGAACAGGTGTGGGCTCCTGAGAGTCAGGATAGACAAGGGGCTGCAGCTCTGGCTTGTTTTCTAATTATATTATCTGGCCCATGAGTGGGAGACAACTTCAAGAAAACCCTCTCCTAATGAGAGGAACCCAGGAGTCAGGGAGAGGAGGGGTGGGTGGTGGTTGGAGACAGAGGCCTGGTGCCCCGGGTGCAGTGGAAGTCTCTGGAAGACCAGGTGGAGGAGGCCGCACAGAGTGATGCCCAGGGTCACAGACCTGTCAGAGCTGCTGTTTGTTAGTTCAAGTCCTGCTCTGAGGTGCTCTGTGTCAGATCTGAGCGACAGGTGAGCTGGGAGTGCTCTGCAATGAGGGCTATGTGCACGGTTCCTGTGTGCCCAGCCTTGCCAAGGTACCTGCAAGGGTAGCTCTGTATCCTGGGAGGGGCCTGACCACGGCAGCCCCATGGACTGCAGAGGACCTGCCCAGGGAATCCCATATCCTGGGAGGGGCCTGAACACGAGAGCCCCGTGGGCTGGGGTGGGGGTAGGGTACCTGCCCAGGTGAGCTCCATATCCTGGGATTGGCCTGACCTCGAGAGCCCCGTGGGCTGGGGTGGGGGGTAGGGTACCTTCCCAGGTGAGCTCCATATCCTGGGATTGGCCTGACCTCGAGAGCACCATGGGCTGCTGGAGTCCTGGTAAAGGATGTCAGGACAGTCAGTGAAGCCACTGAGGATATACCTCCAGTAGTTCCTAAATCCTACACCCTGCTGGTCATTCTACCAACCACCAGGACTTGGTATTCTGTATTAGTCTTCACTGATGCCTTCTTTTGTATTCCATTAGTCCCAGAGTCACAAGAAATTTTGGCTTGTGAGTGACAGGACTCAACATACAACTAAAACAATACTTCCAGGCTGTCTTGCCCCAAGGGTTCAAAAATTCCCACACCACCTTTGGGGAAAGCTCAGCTAAAGACCTAAAAGTTCTACCTCTGGAAAAGGAAACACTCCTTCAATATTCAGACGACATTCTGATCGCCAGCCCTACTAAGGAGGCCTCAGAACTACCAAGCCAATAAAGGATAGAAGTTGTCCACGAAAAAGCTCAAGTATCACAGACTACGGTGACCTGCCTGGGCTTCATTCTCACAGAAGGTCAGAGAAGCCCATCCCAGGAAAGGGAAGAAACAATTTACAGCCTTACCCCTTTCTGAAACTAGAAGACAGCTTAGGGGTTCCTGGGGAAGCCAGGGTTTCCTGCCTCTGGATCCCTAACTACAGTCTACTAGCTGGGCCTCTATATGAAACACAGAAAGGAAAAGATGATGATCCTTTTGAATAGAATCCAGAAGTGGCCTTTCAAGAATGGAAAGAGCAGTCAATTCAGACCCTTGCCCTGGAACTCCCTAATTTAGCTAAACCCTTTGACCTTTACATTCCTGGTGAAAGGTGAATCGCCATTGGAGTATTAGTGCAAAAACTGGGACCACTTGAAATGGAACAATTCAAGAATGCCATCCAGGTAGGATAAACTATGGTCACCAAGGGGCTTGGCCCACCGCCACATCTGGCCAAGATACTGGTGGTATCTGAAAACCTGGAAATCAGCAGCCCAAAAGGCCACCTCCCTTCTAAGGGAAACGGACCCCACGTGGTGATCCTAACCCCCAACCATGCCCTGAAGTTGCAGGGTTTGCTCCGTGGGCACACTGACCTCGATTGAGGAGGCCCTCCAACTCCAACCTCCAGAGAGATAACCGGGGGCAACGGGGCACCATGACGACCCGTGTGACCATCACTTGACCTGGAGTTTCTCTCATAAAACAACAAGAGTGTGTCCCAAAAGAGTAGACTACTGCTTGCAGTACTTACTGTACCCAGAGGGGAGCTAATAATCTTGGCGGGGGAACCGTATATCATGCTGTCACAATAGAAAAGCCTACAGACACCCTGATGATGGTGGCCAATAAGACCGGCTGGACTCCTGTTTACTTCCAAAGGCTCTTGACTCAGTGACCATCATGATCCTTCATCACCACTGACCCTGGACTGTCTGGGAGCTGAGCGGGCAGGATCCTGACACCTGGTGCTGTTTTTACGTTAATTCAGGGGCCTAATGGAAGAAAGCGCAGACTGTTGGTCAGAGCATCTAGGCTGGCAGAAACGGTCAGTCAGAGCATCTAGGCTGGCAGAAACGGTCAGCCTAAGGTGGCCGAACAAATGTGGGGCGGAGTGAAACTGGACCTCACAGCGCCACTGCACATCTCCTTTCTGGACCCTTAAAGGTCATTAGAATCTATAACACTTCCAATACTGGTGCTCAGGTGGACGAGCAGGGAGGCAGGAGCCCTGGGGACAATCAACGTCACCTGGAGGCTGCTGGGGAGAAGTTCTGACCCTCGCCCACGGGTATGAAGCCTCCTAACTCAGCACTCAGCAGTTACAGAAGAAGGGTCTGCACCCGCAGCACTCCAAGAATGAGGAAAAGGACAAAAGACAGAAGAGAAGTTTGTCCCAGGCAAAGCCCCTTAAAATTGCCTGGGAGATAAAAATAGAATCTGGGCAATAAAATAAAGTCTAACCATTTTTATCCTTTGTGCTTTGTATAATTTCAGGTGCTCCTAGTGTCCCGCATACAGAGGTTCCACACCCGGCACTTCAGACCAGATTTCCTAGAGCAGAATGGCTCGATGACACTTCAGCTCCTGGGGCCCAGTTCAGACTCCGTGACATAGAGCCTGAGCTGCAGCCAACCAGGTCCTCGAGAGCTCAGCCCCCTCCCTCCCAGTGACTCTGACAGGATCTCTACACAGCAGCCCAGCCCACAGCCCACAGGGTAGCACCTCTCCATTCTCTGATCAAAATATAAAGTTTCCTTTGCTTTTGAACCAAACTCAGTCTCGATCTATTGGCTCCAATGACACTGGGCAGGGGGACACTTGTTGGCGTCCACTCTGGAGGATCAGTAACAGAAATTGAGAACATTGTAACTTCAATGAACAGATGTGTGAGCCAAACTGTAATTCACATAGAACAGTGTATAAGGCTCGGGTAAAATAAGATGTTTCTAACACTTCCATTTGATATTTCCATCACTTTCTTATAAGCAAGTTCAGTGAAAAGGTTTGTCTTCTTTGTCAGGTCAATATTAGAGAAACAAAGTGATTTCTTTCCAAGGATGTACATCTAATAATCTTGGTTAAAGCTTCAATCTTGCTTTAAATGCTTTTGCATTGAAAATGATACCTCTCTTTCAGCTCCCCCATTTCTGAGAAGCATAAAATCTTATAATTTATTATTACCAAAGGGAAATGGTAGGAGGAGGGATAAATTAACAGTTTGGGATTAACACATACACACTGCTATGTATGAAATCATCAGCAAGGAACTACTGTATAGCACAGGGAACTACACTCAATATTTTGCAATAACCTATAAGGGGAAATGATCTGAAAAAGAATAGATATTTGTATTGACATCATCCATCAATGACAGTAAAAATGGAATCTAAGGGAAGACAGTGGTGAGTGCTTCTGACCCTGAAGACTTCAATCATCTAAAGTTTGGACTCTGCCTACTTCCCAAGGCCCTTAATGAACATATGTGTAGCCGTAGCTTAAAAAATTCCCCAGTTTGGGTTGCAGAGAGACACTGATATTTAAAATCCCCTGGTGTTCTCCTCACATGAATGGGACCCTTCCTACACCTAAAACATGCCTGTCACACCCAGAGGATGGTATACCGTCTGATCGGGAAAAGTTTGGAAAAGGCATCTCATCTCCTCATCTCTTGGTGCTAGGGTTCACCACTCCAGCGTCTTTACTAACAGTCTCCCCACTTGGAGATGTCAGCACTGTCAACATCCTGTTGCATACAGTTTGGAATTTGTCCAGAGGATGAAGCAGAAGGAGGAGGAACAATGAGAGACAAGTCCTAGGTGTTCGGACAGGCAGATGCCACTCTAATTTCCAATCAGGAAGACGAATTGACCAAAGGCTAGGGTTGCCCATGGAAACAGAATAGGGCTTGAGGAATCCTGATACTTTGTGGCCAGTTCCCATAAACACAAGTTGGAAAATGGAACTCAGGGGCACTAAAATTCACGAAACTGCAGAATTGAAAATATCTATCACTGAAAAATGTCTTGAGGAAAGTCAGAGAAAAGGACTTGTAAGCAACGGAGAATGGCAGGAAAGGGATTGGAAGAGGTAGAAAGGACTCGCCATTAAGCACAAGAAAAGGGGCTGAACATTGCCAACATTGCAGTTGGCCAAAAAGGGTGTATGCGTCTTTTTCTGTATATATTCAAGAAAAGGGCATACACTTTTTTAGCCAACCAAACAGGTGGGCACTGGAAATCAATACTACAAAACATATCACTTTGCATCAGTCAGAAGAGCCGTCCTCATAAAGTGTAAACACCAGAAATGCAGGACAGGGCAAGGAGAAAAGGGAGCCCTGTGAGTCTTATAGTGGAAATGTATATTGCCAGCGGTCACTCTGGATAAGTCTATTGTATTTACTAAAGCATCTAAAAAATGAGCTACCGAGCACAGGGCACTTGCACTCATGGACGTATACCTTGGGAAAAACAAAAATCGAGAGGACACAGGCACCCCAATGTTTACCACCTCTCTGTTTAAAAGATCCTCGACTAGGATATAACTTAAATGTATCTGCAGAGAAAAAACGGACAGAGATGTGGTGCTTATGTAGAGTGGAAAATTACTCAGCCTGGAAATCAATGAAATACGGCCAGTTATAACAACTCCAGAGGAGCTACGTGTGATCATTCGAAGTCACATAATTCAAAAAGAAAAAGACATAAGATATCACTAATACATGGAAAGTTAACATGGCTACACATAAACTGAATTACAAAAGAGAAGAGGGTTTCAAATTAAGAAAATCAACTTATGCTTCCTTAAGGGGAAAGGTGAGTTGGGGTGCTGCATAAAACCAGAGATTGAAATTAGCACAGATACCATTCCATAAGCCAAATATGTAATAGTCAAGACCTACTCCTTGCTCAACGAAATGGACTCAACACGCCATATTCAATGCCTAAGAATATACCGGATTAGTAAGAATCTTAAAACCCATGGACTTATACGTCTCCGTAAGAGAATCAAGCGCGTGTACAGCGGCATAAACGAAGCAGTGAAAATCCGATAAATCTCATTATTAAAATAAATTTCAAAAACAAAACACAATGACAGTGAAATAGGTAGCAATTCTTAAATAATTCACTCAGGGCATGTGATGCAACCTGGATTTACCACATCTACATGCAGAGGTGGTTGAGACATAAGGCTGGACACTTCAGGCTGATAGCATTGGTGAGTTTCGGTGAACAAATGCAGATCCTTTGAAGTCATACTGCATGGTACCCATTCCTTGGGTCCCAACACTCCAGGTTCAAGGGATTCTTCCTCCAGCTAAAACATGCATGGGAAACCCAGAGTATCGTCCACCGTGTGATTGGGAAACGATTTAAAATGCATCTCAGTTTTCGTATCCTGGTCCTCGGGTTCACCATTCCAGATGATTTACTAACACTCTCCCCGCTTGGAGAGTCAGTGCCTTTAACCTCCTGTTTGGCACAGCTTGCAATTTCTGTGCAAGATGAACAGGAATAGGGAGAACCAATGAGAGACTAGCTGTAGGTGTCTGCACGGGCAAATGTAACGCTCATTTCCCACCAGGAAGAGGAATTAACCAAAGGCTCAGCGTGCCCTGCTGGAAACAGATTAGTGCCTGAAGCAATCGTGCGGTTTTGTGCCCAGCTCACAAGAAAGCGAGTTGAAGAAAGGAGCTCAGGGGCACTGTAATTCACAAACTTGCAGTTATAAATGACAGCTATCTTCCAAAAGTATATTGAAGTAAGCCTGCGAAGGGGACTTGAAAGCGGGGCAGAGTTTCAGGAAAACGATTGCAGGGGGTAGACTGGAATTGCCCAGAAAGCATAGGAAAAGAGGCAGAACGTCGATAATGATGCACTTGGCCAAAAAGGGCATATGCGTTTTTTCCTGAATATATTCAGGAAAAAACGCATATGCCCTTTTTGGCCAACCATGCAAGCCTGTAAAGAAATCTGCACTACAATGAAGTCTCACTGCCCCCCGGGCAAAAGGGCCATCTGAAAAAAGTGTAAAATCCAGGAAGGTAGGACAGGATATGCAGAACAGGGAGCCTTGTTATGCTGATTGGCAGGATGTAAATTGCCAGCAGACACCCTGGAGAAGTGTATGGTGTTTCCTGAAATACGTAAGCAACACAGCCTATGGCACTTCCACTTACGGTCCTATAGCTTACGGAAATTAAAATCAAAAACAGACAGCCACCCCAATATTTGGGACGGATGTGTTCACAAGAAGCTCGTCTACAGTATCAGGTAAATATACCAGAAAGCAAAAAATGGATAAAGAAGTTGTGGCACGTACGTACAATGCAATATCACTCAGCAATGAAATCTGTGTCATCAGGCCCGTAGCGGCATAGTGAGTGGATGCAGGTACGGTGATTCTACGTGAACTACGTCACACAGAAAAAGAAACATCATAAGATATCACTAATACACGGAATGTAAACTTGACTACACATGAACTGAATTACAAAACAGAACAGGGTCTCAAATTTAGAAAACCAACTAGTGCTTGCTTATGGGGAAAGGTGCGTTGGGGTGCTGCATAAAACCAGAGACTGAAATTAGCACAGATAACTTTCCATAAGCCAAATATGTAATAGACAAGACCTACTCCTTGCTCAACGAAATGGACCCAACACCACATATTCAACGCCTAGGAATATACCTGACTAGGAAGAATCTTATAACCCATGGATATATATGTCTCCGTAAGAGAATCAAGCGTATGTACAGTGGCCGAAACTCAGCAGTGAAAATCCGATAAATCCCATTATCAAAATAAATTTCGAAAACAAAACACAAAGACAGTGAAATAGAGAACAATTCTTAAATAATTCACTCAGGGCATGTGATGCAACCGGGATTGACCACATCTACACCCAGAGCTGGTTGAGACATAAGGCTGGACACTTCAGGCTGATAGCATTGGTGAGTTTCGGTGAGCAAATGCAGACCCTTTGAAGTCATACTGCATGGTACCCATTCCATGGGTCCCAACTCTCCAGTTTCAAGGGATTCTTCCTCCAGCTAAAACATGCATGGGAAACCCAGAGTATCGTCCACCGTGTGATTGGGAAATGATTTAAAATGCATCTCAGTTTTTGTATCCTGGTCCTCGGGTTCACCATTCCAGATGCTTTACTAACACTCTCCCCGCCTGGAGAGTCAGTGCCTTTAACCTCCTCTTTGGCAGAGCTTGCAATTTCTGTGCAAGATGTACAGGAATACGGAGAACCAATGAGAGACTAGCTGTAGGTGTCTGCACGGGCAAATGTAAGGCTCATTGCCCACCAGGAAGAGGAATTAAACAAAGGCTCAGTGTGCCCTGCTTGAAACAGATTAGGGCCTGAAGCAATCCTGCGGTTTTGTGCCCAGCTCACAAGAAAGCGAGTTGAAGAAAGGAGCTCAGGGGCACTGTAATTCACAAACCTACAGAGTTATAAATGACAGCTATCCTCCAAAAATATATTGAAATAAGCCTGCGAAGGGGACTTGAAAGCAGGGCAGAATTTCAGGAAAACGATTGCAGGGGGTAGACTGGAATTGCCCTGAAAGCGTAGGAAAAGAGGCAGAACGTCGACAATGATGCACTTGGCCAAAAAGGGCGTATGCGTTTTTTCCTGAATATATTCAGGAAAAAACGCATACGCCCTTTTTGGCCAACCAAGCAAGCCTGTAAAGGAAATCTGCTCTACAATGAAATCTCACTGCCCCCCCGGGCAAAAGGGCCATCTGAAAAAAGTGTAAAATCCAGAAAGGTAGGACAGGATATGGAGAACAGGGAGCCTTGTTATGCTGATTGGCAGGATGTAAATTGCCAGCAGCCACCCTGGAGAAGTGTATGGTGCTTCCTGAAACACGTAAGAAACAAAGCAACACAGCCTATGGCACTTCCACTTATGGTCCTATAGCTTACGGAAATTAAAATCAAAAACAGACAGCCACCCCAATATTTGGGATGGCTGTGTTCACAAGAAGCTCGTCTACAGTATCAGGTAAATATCCCAGAAAGCAAAAAATGGATAAAGAAGTTGTGGCACATACGTACAATGCAATATCACTCAGCAATGAAATCTGAGTCATCAGGCCCGTAGCAGCATAGTGAGTGGATGCAGGTACGGTGATTCTACGTGAACTACGTCACACAGAAAAAGAAACATCATAAGATATCACTAATACAAGGAATGTAAACTTGACTACACATGAACTGAATTACAAAACAGAACAGGGTCTCAAATTTAGAAAACCAACTAGTGCTTGCTTATGGTGAAAGGTGCCTTGGGGTGCTGCATAAAACCAGAGACTGAAATTAGCACAGATAACTTTACATAAGCCAAATATGTAATAGACAAGACCTACTCCTTGCTCAACGAAATGGACCCAACACCACATATTCAACGCCTAGGAATATACCTGACTAGGAAGAATCTTAAAAGCCATGGATATATATGTCTCCGTAAGAGAATCAAGCGTGTGTACAGCGGCCGAAACGCAGCAGTGAAAATCCGATAAATCCCATTATCAAAATAAATTTCGAAAACAAAACACAAAGACAGTGAAATAGAGAGCAATTCTTAAATAATTCACTCAGGGCATGTGATGCAACCGGGATTTAACACATCTACACCCAGAGCTGGTTGAGACATAAGGCTGGACACTTCAGGCTGATAGCATTGGTGAGTTTTGGTGAGTAAATGCAGACCCTTTGAAGTCATACTGCATGGTACCCATTCCTTGGGTCCCAACACTGCAGGTTCAAGGGATTCTTCCTCCAGCTAAAACATGCATGGGAAACCCAGAGTATCGTCCACCGTGTGATTGGGAAACGATTTAAAATGCATATCAGTTTTCGTATCCTGGTCCTCGGGTTCACCATTCCAGACGCTTTACTAACACTCTCCCCGCTTGGAGAGTCAGTGCCTTTAACCTCCTGTTTGGCACAGCTTGCAATTTCTGTGCAAGATGAACAGGAATAGGGAGAACCAATGAGAGACCAGCTGTAGGTGTCTGCACGGGCAAATGTAACGCTCATTTCCCACCAGGAAGAGGAATTAACCAAAGGCTCAGTGTGCCCTGCTGGAAACAGATTAGTGCCTGAAGCAATCGTGCGGTTTTGTGCCCAGCTCACAAGAAAGCGAGTTGAAGAAAGGAGCTCAGGGGCACTGTAATTCACAAACCTGCAGAGTTATAAATGACAAGTATCCTCCAAAAATATATTGAAGTAAGCCTGCGAAGGGGACTTGAAAGCGGGGCAGAATTTCAGGAAAACGATTGTAGGGGGTAGACTGGAATTGCCCTGAAAGCATAGGAAAAGAGGCAGAACGTCGACAATGATGCACTTGGCCAAAAAGGGCGTATGCGTTTTTTCCTGAATATATTCAGGAAAAAACGCATATGCCCTTTTTGGCCAACCAAGCAAGCCTGTAAAGGAAATCTGCACTACAATGAAGTCTCACTGCCCCCCGAGCAAAAGGGCCATCTGAAAAAAGTGTAAAATCCAGAAAGGTAGGACAGGATATGGAGAACAGGGAGCCTTGTTATGCTGATTGGCAGGATGTAAATTGCCAGCAGCCACCCTGGAGAAGTGTATGGTGTTTCCTGAAACACGTAAGAAACAAAGCAACACAGCCTATGGCACTTCCACTTACGGTCCTATAGCTTACGGAAATTAAAATCAAAAACAGACAGCCACCCCAATATTTGGGACGGCTGTGTTCACAAGAAGCTCGTCTACAGTATCAGGTAAATATACCAGAAAGCAAAAAATGGATAAAGAAGTTGTGGCACGTACGTACAATGCAATATCACTCAGCAATGAAATCTGTGTCATCAGGCCCGTAGCGGCATAGTGAGTGGATGCAGGTACGGTGATTCTACGTGAACTATGTCACACAGAAAAAGAAACATCATAAGATATCACTAATACACGGAATGTAAACTTGACTACACATGAACTGAATTACAAAACAGAACAGGGTCTCAAATTTAGAAAACCAACTAGTGCTTGCTTATGGGGAAAGGTGCATTGGGGTGCTGCATAAAACCAGAGAGTGAAATTAGCACAGATAACTTTCCATATGCCAAATATGTAATAGACAAGACCTACTCCTTGCTCAACGAAATGGACCCAACACCACATATTCAACGCCTAGGAATATTCCTGACTAGGAAGAATCTTAAAACCCATGGATATATATGTCTCCGTAAGAGAATCAAGAGTATGTACAGTGGCCGAAATGCAGCAGTGAAAATCCGATAAATCCCATTATCATAATAAATTTCGAAAACAAAACACAAAGACAGTGAAATAGAGAACAATTCTTAAATAATTCACTCAGGGCATGTGATGCAACCGTGATTGACCACATCTACACCCAGATCTGTTTGAGACATAAGGCTAGACACTTCAGGCTGATAGCATTGGTGAGTTTCGGTGAGCAAATGCAGACCCTTTGAAGTCATACTGCATGGTACCCATTCCATGGGTCCCAACTCTCCAGTTTCAAGGGATTCTTCCTCCAGCTAAAACATGCATGGGAAACCCAGAGTATCGTCCACCGTGTGATTGGGAAATGATTTAAAATGCATCTCAGTTTTTGTATCCTGGTCCTCGGGTTCACCATTCCAGACGCTTTACTAACACTCTCCCCGCCTGGAGAGTCAGTGCCTTTAACCTCCTCTTTGGCACAGCTTGCAATTTCTGTGCAAGATGAACAGGAATAGGGAGAACCAATGAGAGACTAGCTGTAGGTGTCTGCACGGGCAAATGTAAGGCTCATTGCCCACCAGGAAGAGGAATTAAACAAAGGCTCAGTGTGCCCTGCTTGAAACAGATTAGGGCCTGAAGCAATCCTGCGGTTTTGTGCCCAGCTCACAAGAAAGCGAGTTGAACAAAGGAGCTCAGGGGCACTGTAATTCACAAACCTGCAGAGTTATAAATGACAGCTATCCTCCAAAAATATATTGAAGTAAGCCTGCGAAGGGGACTTGAAAGCGGGGCAGAATTTCAGGAAAACGATTGCAGGGGGTAGACTGGAATTGCCCTGAAAGCATAGGAAAAGAGGCAGAACGTCGACAATGATGGACTTGGCCAAAAAGGGCGTATGCGTTTTTTCCTGAATATATTCAGGAAAAAACGCATAAGCCCTTTTTGGACAACCAAGCAAGCCTGTAAAGGAAATCTGCACTACAATGAAGTCTCACTGCCCCCCGGGCAAAAGGGCCATCTGAAAAAAGTGTAAAATCCAGAAAGGTAGGACAGGATATGGAGAACAGGGAGCCTTGTTATGCTGATTGGCAGGATGTAAATTGCCAGCAGCCACCCTGGAGAAGTGTATGGTGTTTAATGAAACACTTAAGAAACAAAGCAACACAGCCTATGGCACTTCCATTTATGGTCCTATAGCTTACGGAAATTAAAATCAAAAACAGACAGCCACCCCAATATTTGGGACGGCTGTGTTCACAAGAAGCTCGTCTACAGTATCAGGTAAATATCCCAGAAAGCAAAAAATGGATAAAGAAGTTGTGGCACGTACGTACAATGCAATATCACTCAGCAATGAAATCTGTGTCATCAGGCCCGTAGCGGCAAAGTGAGTGGATGCAGATATGGTGAATCTACGTGAACTACGTCACACAGAAAAAGAAACATCATAAGATATCACTAATACACGGAATGTAAACTTGACTACACATTAACTGAATTACAAAACAGAACAGGGTCTCAAATTTAGAAAACCATCTAGTGCTTGCTTATGGGGAAAGGTGCCTTGGGGTGCTGCATAAAACCAGAGACTGAAATTAGCACAGATAACTTTCCATAAGCCAAATATGTAATAGACAAGACCTACTCCTTGCTCAACGAAATGGACCCAACACCACATATTCAACGCCTAGGAATATACCTGACTAGGAAGAATCTTAAAACCCATGGATATATATGTATCCATAAGAGAATCAAGCGTGTGTACAGCGGCCGAAACGCAGCAGTGAAAATCCGATAAATCCCATTATCAAAATAAATTTCGAAAACAAAACACAAAGACAGTGAAATAGAGAGCAATTCTTAAATAATTCACTCAGGGCATGTGATGCAACCGGGATTGACCACATCTACACCCAGAGCTGGTTGAGACATAAGGCTGGACACTTCAGGCTGATAGCATTGGTGAGTTACGGAGTGCAAATGCAGACCCTCTGAAGTCATACTGCATGGTACCCATTCCATGGGTCCCAAGTTTCCAGGTTCAAGGGATTCTTCCTCCACCTAAAACACACTTGGGAAACCCAGAGTATCGTCCACCATGTGATTGGGAAACGATTTAAAATGCATCTCAGTTTTCGTATCCTGGTCCTCGGGTTCACCATTCCAGATGCTTTACTAACACTCTCCCCTCTTGGAGAGTCAGTGCCTTTAACCTCCTCTTTGGCACAGCTTGCAATTTCTGTGCAAGAAGAACAGGAATAGGGAGAACCAATGAGAGACTAGCTATAGGTGTCTGCACGGGCAAATGTAACGCTCATTTCCCACCAGGAAGAGGAATTAACCAAAGGCTCAGCGTGCCCTACCAGAAACAGATTAGGGCCTGAAGCAATCGTGCGGTTTTGTGCCCAGCTCACAAGAAAGCGAGTTGAAGAAAGGAGCTCAGGGGCACTGTAATTCACAAACATGCAGTTATAAATGACAGCTATCTTCCAAAAGTATATTGAAGTAAGCCTGCGAAGGGGACTTGACCGCAGGGCAGAATTTCAGGAAAACGATTGCAGGGGGTAGACTGGAATTGCCCTGAAAGCATAGGAAATGAGGCACAACGTCGACAATGATGCACTTGGCCAAAAAGGGCGTATGCGTTTTTTCCTGAATATATTCGAATATATTCAGGAAAAAACGCATACGCCCTTTTTGGCCAACCAAGCAAGCCTGTAAAGGAAATCTGCAGTACAATGAAGTCTCACTGCCCCCCTGGCAAAAGGGCCATCTGAAAAAAGTGTAAAATCTAGAAAGTTAAGACAGGATTTGGAGAAGAGGGAGCCTTGTTATGCTGATTGGCAGGATGTAAATTGCCAACAGCCACCCTGGAGAAGTGTATGGTGTTTCCTGAAACACGTAAGAAACAAAGCAACACAGCCTATGGCACTTGCACTTATGGTCCTATAGCTTAGGGAAATTAAAATCAAAAACAGACAGACACACCAATGTTTGGGACGGCTGTGTTCACAAGAAGCTCGTCTACAGTACCAGGTAAATATCCCAGAAAGCAAAAAATGGATAAAGAAGTTGTGGCATGTACGTACAATGGAATATCACTCAGCAATGAAATCTGTGTCATCAGGCCCGTAGCGGCATAGTGAGTGGATGCAGGTACGGTGATTCTACGTGAACTACGTCACACAGAAATAGAAACATCATAAGATATCACTAATACACGGAATGTAAACTTGACTACACAGGAACTGAATTACAAAACAGAACAGGGTCTCAAATTTAGAAAACCAACTAGTGCTTGTTTATGGGGAAAGGTGCGTTGGGGTGCTGCATAAAACCAGAGACTGAAATTAGCACAGATAACTTTCCATAAGCCAAATATGTAATAGACAAGACCTACTCCTTGCTCAAAGAAATGGACCCAACACCATATGTTCAACGCCTACGAATACACCTGACTAGGAAGAATCTTAAAACCCATGGATATATATGTCTCTGTAAGAGAATCAAGCGTGTGTACAGCGGCCGAAATGCAGCAGTGAAAATCCGATAAACCCCATTATCAAAATAAATTTCAAAAACAAAACACAAAGACAGTGAAATAGAGAGCAATTCTTAAATAATTCACTCAGGGCATGTGATGCAACCGGGATTTAACACATCTACACCCAGAGCTGGTTGAGACATAAGGCTGGACACTTCAGGCTGATAGCATTGGTGAGTTTCGGTGAGTAAATGCAGACCCTTTGAAGTCATACTGCATGGTACCCATTCCTTGGGTCCCAACACTGCAGGCTCAAGGGATTCTTCCTCCAGCTAAAACATGCATGGGAAACCCAGAGTATCGTCCACCGTGTGATTGGGAAACGATTTAAAATGCATCTCAGTTTTCGTATCCTGGTCCTCGGGTTCACCATTCCAGACACTTTTCTAACACTCTCCCCGCTTGGAGAGTCAGTGCCTTTAACCTCCTGTTTGGCACAGCTTGCAATTTCTGTGCAAGATGAACAGGAATAGGGAGAACCAATGACAGACTAGCTGTAGGTGTCTGCACGGGCAAATGTAACGCTCATTTCCCACCAGGAAGAGGAATTAACCAAAGGCTCAGCGTGCCCTGCTGGAAAAAGATTAGTGCCTGAAGCAATCGTGCGGTTTTGTGCCCAGCTCACAAGAAAGCGAGTTGAAGAAAGGAGCTCAGGGGCACTGTAATTCACAAACCTGCAGAGTTATAAATGACAGCTATCCTCCAAAAATATATTGAAGTAAGCCTGCGAAGGGGACTTGAGAGCGGGGCAGAATTTCAGGAAAACGATTGTAGGGGGTAGACTGGAATTGCCCTGAAAGCATAGGAAAAGAGGCAGAACGTCGACAATGATGCACTTGGCCAAAAAGGGCGTATGCGTTTTTTCCTGAATATATTCAGGAAAAAACGCATACGCCCTTTTTGGCCAACCAAGCAAGCCTGTAAAGAAAATCTGCACTACAATGAAGTCTCACTGCCCCCCGAGCAAACGGGCCATCTGAAAAAAGTGTAAAATCCAGAAAGGTAGGACAGGATATGGAGAACAGGGAGGCTTGTTATCCTGATTGGCAGGATGTAAATTGCCAGCAGCCACCCTGGAGAAGTGTATGGTGTTTCCTGAAACACGTAAGAAACAAAGCAACACAGCCTATGGCACTTCCACTTACGGTCCTATAGCTTACGGAAATTAAAATCAAAAACAGACAGCCACCCCAATATTTGGGACGGCTGTGTTCACAAGAAGCTCGTCTACAGTATCAGGTAAATATCCCAGAAAGCAAAAAATGGATAAAGAAGTTGTGGCACGTACGTACAATGCAATATCACTCAGCAATGAAATCTGTGTCATCAGGCCCGTAGCGGCATAGTGTGTGGATGCAGGTACGGTGATTCTACGTGAACTACGTCACACAGAAAAAGAAACATCATAAGATATCACTAATACACGGAATGTAAACTTCACTACACATGAACTGAATTACAAAACAGAACAGGGTCTCAAATTTAGAAAACCAACTAGTGCTTGCTTATGGGGAAAGGTGCCTTGGGGTGCTGCATAAAACCAGAGACTGAAATTAGCACAGATAACTTTCCATAAGCCAAATATGTAATAGACAAGACCTACTCCTTCCTCAACGAAATGGACCCAACACCACATATTCAACGCCTAGGAATATACCTGACTAGGAAGAATCTTAAAACCCATGGATATATATGTCTCCGTAAGAGAATCAAGCGTATGTACAGTGGCCGAAACGCAGCAGTGAAAATCCGATAAATCCCATTATCAAAATAAATTTCGAAAACAAAACACAAAGACAGTGAAATAGAGAACAATTCTTAAATAATTCACTCAGGGCATGTGATGCAACCGGGATTGACCACATCTACACCCAGAGCTGTTTGAGACATAAGGCTAGACACTTCAGGCTGATAGCATTGGTGAGTTTCGGTGAGCAAATGCAGACCCTTTGAAGTCATACTGCATGGTACCCATTCCACGGGTCCCAACTCTCCAGGTTCAAGGGATTCTTCCTCCAGCTAAAACATGCATGGGAAACCCAGAGTATCGTCCACCGTGTGATTGGGAAACGATTTAAAATGCATCTCAGTTTTTGTATCCTGATCCTCGGGTTCACCATTCCAGATGCTTTACTAACACTCTCCCCGCTTGGAGAGTCAGTGCCTTTAACCTCCTCTTTGGCACAGCTTGCAATTTCTGTGCAAGATGAACAGGAATAGGGAGAACCAATGAGAGACTAGCTATAGGTGTCTGCACGGGCAAATGTAATGCTCATTTCCCACCAGGAAGAGGAATTAACCAAAGGCTCCGCGTGCCCTGCCGGAAACAGATTAGGGCCTGAAGCAATCCTGCGGTTTTGTGCCCAGCTCACAAGAAAGCGAGTTGAACAAAGGAGCTCAGGGGCACTGTAAATCACAAACCTGCAGAGTTATAAATGACAGCTATCCTCCAAAAATATATTGAAGTACGCCTGCGAAGGGGACTTGAATGCGGGGCAGAATTTCAGGAAAACGATTGCAGGGCGTAGACTGGAATTGCCCTGAAAGCATAGGAAAAGAGGCACAACGTCGACAATGATGCACTTGGCCAAAAAGGGCGTATGCGTTTTTTCCTGAATATATTCAGGAAAAAACGCATACGCCCTTTTTGGCCAACCAAGCAAGCCTGTAAAGGAAATCTGCACTACAAAGAAGTCTCATTTACCCCCGGGCAAAAGGGCCATCTGAAAAAAGTGTAAAATCCAGAAAGGTAGGACAGGATATGGAGAACAGGGAGCCTTTTTATGCTGATTCCAGGATGTAAATTGCCAGCAGCCACCCTGGAGAAGTGTATGGTGTTTCCTGAAACATGTAAGAAACAAAGCAACACAGCCTATGGCACTTCCACTTATGGTCCTTTAGCTTCGGAAATTAAAATCAAAAACAGACAGCCACCCCAATATTTGGGACGGCTGTGTTCACAAGAAGCTCGTCTACAGTATCAGGTAAATATCCCAGAAAGCAAAAAATGGATAAAGAAGTTGTGGCACGTACGTACAATGCAATATCACTCAGCAATGAAATCTGTGTCATCAGGCCCGTAGCAGCATACTGAGTGGATGCAGTTACGGTGATTCTACGTGAACTACGTCACACAGAAAAAGAAACATCATAAGATATCACTAATACACGGAATGTAAACTTGACTACACATGAACTGAATTACAAATCAGAACAGGGTCTCAAATTTAGAAAACCAACTAGTGCTTGCTTATGGGGAAAGGTGCCTTGGGGTGCTGCATAAAACCAGAGACTGAAATTAGCACAGATAACATTCCATAAGCCAAATATGTAATAGACAAGACCTACTCCTTGCTCAACGAAATGGACTCAACACCACATATTCAACGCCTAGGAATATACCTGACTAGGTAGAATCTTAAAACCCATGGATTTATATGTCTCCGTAAGAGAATCAAGCTTGTGTACAGCGGCATAAACGCAGCAGTGAAAATCCGATAAATCCCATTATCAAAATAAATTTCAAAAACAAAACACAAAGACAGTGAAATAGAGAGCAATTCTTAAACAATTCACTCAGGGCATGTGATGCAACCGGGATTGACCACATCTACACCCAGAGCTGGTTGAGACATAAGGCTGGACTCTTCAGGCTGATAGCATTGGTGAGTTTCGGTGAGCAAATGCAGACCCTTTGAAGTCATACTGCATGGTACCCATTCCATGGGTCCCAACTCTCCAGGTTCAAGGGATTCTTCCTCCAGCTAAAACATGCATGCGAAACCCAGAGTATCGTCCACCGTGTGATTGGGAAACGATTTAAAATGCATCTCAGTTTTCGTATCCTGGTCCTCGGGTTCACCATTCCAGATGCTTTACTAACACTCTCCCCGCTTGGAGAGTCAGTGCCTTTAACCTCCTCTTTGGCACAGCTTGCAATTTCTGTGCAAGATGAACAGGAATAGGGAGAACCAATGAGAGACTAGCTATAGGTGTCTGCACGGGCAAATGTAATGCTCATTTCCCACCAGGAAGAGGAATTAACCAAAGGCTCAGCGTGCCCTGCCGGAAACAGATTAGGGCCTGAAGCAATCCTGCGGTTTTGTGCCCAGCTCACAAGAAAGCGAGTTGAAGAAAGGAGCTCAGAGGCACTGTAAATCACAAACCTGCAGAGTTATAAATGACAGCTATCCTCCAAAAATATATTGAAGTACGCCTGCGAAGGGGACTTGAAAGCGGGGCAGAATTTCAGGAAAACGATTGCAGGGCGTAGACTGGAATTGCCCTGAAAGCATAGGAAAAGAGGCACAACGTCGACAATGATGCACTTGGCCAAAAAGGGCGTATGCGTTTTTTCCTGAATATATTCAGGAAAAAAGGCATACGCCCTTTTTGGCCAACCAAGCAAGCCTGTAAAGGAAATCTGCACTACAAAGAAGTCTCATTTACCCCCGGGCAAAAGGGCCATCTGAAAAAAGTGTAAAATCCAGAAAGGTAGGACAGGATATGGAGAACAGGGAGCCTTTTTATGCTGATTCCAGGATGTAAATTGCCAGCAGCCACCCTGGAGAAGTGTATGGTGTTTCCTGAAACATGTAAGAAACAAAGCAACACAGCCTATGGCACTTCCACTTATGGTCCTTTAGCTTCGGAAATTAAAATCAAAAACAGACAGCCACCCCAATATTTGGGACGGCTGTGTTCACAAGAAGCTCGTCTACAGTATCAGGTAAATATCCCAGAAAGCAAAAAATGGATAAAGAAGTTGTGGCACGTACGTACAATGCAATATCACTCAGCAATGAAATCTGTGTCATCAGGCCCGTAGCAGCATACTGAGTGGATGCAGTTACGGTGATTCTACGTGAACTATGTCACACAGAAAAAGAAACATCATAAGATATCACTAATACACGGAATGTAAACTTGACTACACATGAACTGAATTACAAAACAGAACAGGGTCTCAAATTTAGAAAACCAACTAGTGCTTGCTTATGGGGAAAGGTGCCTTGGGGTGCTGCATAAAACCAGAGACTGAAATTAGCACAGATAACATTCCATAAGCCAAATATGTAATAGACAAGACCTACTCCTTGCTCAACGAAATGGACTCAACACCACATATTCAACGCCTAGGAATATACCTGACTAGGTAGAATCTTAAAACCCATGGATTTATATGTCTCCGTAAGAGAATCAAGCTTGTGTACAGCGGCATAAACGCAGCAGTGAAAATCCGATAAATCCCATTATCAAAATAAATTTCAAAAACAAAACACAAAGACAGTGAAATAGAGAGCAATTCTTAAACAATTCACTCAGGGCATGTGATGCAACCGGGATTGACCACATCTACACCCACAACTGGTTGAGACATAAGGCTGGACACTTCAGGGTGATAGCATTGGTGAGTTTCGGTGAGCAAATGCAGACCCTTTGAAGTCATACTGCATGGTACCCATTCCATGGGTCCCAACTCTCCAGGTTCAAGGGATTCTTCCTCCAGCTAAAACATGCATGGGAAACCCAGAGTATGCTCCACCGTGTGACTGGGAAACCTTTTTACATGCATGTCTGTTTTCGTCTCCTCGTACTCAGGTTCGCCATTCCAGACCCTTTTCTTACACTCTCCCCATTTGGGAAGTCAGTGCCTTTAACCTCCTGTTTGGCACTGTTTGCAATTTCTGCGCAAGATGAACAGGAATATGGAGAACCAATGGGAGACTATCTGTAGGTGTGTGCACATATTATTTTAACATCTTTATTGGGGTATAATTGCTTTACAATGGTGTGTTAGTTTTTTCTTTATAACAAAGTGAATCAGCTATACATATACATATGCTCCCTGTGTCTTCCCTCTTGTGTCTCCCTCCCTCCTTCTCTCCCCCTTCCACCCCTCCAGGCTGTCCCAACGCCCTGAGCTAATATCCCTGTGCCTTGCGGCTGCTTCCCCCTTGCTATCTACCTTACTACATTTGTTAGTGTGTATATGTCCATGACTCTCACTCGCCCTGTCAAAACTCACCATTCCCCCTCCCCATATCCTCAATTCCGTTCTCCAGTAGGTCTGCGCCTCTATTCCTGTCTTATCCCTAGGTTCTTCATGACATTTTTTTCCTTTAAATTCCATATATATGTGTTAGCATACGCTATTTGTCTTTTTCTTTCTGACTTACTTCACTCTGTATGACAGACTCTAGGTCTATCCATCTCATTACAAATAACTCAGTTTCATTTCTTTTTAAGGCTGAGTAATATTCCGTTGTGTATATGTGCCACATCTTCTTTATCCATTCATCCGATGATGGGCGCTAAAACATGCATGGGAAACCCAGAGAATGGTCCACCGTGTGATTGGGAAACGATTTAAAATGTATCTCAGTTTTCGTATCCTGGTCCTCGGGTTCACCATTCCAGATGCTTTACTAACACTCTCCCCGCTTGGAGAGTCAGTGCCTTTAACCTCCTGTTTGGCACAGCTTGCAATTGCTGTGCAAGATGAACAGGAATAAGGAGAACCAATGAGAGACTAGCTGTAGGTGTCTGCACGGGCAAATGTAAGGCTCATTGCCCACCAGGAAGAGGAATTAAACAAAGGCTCAGTGTGCCCTGCTTGAAACAGATTAGGGCCTGAAGCAATCCTGCGGTTTTGTGCCCAGCTCACAAGAAAGCGAGTTGAACAAAGGAGCTCAGGGGCACTGTAATTCACAAACCTGCAGAGTTATAAATGACAGCTATCCTCCAAAAATATATTGAAGTAAGCCTGCGAAGGGGACATGAAAGCGGGGCAGAATTTCAGGAAAACGATTGCAGGGGTTAGACTGGAATTGCCCTGAAAGCATAGGAAAAGAGGCACAACGTCGACAATGATGCACTTGGCCAAAAAGGGCGTATGCTTTTTTCCTGAATATATTCAGGAAAAAACGCATACGCCCTTTTTGGCCAACCAAGCAAGCCTGTAAAGGAAATCTGCACTACAATGAAGTCTCACTGCCCCCCGGGCAAAAGGGCCATCTGAAAAAAGTGTAAAATCCAGAAAGGTAGGACAGGATATGGAGAACAGGGAGCCTTGTTATGCTGATTGGCAGGATGTAAATTGCCAGCAGCCACCCTGGAGAAATGTATGGTGTTTCCTGAAACACATAAGAAACAAAGCAACACAGCCTATGGCACTTCCACTTATGGTCCTATAGCTTACGGAAATTAAAATCAAAAACAGACAGCCACCCCAATATTTGGGACGGCTGTGTTCACAAGAAGCTCGTCTACAGTATCAGGTAAATATCCCAGAAAGCAAAAAATGGATAAAGAAGTTGTGGCACGTACGTACAATGCAGTGTCACTCAGCAATGAAATCTGTGTCATCAGGCCCATAGCGGCATAGTGAGTGGATGCAGATACGGTGAATCTACGTGAACTACGTCACACAGAAAAAGAAACATCATGAGATATCACTAATACACGGAATGTAAACTTGACTACACATGAACTGAATTACAAAACAGAACAGGGTCTCAAATTTAGAAAACCAACTAGTGCTTGCTTATGGGGAAAGGTGCGTTGGGGTGCTGCATAAAACCAGAGACTGAAATTAGCACAGATAACTTTCCATAAGCCAAATATGTAATAGACAAGACCTACTCCTTGCTCAACGAAATGGACCCAACACCACATATTCAACGCCTAGGAATATACCTGACTAGGAAGAATCTTAAAACCCATGGATATATATGTCTCCGTAAGAGAATCAAGCGTGTGTACAGCGGCCGAAACGCAGCAGTGAAAATCCGATAAATCCCATTATCAAAATAAATTTCGAAAACAAAACACAAAGACAGTGAAATAGAGAGCAATTCTTAAATAATTCACTCAGGGCATGTGATGCAACCGGGATTGACCACATCTACACCCAGAGCTGGTTGAGACATAAGGCTGGACTCTTCAGGCTGATAGCATTGGTGAGTTTCGGTGAGCAAATGCAGACCCTTTGAAGTCATACTGCATGGTACCCATTCCATGGGTCCCAACTCTCCAGGTTCAAGGGATTCTTCCTCCAGCTAAAACATGCATGCGAAACCCAGAGTATCGTCCACCGTGTGATTGGGAAACGATTTAAAATGCATCTCAGTTTTCGTATCCTGGTCCTCGGGTTCACCATTCCAGATGCTTTACTAACACTCTCCCCGCTTGGAGAGTCAGTGCCTTTAACCTCCTCTTTGGCACAGCTTGCAATTTCTGTGCAAGATGAACAGGAATAGGGAGAACCAATGAGAGACTAGCTATAGGTGTCTGCACGGGGAAATATAATGCTCATGTCCCACCAGGAAGAGGAATTAACCAAAGGCTCAGTGTGCCTGCCGGAAACAGATTAGGGCCTGAAGCAATCCTGCGGTTTTGTGCCCAGCTCACAAGAAAGCGAGTTGAAGAAAGGAGCTCAGGGGCACTGTAATTCACAAACCTGCAGAGATATAAATGACAGCTATCCTCCAAAAATATATTGAAGTAAGCCTGCGAAGGGGACTTGAAAGCGGGGCAGAATTTCAGGAAAACGATTGCAGGGGGTAGACTGGAATTGCCCTGAAAGCATAGGAAAAGAGGCACAACGTCGACAATGATGCACTTGGCCAAAAAGGGCGTATGCGTTTTTTTCTGAATATATTCAGGAAAAAACGCATATCCCCTTTTTGGCCAACCAAGCAAGCCTGTAAAGGAAATCTGCACTACAATGAAATCTCACTGCCCCCCCCCCGGGCAAAAGGGCCATCTGAAAAAAGTGTAAAATCCAGAAATGTAGGACAGTATATGGAGAACAGGGAGCCTTGTTATGCTGATTGGCAGGATGTAAATTGTGAACAGCCACCCTGGAGAAGTGTATGGTGTTTCCTGAAACACGTAAGATATAAAGCAACACAGCCTATGGCAATTGCACTTATGTTCCTATTGCTTAGGTAAATTAAAATCTAAAACAGAGAGCCACCCCAAAGTTTGGGACGGCTGTGTTCCCAAGAAGCTCGTCTACAGTACCAGGTAAATATCCCAGAAAGCAAAAAATGGATAAAGAAGTTGTGGGACGTACGTGCAATGCAATATCACTCAGCAATGAAATCTGTGTCACCAGGCCCGTAGCGGCATAGTGAGTGGATGCAGGTACGGTGATTCTACGTGAACTACGTCACACAGAAAAAGAAACATCATAAGATATCACTAATACACGGAATGTAAACTTGACTACACATGAACTGAATTACAAAACAGAACAGGGTCTCAAATTTAGAAAACCAACTAGTCCTTGCTTATGGGGAAAGGTGCCTTGGGGTGCTGCATAAAACCAGAGACTGAAATTAGCACAGATAACATTCCATAAGCCAAATATGTAATAGACAAGACCTACTCCTTGCTCAACGAAATGGACTCAACACCAAATATTCAACGCCTAGGAGTATACCTGACTAGGAAGAATCTTAAAACCCATGGATATATATGTCTCCGTAATAGAATCAAGCGTGTGTACAGCGGCCGAAACGCAGCAGTGAAAATCCGATAAATCCCTTTATCAAAATAAATTTCGAAAACACAACACAAAGACAGTGAAATAGAGAGCAATTCTTAAATAATTCACTCAGGGCATGTGATGCAACCGGGATTTAACACATCTATACCCAGAGCTTGTTGAGACATAAGGCTGGGCACTTCAGGCTGATAGCATTGGTGAGTTGCGATGAGCAAATGCAGACCCTTTGAAGTCATATTGCATGGTACCCATTCCATGGGTCCCAACTCTCCAGGTTCAAGGCATTCTTCCTCCAGCTAAAACATGCATGGGAAACCCAGAGTATCGTCCACCGTGTGATTGGGAAACGATTTAAAATGCATCTCAGTTTTCGTATCCTGGTCCTCGGGTTCACCATTCCAGATGCTTTACTAACACTCTCCCCGCTTGGAGAGTCAGTGCCTTTAACCTCCTCTTTGGCACAGCTTGCAATTTCTGTGCAAGATGAACAGGAATAGGGAGAACTAATGAGAGACTAGCTGTAGGTGTCTGCACGGGCAAATGTAACGCTCATTTCCCAAAAGGAAGAGGAATAAACCAAAGGCTCAGCGTGCCCTGCCAGAAACAGATTAGTGCCTGAAGCAATGCTGCGGTTTTGTGCCCAGCTCACAAGAAAGCGAGTTGAAGAAAGGAGCTCAGGGGCACTGTAATTCACAAACCTGCAGAGCTATAAATGACAGCTATCCTCCAAAAATATATTGAAGTAAGCCTGCGAAGGAGACTTGAAAGCGGGGCAGAATTTCAGGAAAACGATTGCAGGGGGTAGACTGGAATTGCCCTGAAAACATAGGAAAAGAGGCAGAACGTCGACAATGATGCACTTGGCCAAAAAGGGCGTATGCGTTTTTTCCTGAATATATTCAGGAAAGAACGCGTACGCGCTTTTGGCCAACCAAGCAAGCCTGTAAAGGAAATCTGCACTACAATGAAATCTCACTGCCCCCCAGGGTAAAAGGGCCATCTGAAAAAAGTGTAAAATCCAGAAAGGTAGGACAGGATATGGAGAACAGGGAGCCTTGTTATGCTGATTGGCAGGATGTCAATTGCCAAGAGCCACCCTGGAGAAGTGTATGGTGTTTCCTGAAACACGTAAGAAATAAAGCAACACAGCCTATGGCACTTCCACTTATGGTCCTATTGCTTAGGGAAATTAAAATCAAAACAGAGAGCCACCCCAAAGTTTGGGACGGCTGTGTTCCCAAGAAGCTCGTCTACAGTACCAGGTAAATATCCCAGAAAGCAAAACATGGATAAAGAAGTTGTGGCACGTACGTGCAATGCAATATCACTCAGCAATGAAATCTGTGTCATCAGGCCCGTAGCGGCATAGTGAGTGGATGCAGGTACGGTGATTCTACGTGAACTACGTCACACAAAAATAGAAACCTCATAAGATATCACTAATACACGGAATGTAAACTTGACTACACATGAACTGAATTACAAAACAGAACGAGGTCTCTAATTTAGAAAACCAACTAGTGCTTGCTTATGGGGAAAGGTGCCTTGGGGTGCTGCATAAAACCAGAGACTGAAATTAGCACAGATAACATTCCATAAGCCAAATATGTAATAGACAAGACCTACTCGTTGCTCAACAAAATGGACCCAACACCACATATTCAACGCCTAGGAATATACCTGACTAGGAAGAATCATAAAACCCATGGATTTATATGTCTCCGTAAGAGAATCAAGAGTGTGTGCAGTGGCCGAAACGCAACAGTGAAAATCCGATAAATCCCATTATCAAAATAAATTTCAAAAACAAAACACAAAGACAGTGAAATAGAGAGCAATTATTATATAATTCACTCAGGGCATGTGATGCAACCGGGATTTACAACATCTACACCCAGAGCTGGTTGAGACATAAGGCTGGACACTTCAGGCTGATAGCATTGGTGAGTTTCGGTGAGCAAATGCAGACCCTTTGAAGTCATACTGCATGTTACCCATTCCATGGGTCCCAACTCTCCAGGTTCAAGGGATTCTTCCTCCAGCTAAAACATGCATGGGAAACCCAGAGTATGCTCCACCGTGTGACTGGGAAACCTTTTTACATGCATGTCTGTTTTCGTCTCCTCGTACTCAGGTTCGCCATTCCAGACCCTTTTCTTACACTCTCCCCATTTGGGAAGTCAGTGCCTTTAACCTCCTGTTTGGCACTGTTTGCAATTTCTGCGCAAGATGAACAGGAATATGGAGAACCAATGGGAGACTATCTGTAGGTGTGTGCACATATTATTTTAACATCTTTATTGGGGTATAATTGCTTTACAATGGTGTGTTAGTTTTTTCTTTATAACAAAGTGAATCAGCTATACATATACATATGCTCCCTGTGTCTTCCCTCTTGTGTCTCCCTCCCTCCCTCTCTCCCCCTTCCACCCCTCCAGGCTGTCCCAACGCCCTGAGCTAATATCCCTGTGCCTTGCCGCTGCTTCCCCCTTGCTATCTACCTTACTACATTTGTTAGTGTGTATATGTCCATGACTCTCACTCGCCCTGTCAAAACTCACCATTCCCCCTCCCCATATCCTCAATTCCGTTCTCCAGTAGGTCTGCGCCTCTATTCCTGTCTTATCCCTAGGTTCTTCATGACATTTTTTTCCTTTAAATTCCATATATATGTGTTAGCATACGCTATTTGTCTTTTTCTTTCTGACTTACTTCACTCTGTATGACAGACTCTAGGTCTATCCATCTCATTACAAATAACTCAGTTTCATTTCTTTTTAAGGCTGAGTAATATTCCGTTGTGTATATGTGCCACATCTTCTTTATCCATTCGTCCGATGATGGGCGCTAAAACATGGATGGGAAACCCAGAGAATGGTCCACCGTGTGATTGGGAAACGATTTAAAATGTATCTCAGTTTTCGTATCCTGGTCCTCGGGTTCACCATTCCAGATGCTTTACTAACACTCTCCCCGCTTGGAGAGTCAGTGCCTTTAACCTCCTGTTTGGCACAGCTTGCAATTGCTGTGCAAGATGAACAGGAATAAGGAGAACCAATGAGAGACTAGCTACAGGTGTCTGCACGGGCAAATGTAACGCTCATTTCCCTCCAGGAAGAGGAATTAACCAAAGGCTCAGCGTGCCCTGCCGGAAAGAGATTAGGGCCTGAAGCAGTCCTGCGGTTTTGTGCCCAGCTCACAAGAAAGCGAGTTGAAGAAAGGAGCTCAGGGGCACTGTCATTCACATACCTGCAGACTTATAAATGACAGAAATCGTACAAAAATATATTGAATTAAGGCTGCGAAGAGGACTTGAAAGTGGGGCAGAATTGCTGGAATCCGATTTCAGGAAGTAGACGTGAATTGCTCTGAAAGCATAAGAGAAGTGGCAGAACCTCGTCAATGAAGCACTTGGCCAAAAAAGGCATATGCATTTTTTCCAGGGCCATCATTAACGGGAGTAGGAGGCTCCCAGCATGCTCCAGTGGCCAACAGAGGGCCCACGTCGCCAAGGTGATGTGAGCTAGCCAGGCAGGAGTGACCTGACATCAGAGGGCCCACCTCACAGAATGGTAGGGAACCCAGCCAGGATCAGACTCTCCCCAGAGGACCCACATCACCAAGGTGATGGGAACCAGGCAGGAGTGTCCTCACACCCGTGGGGCCACATCATCAAAAGTTGAGGTACCCAGCACATGTGGCCTCAAACCAGAGGATCCACATCACCACGGGTTTCGGAGTGAGGCAGGCAGGTTTAACCTCACAACACATGTCCCATTGTATACAAAATGTGTGGAAACCAGCAGTTGGATCTTCCTAGCAGGCGGCCCAGAGCACTGAGTCTATGGGATCCAGGCCGGCATGAACTCACAACAGAGGGCCCTCATTGTGATTCTGTAAGCAACCCAGCCGTTGTGACCTCAGAGCAGAAGGCCCACATCCCCATGGGGAAGGGAAACAAGCAGGAGTGTCATCGCAAGAGTGGGCACACATGAAAAAATGTGGGGAGCCCAGCAATTAGTGCCTGATGCCAGAGGGCCCTCTTCACCGAGGGGCGGTGGCACCCAGCCAGCTCCGACTGCTACCTGAGGGGCGACGTCGCCAATGCGGAGTGCGACAACCAGGCAGGAGTGACCTCAGAGCAGAGGGTCAACCTCACAGAAGTGTGAAGAACTAAAGAGGATCAGATTCTCACCAGAGGGCCCACATCACCTAGGGAATGGGAACCAGGCAGGAGTGTCCTCACACTAGTGGGGCCACATCACCGAAAAGTGAGGGACCCAGCACACGTGGCCTCAAACCAGAGGACACACATCACAAGGGAGCTGGGATTGAGGCAGGCAGGAGGAGCCTCAAAACAGAGGGACCATAGAATTAAAGAGGTGAAGAATCCCGCAGTTGGAACCTCCCAGCAGGCGGCCAGGAGCAGCGAGACTATGGGATCCAGGCCGGAGTGATCTCACACCAGAGGGCCATCATCATGAAACTGTGAGCAACCTAGGCGTTGGGATCTCAGAGCAGAAAGCCCACATTCCCATGGGGTTGGGAACCTGTCAGAAGTGTACTCGCACCACAGGGCACACATCAGAGAATTTAGGGAACCCAGGAGTTAGGGCCTGACGCCAGAGGGCCCTCATTACCAACGGGAGGAGACTCCAATCAGGCACCAACACCCAACTGAGGGCCCACGTCGCCAAGGTGACGTGTGACAGCCAGGAAGGAGTGACCTCACCGCAGAGGGCCTACCTCACAGAAGGGTGAGGAAAACAGCCAGGATAAGACTCTCACCAGAGGGCCCACATCACCAAGGTGATCAGAACCAGGCAGGAGAGTCTTCACACCAGTGTGGCCACATCATAGAAAGGTGAGGAACCCAGCACATGTGGCCTAAACCAGAAGACCCACATCTCCAAGGGGCTCGGAATGAGGCAGGCAGGAGTAGCCTCACAACACAGGGCCCATAGAATAAAAAAGCTGAGGAATCCAGCAATGGGAACCTCCCAGCAGGCGGCCAAGAGCACCAAGTCTATGCGATTCAGGCCGCAGTAAACTCACAGCAGAGGGTCCACATCATGAAACTGCGAGCAACCCAGCCATTTGGACCTCAGAGCAGAAGGTCCACATCCCCAAGTTGTTGGGAGCATGGCAGGAGTGTCCTCACACCACTTAGCACATATCAGAAAATGTGGGTACCCAGCAGTTAGGGCCTGACGCCAGAGGGCCCTCATCACTGAGGGGAGGAGGCTCCCAGCATGTTCCAACTACCACAAGAGGGCCCACGTCGCCAATGCGGGGTGTGCCAGCCAGGCAGGAGTGACCTCACAGCAGACGGCCCACCTCAAAGAAGTGTGAGGAACCCAACCAGGATCAGACTCTCACCAGAGGGCCCATATCACCAAGGGGATGGGAACCAGGCACGAGTGTCCTCACACCAGTGGGGCCACATCACTAAAAGATGAGGAAACTGGCACATGTGGCCACAAACCAGAGGACCTACATCACCAAGGGGCAGGGAGTGACACAGGCAGGAGGAGCCTCCCAACACAGGGCCCAAAGAATAAAAAAGGTGAGGAACCCAGCAGTTGGAACTTCCCAGCAGGCGGCCCAGAGTACAGAGGCTATGGGATCTAGGAATGAGTGAACTAACACCAGAGAGCTAACATCAGGAAACTGTGAGCAACCCAGTCGTTGGAACCTCAGAGCAGAAGGCCCATATCGCCATGGGGATGGGAACATTTCACGAGTGTCCTGGCATCACTGGGCTCACATCAGAAAACCTGGGGAGCCCAGCAGTTAGAGCCTGACGCCAGAGGGACCTCATCACCGAGGATAGGAGTCTCCAAAAGGATCCAACTGCCACCAGAGGGCCGACGTCACCAAGGCAATGGGAGCAAGCCAGGCAGGAGTTACCTCAGAGCACAGGGCCCACCTCACAGAACGGTAAGGAACCCAGCCAGGATCAGAATCTCACCAGAGCGGCCACATCACCAAGGGGCTGGGAAACAGGCACGAGTGTCCTCACACCATTGGGGCCACATCATCGAAAGGTGAGGGACCCAGCACACGTGGCCTCACACCAGAGGACACACATCACAACGGGGCTGGGATTGAGGCAGGCAGGAGGAGCCTCAAAACAGAGGGCCCATAGAATAAAAAAGGTGAGGAATCCCGCAGTTGGAACCTCCCAGCAGGCGCCCAGGAGCAGCAAGCCTATGGGATCTAGGCCGGAATGAACGCACATCAGAGGGCCCTCATCATGAAACTGTGAGCACCCCAGCCGTTGGGACCTCAGAGCAGAAGGCCCAAATTCCCATGGGGTTGGGAACCTGACAGGAGTGTACTCGCACCACAGGTTGCACATCTGCAAATTTTGGGAGCCCAGGAGTTAGGGTCTGACGCAAGAGGGCCCTCATTACCGAGGGACGGAGACTCGCAGCAGACACCAACTCCCAACTGAGGGCCCACGTCACCAAGGTGATGTGTGCCAGCCAGGCAGGAGTGACCTCACCGCAGAGGGCCTACCTCACAGAAGGGTGAGGAAACCAGCCAGGATAAGACTCTCACCAGAGGGCCCACAACACCAAGGGGATCGGAACCAGGCAGGAGGGTCCTCACACCAGTGTGGCCACATTATAGAAAGGTGAGGAACCCAGAACATGTGGCCTAAAACAGGGGACCCACATCTCCAAGGGGCTAGGAGTGAGGCAAGCAGGAGTATCCTCACAAAACAGAGCCCACAGAATAAAAGTTGTGAGGAATCCAGCAGTTGGAACCGGCCAGTAGGCCGCCCAGAGCACAGAGTCTATGGGATCCAGGCCACAGCAAACTCACAGCAGAGGTCCCACATCATGAAACTGTGAGCAACTCGGCGGATGGGACCTCAGAGCAGAAGGCCCACATCCCCATGGGGATGGGAACCTGGCAGGAGTGTCCTCGGCCCACTTCCACGAATCAGAAAATGTGGGAACCCAGCAGTTAGGAACTGAGGCCAGAGGACCCTCATCACCGAGGGGAGGAGGCTCCCAGCAGGCTCCAACTGCCACCATAAGGCTGATGTCACCAAGGCGGGGTGTGCCAACCAGGCAGGAGTAACCTCAGAGCAGAAAGCCCACATCACAGAAGTGTGAGGAACCCAACAAGGATCAGACTGTCACCAGAGGGCCAACATCACCAAGGGAATGGGAACCAGGCAGGAGTGTCCTCACACCAGTGGGGCTACATCACCATAATTTGAGGGACCCAGCACACGTGGCCTGAAACCTGAGGACACACATCACCAAGGGGCTGGGAGTGAGGCAGGCCAGAGGATCCTCAAAACAGAGGGACCATAGAATAAAAAAGGTGAGGAATCCCAGAGTTGGAACCTCCGGCAGGCAGCCAGGAGCAGCGAGGCTATGGGATCTAGGCCAGAGTGAACTCACACCAGAGGGCCCTCATCATGAAACTGTGAGCAACACAGCCGTTGGGACCTCAGAGCAGAAGGCTCACATCCCCATGGGGATGGGAACCTGACAGGAGTGTCCTTGCACCACTTAGCACGAATCAGAAAATGTGGGAACCCAGCAGTTAGGGCCTGAGGCCAGAGGGCCCTCATCACCGAGAGGAGGAGGCTCCCAGCAGGCTCCAACTGCCACCATATGGCCGACGTTGCCAAAGCGGGGTGTGCCAGCCAGGCAGGAGTGACCTCAGAGCAGAGGGCCCACCTCACAGAAGGGTGAGGGACCTAACCAGGATCAAACTCTCACCAGAGGGCCAACATCACCAAGGTGATGGGAACCAGGCAAGACTGTCCTAACAGCAGTGAGGCCAACATCACCAAGGGAATGGGAACCAGGCAAGAGTGTCCTCACACCCGTGTGGCCACATTATAGAAAGGTGAGGAACACAGCACATGTGGCCTCAAACAAGGGGACACACATCACGAAGGGGCTGGGAGTGAGGCATGCAGGAGGAGACACACAACCGAGGGCCCATAGAATAAAAAAGGTGAGGAATCGAGAAGTTGGAAACTCCAAGCTAGAGGCCCAGAGCACTGACACTATGGGATACAGGCCAGAGTGAACACACAGCAAAGGGCCCACATCATGAAACTGTGAGCAACCCAGCAGTTGGGACCACAGAACAGAAGTCCCACATGCCCATGGGGATGGGAACCTGGCAGGAGTGACTCGCACCACTGGGCACACATCAGAAAATGTGTGGAGCCCAGCACTTAGGGCCTGACACCAGAAGGCCCTCATCACTGAGGGGAGGAGGCCCCAGCACGCTCCAACTGCCACCAGAGGGTCCACGTCGCCAAGGCGACGTGCGCCAGCCAGGCAGGATTGACCTCACAGCAGAGGGCCCACATCATGAAAGTGTGAGCAACCCAGCCGTTAGGACCTCAGAACAGAAGGCCCACACGCTCATGAGGATGGGAACCTGGCAGGAGTGCCCTCGCACCACTTAGCACGTATCAGAAAATGTGGGAACCCCGCCGTTAGGGCCTGACGCCAGAGGGCCACATCACCGAGGGAAGGAGGTTCCCAGCAGGCTCCAACTGCCACCAGGGTGCCGAAGTCAGCAAGGTGGGTTGTGCCAGCCAGGCAGGAGTGACCTCAGGGAAGAGGGCTCACCTCACGGATGTGTGAGGAACCCAACCAGGATCAGAGTCTCACCAGAGGGCCCACATCACCAAGGGGATGGGAACCAGGCAGGAGTGTCCACACACCAGTGGGGCCACATCATCAAAAGATGAGGAACCCATCACATATGGCCTCAAACCTGAGGACATACATCACCATGTGGCTGGGAGTGAGGCAGGTATCTGGAGGGGCACATTTAACTCTAATTTCCCACCAGGAAGAGGAATTAACCAAAGGCTCAGAGTGCCGTGCCGGACCCTGATTATGGCCTGAAGCAAACCTGCAGTTTTGTGGCCAGCTTACAAGGAAGCGAGTTAAGAAAGGAGCTCAGGGGCACTGTAATTCACAAACCTGCAGAGATAAATGACAGCTATTGGCAAAAATATATCGAAGTAAGTCTGCAAAGAGGACTTGAAAACGAGGCAGAATTGCAGGAATCATATTTCAAGAGGTAGATTGGAATTGCCTTTAAAGCATATGAAAAGCGGCAGATCTTTGACAGTGATGCACATGGACAAAAAGTGCGTATACATTTTTCCTGAATATATTCAGGAAAAAACGCATATGAACATTTTGGCCAACCAAGCACTCCAGCAATGGAAATCCACACTACAATGAAGTCACATTTCCCATTCGTCAAAATGGCCATCTGAATAAAGTGTAAAAACCAGAAACACAGGACAGGCCATGGAGAACAGGGAGCCGTGTTATGCTGATGGGCGGGATGTAAATTGCCAACAGACACTCTGGAGATGTTCATGGTGTATCCTGAAACATCTAAAAAACAAAGCTACAGAGCCTAGGGCACTTCCACTTTTGGCCCTATAGCTTAGGAAAATTAAAATCAACAAGACACAGCCAACACAAAATTTAGGGCTGCTGTGTTTACAAGAACCTCGAGTCCAGTACAAATTAAATATCCCAGAAAGAAAAAAATGGATAAAGAAGTTGTGCTACTTACGTACAACGGAATATCACTCAGCAGTGAAATCAATGTCATCAGGCCTGTAGCAGCAAATTGAGTGGGTTTAATTATGATGATTCTAAGAGAAATATGTCACACAAAGAAAGATAATTATCATAAGATATCACTAATAGAGGGAGTGTAAACTTGGCTACACATAAACTGAATTACAAAACCGAACAGAGTCTCACATTTAGATAAAAACCTTATGCTTGCTTAAGGGGAAAGTTGAGTTGGGCTGCTGTATAAAAACAGATTGAAATTAGCACACATACCATTCCATAAGCCAAATACGTAATAAACAAGACCTACTCTTTGCTCAACGAAATAGACTCATCCATGGTGTATCACCTCACACCTATTAGAATGGGCATCATCAGAAAATCTACAAACAACAAATGCTGGAAACGGTGTGGAGATAAGGAATCCTCTTCCACTATTGTTGGGAACGTAAATTGATACAGTCACTGTGGGGGACATTATGGAGTTTCTTATAAAACTAAGAATAGAATTACCATATGATACAGCAATCCGTCTACTGGGCATATACCCAGACAAAACCATAAATCAAAAAGAGACATTCACCACAATGTTCATTGTATCACTATTTACACTATCCAGGAAATGGAAGCAACCTAAATGCCCACAGACAGACGAATGCATAAAGATGTGGTACATATATAAAATGGAATATTACTAAGCCATAAAAAGGAATGAAATTGGGACATTTGTAGAGACGTTGATGGATCTAGAGACTGTCATACAGAGTGAAGTAAGTCAGAAAGAGAAAAACAAATCTTGTATATTAATGCATATATGTGGAACCTAGAAAAATTGTACAGATGAACCGTTTTGCAAGGCAGAAATAGAGCAATACATGTATACAACAAACGTATGGACAACAAGGGGGGAAAGCTGTTGGGGATGGTGGTGGGAGGAGTTGAGATATTGGGATTGGTATGTATACATTTATATGTATAAAGTAGATAACCAAAAACAACCTGCTGTATAAAAATATAAAATTAAATTCAAAATAAAAAAATAAAATTAAAAAAAGTAAAACAGAAAAAATATTCTTCCCTTCACATACACGTATTTATATGAATAAATTATTTCCATGCTTATATCTGTAAATACACAAAAGAGGAATAAAATCTACCTTGAACCAAAAACGAAAAAAAGATAAAAAAGAACAGAACCCACCAGTTACACAGAGGAAAACCGTTTCAGGGCACTTGCTCCAATTGCAAACAATTCTGAAGTTGGTCAGTGGTGGGGAATCATCTCCCATTCAGCCAGCATGCTCCTCGCGACAAGCGTCCTCACTGCAAAGCTGGGGGACCGTGCCGAGGTATCTGTGAGTAAACGTGGGCCGAGCCCCAGGCCAGCTGCTGCTGAAATGTTCCCACCCTTCCAAGGCTAAACACCTGAATATGTACAAGGACTTGAAAACCTAGAGGAAGGGCCATGGAGCCACATGAGGGACAGCATGCCAGCCGACTTGGTGCCTGCAGGCCAGCCAGGATGGTCCTGGCCCTGGGTGCTCTTCTGGAAGCTCTCCATTTCCCTGCCTGAGATAGCCCTGCTGTCCCGGCCCCCACTGCTTTCTTCCTTCCTCACCTGTGCCCAGGGAGAAATTCCAGCGGCAGGTGTGGGTGACACATCCTCTTCTTTAGCAGGTAGCATCTTGGCAACTGCTGCAGAAAGTCCAGCAGAGCCCCACTCACACTGGGACACCCACAAAGCCGTGGCCTCTCACTCCCTCCCACCAGCCCAGCCCCGAGACTGCTGACAGGGCAGAGAAAATGGCGTCAGGCACAGCTGCAGGGGCTCTTGCTGCCTGGAGCGGTGTTTATATTGATCTCAACCCAGGCACACCTGGGGAGGGCTGGCCGGCACGGTCAGGCTTCCCAAGCCAGCCAATAATCACCCCTCAGGGGCTCACAGTTGCTGAAAATGGAACTTGCTGAATTGGCCAGGTCCAAGGAACAGGTGTGGGCTCCTGAGAGTCAGGATAGACAAGGGGCTGCAGCTCTGGCTTGTTTTCTAATTATATTATCTGGCCCATGAGTGGGAGACAACTTCAAGAAAACCCTCTCCTAATGAGAGGAACCCAGGAGTCAGGGAGAGGAGGGGTGGGTGGTGGTTGGAGACAGAGGCCTGGTGCCCCGGGTGCAGTGGAAGTCTCTGGAAGACCAGGTGGAGGAGGCCGCACAGAGTGATGCCCAGGGTCACAGACCTGTCAGAGCTGCTGTTTGTTAGTTCAAGTCCTGCTCTGAGGTGCTCTGTGTCAGATCTGAGCGACAGGTGAGCTGGGAGTGCTCTGCAATGAGGGCTATGTGCACGGTTCCTGTGTGCCCAGCCCTGCCAAGGTACCTGCAAGGGTAGCTCTGTATCCTGGGAGGGGCCTGACCACGGGAGCCCCATGGACTGCAGAGGACCTGCCCAGGGAATCCCATATCCTGGGAGGGGCCTGAACACGAGAGCCCCGTGGGCTGGGGTGGGGGTAGGGTACCTGCCCAGGTGAGCTCCATATCCTGGGATTGGCCTGACCTCGAGAGCCCCATGGGCTGCTGGAGTCCTGGTAAAGGATGTCAGGACAGTCAGTGAAGCCACTGAGGATATACCTCCAGTAGTTCCTAAATCCTACAACCTGCTGGTCATTCTACCAACCACCAGGACTTGGTATTCTGTATTAGTCTTCACTGATGCCTTCTTTTGTATTCCATTAGTCCCAGAGTCACAAGAAATTTTGGCTTGTGAGTGACAGGACTCAACATACAACTAAAACAATACTTCCAGGCTGTCTTGCCCCAAGGGTTCAAAAATTCCCACACCATCTTTGGAGAAAGCTCAGCTAAAGACCTAAAAGTTCTACCTCTGGAAAAGGAAACACTCCTTCAATATTCAGACGACATTCTGATCGCCAGCCCTACTAAGGAGGCCTCAGAACTACCAAGCCAATAAAGGATAGAAGTTGTCCACGAAAAAGCTCAAGTATCACAGACTACGGTGACCTGCCTGGGCTTCATTCTCACAGAAGGTCGGAGAAGCCCATCCCAGGAAAGGGAAGAAACAATTTACAGCCTTACCCCTTTCTGAAACTAGAAGACAGCTTAGGGGTTCCTGGGGAAGCCAGGGTTTCCTGCCTCTGGATCCCTAACTACAGTCTACTAGCTGGGCCTCTATATGAAACACTGAAAGGAAAAGATGATGATCCTTTTGAATAGAATCCAGAAGTGGCCTTTCAAGAATGGAAAGAGCAGTCAATTCAGACCCTTGCCCTGGAACTCCCTAATTTAGCTAAACCCTTTGACCTTTACATTCCTGGTGAAAGGTGAATCGCCATTGGAGTATTAGTGCAAAAACTGGGACCACTTGAAATGGAACAATGCAAGAATGCCATCCAGGTAGGATAAACTATGGTCACCAAGGGGCTTGGCCCACCGCCACATCTGGCCAAGATACTGGTGGTATCTGAAAACCTGGAAATCAGCAGCCCAAAAGGCCACCTCCCTTCTAAGGGAAACGGATCCCACGTGGTGATCCTAACCCCCAACCATGCCCTGAAGTTGCAGGGTTTGCTCCGTGGGCACACTGACCTCGATTGAGGAGGCCCTCCAACTCCAACCTCCAGAGAGATAACCGGGGGCAACGGGGCACCATGACGACCCGTGTGACCATCACTTGACCTGGAGTTTCTCTCATAAAACAACAAGAGTGTGTCCCAAAAGAGTAGACTACTGCTTGCAGTACTTACTGTACCCAGAGGGGAGCTAATAATTTTGGCGGGGGAACCGTATATCATGCTGTCACCATAGAAAAGCCTACAGACACCCTGATGATGGTGGCCAATAAGACCGGCTGGACTCCTGTTTACTTCCAAAGGCTCTTGACTCAGTGACCATCATGATCCTTCATCACCACTGACCCTGGACTGTCTGGGAGCTGAGCGGGCAGGATCCTGACACCTGGTGCTGTTTTTACGTTAATTCAGGGGCCTAATGGAAGAAAGCGCAGACTGTTGGTCAGAGCATCTAGGCTGGCAGAAACGGTCAGTCAGAGCATCTAGGCTGGCAGAAACGGTCAGCCTAAGGTGGCCGAACAAATGTGGGGCGGAGTGAAACTGGACCTCACAGCGCCACTGCACATCTCCTTTCTGGACCCTTAAAGGTCATTAGAATCTATAACACTTCCAATACTGGTGCTCAGGTGGACGAGCAGGGAGGCAGGAGGCCTGGGGACAATCAACGTCACCTGGAGGCTGCTGGGGAGAAGTTCTGACCCTCGCCCACGGGTATGAAGCCTCCTAACTCAGCACTCAGCAGTTACAGAAGAAGGGTCTGCACCCGCAGCACTCCAAGAATGAGGAAAGGGACAAAAGGCAGAAGAGAAGTTTGTCCCAGGCAAAGCCCCTTAAAAATGCCTGGGAGATAAAAATAGAATCTGGGCAATAAAATAAAGTCTAACCATTTTTATCCTTTGTGCTTTGTCTAATTTCAGGTGCTCCTAGTGTCCCGCATACAGAGGTTCCACACCCGGCACTTCAGACCAGATTTCCTAGAGCAGAATGGCTCGATGACACTTCAGCTCCTGGGGCCCAGTTCAGACTCCGTGACATAGAGCCTGAGCTGCAGCCAACCAGGTCCTCGAGAGCTCAGCTCCCTCCCTCCCAGTGACTCTGACAGGATCTCTACACAGCAGCCCAGCCCACAGCCCACAGGGTAGCACCTCTCCATTCTCTGATCAAAATATAAAATTTCCTTTGCTTTTGAACCAAACTCAGTCTCGATCTATTGGCTCCAATGACACTGGGCAGGGGGACACTTGTTGGCGTCCACTCTGGAGGATCAGTAACAGAAATTGAGAACATTGTAACTTCAATGAACAGATGTGTGAGCCAAACTGTAATTAACATAGAACAGTGTATAAGGCTCGGGTAAAATAAGATGTTTCTAACACTTCCATTTGATATTTCCATCACTTTCTTATAAGCAAGTTCAGTGAAAAGGTTTGTCTTCTTTGTCAGGTCAATATTAGAGAAACAAAGTGATTTCTTTCCAAGGATGTACATCTAATAATCTTGGTTAAAGCTTCAATCTTGTTTTAAATGCTTTGGCATTGAAAATGATACCTCTCTTTCAGCTCCCCCATTTCTGAGAAGCATAAAATCTTATAATTTATTATTACCAAAGGGAAATGGTAGGAGGAGGGATAAATTAACAGTTTGGGATTAACACATACACACTGCTATGTATGAAATCATCAGCAAGGAACTACTGTATAGCACAGGGAACTACACTCAATATTTTGCAATAACCTATAAGGGGAAATGATCTGAAAAAGAACAGATATTTTTATTGACATCATCCATCAATGACAGTAAAAATGGAATCTAAGGGAAGACAGTGGTGAGTGCTTCTGACCCTGAAGACTTCAATCATCTAAAGTTTGGACTCTGCCTACTTCCCAAGGCCCTTAATGAACATATGTGTAGCCGTAGCTTAAAAAATTCCCCAGTTTGGGTTGCGGAGAGACACTGATATTTAAAATCCCCTGGTGTTCTCCTCACATGAATGGGACCCTTCCTACACCTAAAACATGCCTGTCACACCCAGAGGATGGTATACCATCTGATCGGGAAAAGTTTGGAAAAGGCATCTCATCTCCTCATCTCTTGGTGCTAGGGTTCACCACTCCAGCGTCTTTACTAACAGTCTCCCCACTTGGAGATGTCAGCACTGTCAACATCCTGTTGCATACAGTTTGGAATTTGTCCAGAGGATGAAGCAGAAGGAGGAGGAACAATGAGAGACAAGTCCTAGGTGTTTGGACAGGCACATGCCACTCTAATTTCCAATCAGGAAGACGAATTGACCAAAGGCTAGGGTTGCCCATGGAAACAGAATAGGGCTTGAGGAATCCTGATGCTTTGTGGCCAGTTCCCATAAACACAAGTTGGAAAATGGAACTCAGGGGCACTAAAATTCACGAAACTGCAGAATTGAAAATATCTATCACTGAAAAATGTCTTGAGGAAAGTCAGAGAAAAAGACTTGTAAGCAACGGAGAATGGCAGGAAAGGGATTGGAAGAGGTAGAAAGGACTCGCCATTAAGCACAAGAAAAGGGGCTGAACATTGCCAACATTGCAGTTGGCCAAAAAGGGTGTATGCGTCTTTTTCTGTATATATTCAAGAAAAGGGCATACACTTTTTTAGCCAACCAAACAGGTGGGCACTGGAAATCAATACTACAAAACATATCACTTTGCATCAGTCAGAAGAGCCGTCCTCATAAAGTGTAAACACCAGAAATGCAGGACAGGGCAAGGAGAAAAGGGAGCCCTGTGAGTCTTATAGTGGAAATGTATATTGCCAACGGTCACTCTGGATAAGTCTATTGTGTTTACTAAAGCATCTAATAAATGAGCTACCGAGCACAGGGCACTTGCACTCATGGACGTATACCTTGGGAAAAACAAAAATCGAGAGGACACAGGCACCCCAATGTTTACCACCTCTCTGTTTAAAAGATCCTCGACTAGGATATAACTTAAATGTATCTGCAGAGAAAAAACGGACAGAGATGTGGTGCTTATGTAGAGTGGAATACTACTCAGCCTGGAAATCAATGAAATACGGCCAGTTATAACAACTCCAGAGGAGTTACGTGTGATCATTCGAAGTCACATAATTCAAAAAGAAAAAGACATAAGATATCACTAATACATGGAAAGTTAACATGGCTACACATGAACTGAATTACAAAAGAGAAGAGGGTTTCAAATTAAGAAAACCAACTTATGCTTCCTTAAGGGGAAAGGTGAGTTGGGGTGCTGCATAAAACCAGAGATTGAAATTAGCACAGATACCATTCCATAAGCCAAATATGTAATAGTCAAGACCTACTCCTTGCTCAATGAAATGGACTCAACACGCCATATTCAATGCCTAAGAATATACCGGATTAGTAAGAATCTTAAAACCCATGGACTTATATGTCTCCGTAAGAGAATCAAGCGCGTGTACAGCGGCATAAACGAAGCAGTGAAAATCCGATAAATCCCATTATTAAAATAAATTTCAAAAACAAAACACAATGACAGTGAAATAGGTAGCAATTCTTAAATAATGCACTCAGGGCATGTGATGCAACCTGGATTTACCACATCTACACCCAGAGCTGGTTGAGACATAAGGCTGGACACTTCAGGCTGATAGCATTGGTGAGATTCGGTGAACAACTGCAGATCCTTTGAAGTCATACTGCATGATACCCATTCCAAGGGTCCCAACTCTCCAGGTTCAAGGGATTCTTTCTTCAGCTAAAACATGCGTGGGAAACGCCGAGTATGGTCCACCGTGTGATTAGGAAACGATTTAAAATGCATCTCAGTTTTCGTATCCTGGTCCTCGGGTTCACCATTCCAGACGGTTCACTAACACTCTCCCCGCTTGGAGAGTCAGTGTCTTTAACCTCCTGTTTGGCACAGCTTGCAATTTCTGTGCAAGATGAACAGGAATAGGGAGAACCAATGAGAGACTAGCTATAGGTGTCTGCACGGGCAAATGTAAGGCTCATTTCCCACCAGGAAGAGGAATTAACCAAAGGCTCAGTGTGCCCTGCCGGAAACAGATTAGGGCCTGAAACAATCCTGCGGTTTTGTGCCCAGCTCACAAGAAAGCGAGTTGAAGAAAGGAGCTCAGGAGCACTGTAATTCACAAACCTGCAGAGTTATAAATGACAGCTATCCTCCAAAAATATATTGAAGTAAGCCTGCGAAGGGGACTTGAAAGCGGGGCAGAATTTCAGGAAAACGATTGCAGGGGGTAGAGTGGAATTGCCCAGAAAGCATAGGAAAAGAGGCAGAACGTCGACAATGGTGCACTTGGCCAAAAAGTGCGTATGCATTTTTTCCTGAATATATTCAGGAAAAAACGCATACGCACTTTTTCGCACACCAAGCAAGCCTGTAAGTGAAATCTGCACTACAATGAAGTCTAACTGCCCCCTGGGCAAAAGGGTCATCTGAAAAAAGTGTAAAATCCAGAAAGGTAGGACAGGATATGGAGAACAGGGAGCCTTGTTATGCGGATTGGCAGGATGTAAATTGCCAACAGCCACCCTGGAGAAGTGTATGGTGTTCCCTGAAACCCATAAGAAACAAAGCAATACAGCCTATGGCACTTCCACTTATGGTCCCAAAGATTACGGAAATTAAAATCAAAAACAGACAGCCACCCCAATGTTTGGGAGGGCTGTGTTCACAACAAGCTCGTCTACAGTACGAGGTAAATATCCCAGAAAGCAAAAAATGGATAAAGAAGTTGTGGCACGTACGTGCAATGCAATATCACTCAGCAATGAAATCTGTGTCATCAGGCCCGTAGCGGCATAGTGAGTGGATGCAGGTACGGTGATTCTACGTGAACTACGTCACACAGAAAAAGAAACATCATAAGATATCACTAATACACGGAATGTAAACTTGACTACACATGAACTGAATTACAAAACAGAACAGGGTCTCAAATTTAGAAAACCAACTAGTGCTTGCTTATGGGGAAAGGTGCGTTGGGGTGCTGCATAAAACCAGAGACTGAAATTAGCACAGATAACATTCCATAAGCCAAATATGTAATAGACAAGACCTACTCCTTGCTCAACAAAATGGACTCAACACCACATATTCAACGCCTAGGAATATACCTGACTAGGAAGAATCTTAAAACCCATGGATTTATATGTCTCCGTAAGAGAATCAAGCGTGTGTACAGCGGCATAAACGCAGCAGTGAAAATCCGATAAATCCGATTATCAAAATAAATGTCAAAAACAAAACACAAAGACAGTGAAATAGAGAGCAATTCTTAAATAATTCACTCAGGGCATGTGTTGCAACCGGGATTGACCACATCTACACCCAGAGCTGGTTGAGACATAAGGCTGGACACTTCAGGCTGATAGCTTTGGTGAGTTTCGGTGAGCAAATGCAGACCCTTTGAAGTCATACTGCATGGTACACATTCCATGGGTCCCAACTCTGCAGGTTCAAGGGATTCTTCCTCCACCTAAAACATGCATGGGAAACCCAGAGTATCGTCCACCGTGTGATTGGGAAACGATTTAAAATGCATCTCAGTTTTCGTATCCTGGTCCTCGGGTTCAAAATTCCAGATGCTTTACTAACACTCTCCCCGCTTGGAGAGTCAGTGCCTTTAACCTCCTCTTTGGACAGCTTGCAATTTCTGTGCAAGATGAACAGGAATAGGGAGAACCAATGAGAGACTAGCTGTAGGTGTATGCACGGGCAAATGTAACGCTCATTTCCCACCAGGAAGAGGAATTAACCAAAGGCTCAGCGTGCCCTGCCAGAAACAGATTAGGGCCTGAAGCAATCCTGCGGTTTTGTGCCCAGCTCACAAGAAAGCGAGGTGAAGAAAGAGCTCAGGGGCACTGTAATTCACAAACCTGCAGAGTTATAAATGACAGCTATCCTCCAAAAATATATTGAAGTAAGCCTGCGAAGGGGACTTGAAAGCGGGGCAGAGTTTCAGGAAAACCATTGCAGGGGGTAGACTGGAATTGCCCTGAAAGCATAGGAAAAGAGGCAGAAAGACGTCAATGATGCACTTGGCCAAAAAGGGCGTATGCGTTTTTTCCTGAATATATTCAGGAAAAAACGCATACGCCCTTTTTGGCCAACCAAGCAAGCCTGTAAAGGAAATCTGCACTACAATGAAGTCTCACTGCCCCCCGGGCAAAAGGGCCATCTGAAAAAAGTGTAAAATCCAGAAAGGTAGGACAGGATATGGAGCACAGGGAGCCTTGTTATGCTGATTGGCAGGATGTAAATTGCCAGCAGCCACCCTGGAGAAGTGTATGGTGTTTCCTGAAACACGTAAGAAATAAAGCAACACAGCCTATGGCAATTGCACTTATGGTCCTAATGCTTAGGGAAATTAAAATCAAAAACAGAGAGCCACCCCAAAGTTTGGGATGGCTGTGTTCCCAAGAAGCTCGTCTACAGTACCAGGTAAATATCCCAGAAAGCAAAAAATGGATAAAGAATTTGTGGCACGTACGTGCAATGCAATATCACTCAGCAATGAAATCTGTGTCATCAGGCCCGTAGCGGCATAGTGAGTGGATGCAGGTACGGTGATTCTACGTGAACTACGTCACACAGAAAAAGAAACATCATAAGTTATCACTAATACACGGAATGTAAACTTGACTACACATGAACTGAATTACAAAACAGAACAGGGTCTCAAATTTAGAAAACCAACTAGTGCTTGCTTATGGGGAAAGGTGCCTTAGGGTGCTGCATAAAACCAGAGACTGAAATTAGCACAGATAACATTCCATAAGCCAAATATGTATTAGACAAGACCTACTCCTTCCTCAAAGAAATGGACTCAGCACCACATATTCAACGCATAGGAATATACCTGACTAGGAATAATCTTGAAAACCATGGATTTATATGTCTCAGTAAGAGAATCAAGCGTGTGTACAGGGGCATAAACGCAGCAGTGAAAATCCGATAAATCCCATTATCAAAATAAATTTCAAAAACAAAACACAAAGACAGTGAAATAGAGAGCAATTCTTAAATAATTCACTCAGGGCATGTGATGCAACTGGGATTTAACACATCTACACCCAGAGCTGGTTGAGACATAAGGCTGGACACTTCAGGCTGATAGCATTGGTGAGTTTCGGTGAGCAAATGCAGACCCTTTGAAGTCATACTGCATGGTACTCATTCCATGGGTCCCAACTCTCCAGGTTCAAGGGATTCTTCCTTCAGCTAAAACATGCATGGGAAACACAGAGTATGGTTCACCTTGAGATTGGGAAATGATTTAAAATGCATCTCAGTTTTCGTATCCTTGTCCTCGTGTTCACCATTCCAGACGCTTTACTAACACTCTCCCCGCTTGGAGAGTCAGTGCCTTTAACCTCCTGTTTGGCACAGTTTGCAATTTCTGTGCAAGATGAACAGGAATAGGGAGAACCAATGAGAGACTAGCTGTAGGTGTCTGCACGGGCAAATGTAACACTCATTGCCCAGCAGGAAAAGGAATTAAACAAACGCTCAGTGTGCCTTGCTGGAAACAGATTAGGGCCTGAAGCAATCCTGTGGTTTTGTGCCCAGTTCACAAGAAAGCGAGGTGAAGAAAGGAGCTCAGGGGCACTGTAATTCACAAACCTGCAGAGTTATAATTGACAGCTATCCTCCAAAAATATATTGAAGTAAGCCTGCGAAGGGGACTTGAAAGCGGGGCAGAATTTCAGGAAAACGATTGCAGGGGGTAGACTGGAATTGCCCTGAAAGCATAGGATAAGAGGCACAACGTGGACAATGATGCACTTGGCCAAAAAGGGCGTATGCGTTTTTTCCTGAATATATTCAGGAAAAAAAGCATACGCCCTTTTTGGCCAACCAAGCAAGCCTGTAAAGGAAATCTGCACTACAATGAAGTCTCACTGCCCCCCGGGCAAAAGGGCCATCTGAAAAAAGTGTAAAATCCAGAAAGGTAGGACAGGATATGGAGAACAGGGAGCCTTGTTATGCTGATTGGCAGGATGTAAATTGCCAGCAGCCACCCTGGAGAAGTGTATGGTGTTTCCTGAAACACGTAAGAAACAGAGCAACACAGCCTATTGCACTTCCACTTATGGTCCTATAGCTTACGGAAATTAAAATCAAAAACAGACAGCCACCCCAATATTTGGGATGGCTGTGTTCCCAAGAAGCTCGTCTACAGTACCAGGTAAATATCCCAGAAAGCAAAAATGGATAAAGAAGTTGTGGCACGTACGTGCAATGCAATATCACTCAGCAATGAAATCTGTGTCATCAGCCCCGTAGTGGCACAGTGAGTGGATGCAGGTACGGTGATTCTACGTGAACTACGTCACACAGAAAAAGAAACATCATAAGATATCACTAATACACGGAATGTAAACTTGACTACACATGAACTGAATTACAAAACAGAACAGGGTCTCAAATTTAGAAAACCAACTAGTGCTTGCTTATGGGGAAAGGTGCGTTGGGGTGCTGCATAAAACCAGAGACTGAAATTAGCACAGATAACTTTCCATAAGCCATATATGTAATAGACAAGACCTACTCCTTGCTCAACGAAATGGACCCAACACCACATATTCAACGCCTAGGAATATACTTGACTAGGAAGAATCTTAAAACCCATGGATATATATGTCTCCGTAAGAGAATCAAGCGTGTGTACAGCGGCCGAAACGCAGCAGTGAAAATCCGATAAATCCCATTATCAAAATAAATTTCGAAAACAAAACACAAAGACAGTGAAATAGAGAGCAATTCTTAAATAATTCACTCAGGGCATGTGATGCAACCGGGATTGACCACATCTATACACAGAGCTGGTTGAGACATAAGGCTGGACACTTCAGGCTGATAGCATTGGTGAGTTTCGGTGAGCAAATGCAGAGCCTTTGAAGTCATACTGCATGGTACCCATTCCATGGGTCCCAACTCTCCAGGTTCAAGGGATTCTTCCTCCAGCTAAAACATGCATGGAAAACCCAGAGTATCGTCCACCGTGTGATTGGAAAACGATTGAAATGCATCTCTGTTTTCGTATCCTGGTCCTTGGGTTCAACATTCCAGATGCTTTACTAACACTCTCCCCGCTTGGAGAGTCAGTGCCTTTAACCTCCTCTTTGGCACAGCTTGCAATTTCTGTGCAAGATGAACAGGAATAGGGGGAACCAATGAGAGACTAGCTGTAGGTGTCTGCACGGGAAAATGTAACGCTCATTGCCCACCAGGAAGGGGAATTAAACAAAGGCTCAGTGTGCCCTGCTGGAAACAGATTAGGGCCTGAAGCAATCCTGCGGTTTTGTACCCAGCTCACAAGAAAGCGAGGTGAAGAAAGGAGCTCAGGGGCACTGTAATTCACAAACTACAGAGTTATAAATGACAGCTATCTTCCAAAAGTATATTGAAGTAAGCCTGCGAAGGGGACTTGAAAGCGGGCAGAATTTCAGGAAAACGATTGCAGGGGGTAGACTGGAATTGCCCTGAAAGCATAGGAAAAGAGGCACAACGTCGACAATGATGCACTTGGCCAAAAAGGGCGTATGCGTTTTTTCCTGAATATATTCAGGAAAAAACGCATACGCCCTTTTTGGCGAACCAAGCAAGCCTGTAAAGGAAATCTGCACTACAATGTAGTCTCACTGCCCCTCGGGCAACAGGGCCATCTGAAAAAAGTGTAAAATCCAGAAAGGTAGGACAGGATATGGAGAACAGGGAGCCTTGTTATGCTGATTGGCAGGATGTAAATTGACAGCAGCCACCCTGGAGAAGTGTATGGTGTTTCCTGAAACACGTAAGAAACAAAGCAACACAGCCTATGGCACTTCCACTTATGGTCCTATAGCTTACGGAAATTAAAATCAAAAACAGACAGCCACCCCAATATTTGGGACAGCTGTGTTCACAAGAAGTTCGTCTACAGTATCAGGTAAATATCCCAGAAAGCAAGAAATGGATAAAGAAGTTGTGGCACGTACGTACAATGCAATATCACTCAGCAATGAAATCTGTGTCATCAGGCCCGTAGCGGCACAGTGAGTGGATGCAGGTACGGTGATTCTACGTGAACTACGTCACACAGAAAAAGAAACATCATAAGATATCACTAATACACGGAATGTAAACTTGACTACACATGAACTGAATTACAAAACAGAACAGGGTCTCAAATTTAGAAAACCAACTAGTGCTTGCTTATGGGGAAAGGTGCGTTGGGGTGCTGCATAAAACCAGAGACTGAAATTAGCACAGATAACTTTCCATAAGCCATATATGTAATAGACAAGACCTACTCCTTGCTCAACGAAATGGACCCAACACCACATATTCAACGCCTAGGAATATACCTGACTAGGAAGAATCTTAAAACCCATGGATATATATGTCTCCATAAGAGAATCAAGCGTGTGTACAGCGGCCGAAACGCAGGAGTGAAAATCCGATAAATCCCATTATCAAAATAAATTTCGAAAACAAAACACAAAGACAGTGAAATAGAAAGCAATTCTTAAATAATTCACTCAGGGCATGTGATGCAACCGGGATTGACCACATCTACACACAGAGCTGGTTGAGACATAAGGCTGGACACTTCAGGCTGATAGCATTGGTGAGTTTCGGTGAGCAAATGCAGAGCCTTTAAAGTCATACTGCATGGTACCCATTCCATGGGTCCCAACTCTCCAGTTTCAAGGCATTCTTCCTCCAGCTAAAACATGCATGGGAAACCCAGAGTATCGTCCACCGTGTGATTGGGAAACGATTTAAATGCATCTCAGTTTTCGTATCCTGGTCCTCGGGTTCACCATTCCAGATGCTTTACTAACACTCTCCCCGCTTGGAGAGTCAGTGCCTTTAACCTCCTGTTTGGCACAGCTTGCAATTTCTGTGCAAGATGAACAGGAATAGGGAGAACCAATGAGAGACTAGCTGTAGCTGTCTGCACGGGCAAATGTAACGCTCATTGCCCACCAGGAAGAGGAATTAAACAAAGGCTCAGCGTGCCCTGCTGGAAACAGATTAGGGCCTGAAGCAATCCTGCGGTTTTGTGCCCAGCTCACAAGAAAGCGAGTTGAAGAAAGGAGCTCAGGGGCACTGTAATTCACAAACCTGCAGAGTTATAAATGACAGCTATCTTCCAAAAGTATATTGAAGTAAGCCTGCGAAGGGGACTTGAAAGTGGGGCAGAATTTAAGGAAAACGATTGCAGGGGGTAGACTGGAATTGCCCTGAAAGCATAGGAAAAGAGGCACAACGTCGACAATGATGCACTTGGCCAAAAAGGGCGTATGCGTTTTTTCCTGAATATATTCAGGAAAAAACGCATACGCCCTTTTTGGCCAACCAAGCAAGCCTGTAAAGGAAATCTGCACTACAATGAAGTCTCAATGCCCCCCGGGCAAGAGGGCCATCTGAAAAAAGTGTAAAATCCAGAAAGGTAGGACAGGATATGGAGAACAGGGAGCCTTGTTTTGCTGATTGGCAGGATGTAAATTGCCAACAGCCACCCTGGAGAAGTGTATGGTGTTTCCTGAAACACGTTAGAAATAAAGCAACACAGCCTATGGCAATTGCACTTATGGTCCTATTCCTTAGGGAAATTAAAATCAAAAACAGAGAGCCACCTCAAAGTTTGGGACGGCTGTGTTCCAAAGAAGCTCGTCTACAGGACCAGGTAAATATCCCAGAAAGCAAAAAATGGATAAAGAAGTTGTGGCACGTACGTGCAATGCAATATCACTCAGCAATGAAATCTGTGTCATCAGGCCCGTAGCGGCATAGTGAGTGGATGCAGGTACGGTGATTCTACGTGAACTACGTCACACAGAAAAAGAAACATCATAAGATATCACTAATACACGGAATGTAAAAATGACTACACATGAACTGAATTACAAAACAGAACAGGGTCTCAAATTTAGAAAACCAACTAGTGCTTGCTTATGGGGAAAGGTGCCTTGGGGTGCTGCATAAAACCAGAGACTGAAATTAGCACAGATAACTTTCCATAAGCCAAATATGTAATAGACAAGACCTACTCCTTGCTCAACGAAATGGACTCAACACCACATATTCAACGCCTAGGAACATACATGACTAGGAAGAATCTTAAAACCCATGGATATATATGTCTCCGTAAGAGAATCAAGCGTGTGTACAGCGGCCGAAACGCAGCAGTGAAAATCCGATAAATCCCATTATCAAAATAAATTTCGAAAACAAAACACAAAGACAGTGAAATAGAAAGCAATTCTTAAATAATTCACTCAGGGCATGTGATGCAACCGGGATTGACCACATCTACACACAGAGCTGGTTGAGACATAAGGCTGGACACTTCAGGCTGATAGCATTGGTGAGTTTCGGTGAGCAAATGCAGAGCCTTTGAAGTCATACTGCATGGTACCCATTCCATGGGTCCCAACTCTCCAGTTTCAAGGCATTCTTCCTCCAGCTAAAACATGCATGGGAAACCCAGAGTATCGTCCACCGTGTGATTGGGAAACGATTTAAATGCATCTCAGTTTTCGTATCCTGGTCCTCGGGTTCACCATTCCAGATGCTTTACTAACACTCTCCCCGCTTGGAGAGTCAGTGCCTTTAACCTCCTGTTTGGCACAGCTTGCAATTTCTGTGCAAGATGAACAGGAATAGGGAGAACCAATGAGAGACTAGCTGTAGCTGTCTGCACGGGCAAATGTAACGCTCATTGCCCACCAGGAAGAGGAATTAAACAAAGGCTCAGCGTGCCCTGCTGGAAACAGATTAGGGCCTGAAGCAATCCTGCGGTTTTGTGCCCAGCTCACAAGAAAGCGAGTTGAAGAAAGGAGCTCAGGGGCACTGTAATTCACAAACCTGCAGAGTTATAAATGACAGCTATCTTCCAAAAGTATATTGAAGTAAGCCTGCGAAGGGGACTTGAAAGTGGGGCAGAATTTAAGGAAAACGATTGCAGGGGGTAGACTGGAATTGCCCTGAAAGCATAGGAAAAGAGGCACAACGTCGACAATGATGCACTTGGCCAAAAAGGGCGTATGCGTTTTTTCCTGAATATATTCAGGAAAAAACGCATACGCCCTTTTTGGCCAACCAAGCAAGCCTGTAAAGGAAATCTGCACTACAATGAAGTCTCAATGCCCCCCGGGCAAGAGGGCCATCTGAAAAAAGTGTAAAATCCAGAAAGGTAGGACAGGATATGGAGAACAGGGAGCCTTGTTTTGCTGATTGGCAGGATGTAAATTGCCAACAGCCACCCTGGAGAAGTGTATGGTGTTTCCTGAAACACGTTAGAAATAAAGCAACACAGCCTATGGCAATTGCACTTATGGTCCTATTCCTTAGGGAAATTAAAATCAAAAACAGAGAGCCACCTCAAAGTTTGGGACGGCTGTGTTCCAAAGAAGCTCGTCTACAGGACCAGGTAAATATCCCAGAAAGCAAAAAATGGATAAAGAAGTTGTGGCACGTACGTGCAATGCAATATCACTCAGCAATGAAATCTGTGTCATCAGGCCCGTAGCGGCATAGTGAGTGGATGCAGGTACGGTGATTCTACGTGAACTACGTCACACAGAAAAAGAAACATCATAAGATATCACTAATACACGGAATGTAAAAATGACTACACATGAACTGAATTACAAAACAGAACAGGGTCTCAAATTTAGAAAACCAACTAGTGCTTGCTTATGGGGAAAGGTGCCTTGGGGTGCTGCATAAAACCAGAGACTGAAATTAGCACAGATAACTTTCCATAAGCCAAATATGTAATAGACAAGACCTACTCCTTGCTCAACGAAATGGACTCAACACCACATATTCAACGCCTAGGAACATACATGACTAGGAAGAATCTTAAAACCCATGGATATATATGTCTCCGTAAGAGAATCAAGCGTGTGTACAGCGGCCGAAACGCAGCAGTGAAAATCCGATAAATCCCATTATCAAAATAAATTTCGAAAACAAAACACAAAGACAGTGAAATAGAGAGCAATTCTTAAATAATTCACTCAGGGCATGTGATGCAACCGGGATTGACCACATCTACACACAGAGCTGGTTGAGACATAAGGCTGGACACTTCAGGCTGATAGCATTGGTGAATTTCAGTGAGCAAATGCAGAGCCTTTGAAGTCATACTGCATGGTACCCATTCCATGGGTCCCAACTCTCCAGTTTCAAGGCATTCTTCCTCCAGCTAAAACATGCATGGGAAACCCAGAGTATCGTCCACCGTGTGATTGGGAAACGATTTAAATGCATCTCAGTTTTCGTATCCTGGTCCTCGGGTTCACCATTCCAGATGCTTTACTAACACTCTCCCCGCTTGGAGAGTCAGTGCCTTTAACCTCCTGTTTGGCACAGCTTGCAATTTCTGTGCAAGATGAACAGGAATAGGGAGAACCAATGAGAGACTAGCTGTAGCTGTCTGCACGGGCAAATGTAACGCTCATTGCCCACCAGGAAGAGGAATTAAACAAAGGCTCAGCGTGCCCTGCTGGAAACAGATTAGGGCCTGAAGCAATCCTGCGGTTTTGTGCCCAGCTCACAAGAAAGCGAGTTGAAGAAAGGAGCTCAGGGGCACTGTAATTCACAAACCTGCAGAGTTATAAATGACAGCTATCTTCCAAAAGTATATTGAAGTAAGCCTGCGAAGGGGACTTGAAAGTGGGGCAGAATTTAAGGAAAACGATTGCAGGGGGTACACTGGAATTGCCCTGAAAGCATAGGAAAAGAGGCACAACGTCGACAATGATGCACTTGGCCAAAAAGGGCGTATGCGTTTTTTCCTGAATATATTCAGGAAAAAACGCATACGCACTTTTTGGCCAACCAAGCAAGCCTGTAAAGGAAATCTGCACTACAATGAAGTCTCAATGCCCCCCGGGCAAGAGGGCCATCTGAAAAAAGTGTAAAATCCAGAAAGGTAGGACAGGATATGGAGAACAGGGAGCCTTGTTTTGCTGATTGGCAGGATGTAAATTGCCAACAGCCACCCTGGAGAAGTGTATGGTGTTTCCTGAAACACGTAAGAAATAAAGCAACACAGCCTATGGCAATTGCACTTATGGTCCTATTCCTTAGGGAAATTAAAATCAAAAACAGAGAGCCACCTCAAAGTTTGGGACGGCTGTGTTCCAAAGAAGCTCGTCTACAGGACCAGGTAAATATCCCAGAAAGCAAAAAATGGATAAAGAAGTTGTGGCACGTACGTGCAATGCAATATCACTCAGCAATGAAATCTGTGTCATCAGGCCCGTAGCGGCATAGTGAGTGGATGCAGGTACGGTGATTCTACGTGAACTACGTCACACAGAAAAAGAAACATCATAAGATATCACTAATACACGGAATGTAAAAATGACTACACATGAACTGAATTACAAAACAGAACAGGGTCTCAAATTTAGAAAACCAACTAGTGCTTGCTTATGGGGAAAGGTGCCTTGGGGTGCTGCATAAAACCAGAGACTGAAATTAGCACAGATAACTTTCCATAAGCCAAATATGTAATAGACAAGACCTACTCCTTGCTCAACGAAATGGACTCAACACCACATATTCAACGCCTAGGAACATACATGACTAGGAAGAATCTTAAAACCCATGGATATATATGTCTCCGTAAGAGAATCAAGCGTGTGTACAGCGGCCGAAACGCAGCAGTGAAAATCCGATAAATCCCATTATCAAAATAAATTTCGAAAACAAAACACAAAGACAGTGAAATAGAGAGCAATTCTTAAATAATTCACTCAGGGCATGTGATGCAACCGGGATTGACCACATCTACACCCAGAGCTGGTTGAGACATAAGGCTGGACACTTCAGGTTGATAGCATTGGTGAGTTTCGGTGAGCAAATGCAGACCCTTTGAAGTCATACTGCATGGTACCCATTCCATGGGTCCCAACTCTCCAGGTTCAAGGGATTCTTCCTCCAGGTAAAACATGCATGGGAAACCCAGAGTATCGTCCACCGTGTGATTGGGAAACGATTTAAAATGCATCTCAGTTTTCGTATCCTGGTCCTCGGGTTCACCATTCCAGATGCTTTACTAACACTCTCCCCGCTTGGAGAGTCAGTGCCTTTAACCTCCTGTTTGGCATAGCTTGCAATTTCTGTGCAAGATGAACAGGAATAGGGAGAACCAATGAGAGACTACCTATAGGTGTCTGCACGGGCAAATGTAATGCTCATTTCCCACCAGGAAGAGGAATTAACCAAAGGCTCAGCGTGCCCTGCCGGAAACAGATTACGGCTTGAAGCAATCCTGCGGTTTTGTGCCCAGCTCACAAGAAAGCGAGTTGAAGAAAGGAGCTCAGGGGCACTGTAATTCACAAACCTGCAGAGTTATAAATGACAGCTATCCTCCAAAAATATATTGAAGTAAGCCTGCGAAGGGGACTTGAAAGCGGGGCAGAGTTTCAGGAAAACCATTGCAGGGGGTAGACTGGAATTGCCCTGAAAGCATAGTAAAAGAGGCACAACGTCGACAATGATGCACTTGGCCAAAAAGGGCGTATGCGTTTTTTCCTGAATATATTCAGGAAAAAACGCATACGCACTTTTTGGCCAACCAAGCAAGCCTGTAAAGGAAATCTGCCCTACAATGAAATCTCACTGCCCCCCCCCCCCGGGCAAAAGGGCCATCTGAAAAAAGTGTAAAATCCAGAAAGGTAGGACATGATATGGAGAACAGGGAGCCTTGTTATGCTGATTGGCAGGATGTAAATTGCCAGCAGCCACCCTGGAGAAGTGTATGGTGTTTCCTGAAACACGTAAGAAACAAAGCAACACAGCCTATGGTACTTCCAATTATGGTACTATAGCTTATGGAAATTAAAATCAAAAACAGACAGCCACCCCAATATTTGGGATGGCTGTGTTCACATGAAGCTCGTCTACAGTACCAGGTAAATATCCCAGAAAGCAAAAAATGGATAAAGCAGTTGTGGCACGTACGTACAATGCAATATCACTCAGCAATGAAATCTGTGTCATCAGGCCCGTAGCGGCATAGTGAGTGGATGCAGGTACGGTGATTCTACGTGAACTACGTCACACAGAAAAAGAAACATCATAAGATATCACTAATACACGGAATGTAAACTTGACTACACATGAACTGAATTACAAAACAGAACAGGGTCTCAAATTTAGAAAACCAACTAGTGCTTGCTTATGGGGAAAGGTGGCTTGGGGTGCTGCATAAAACCAGAGGCTGAAATTAGCACAGATAACTTACCATAAGCCAAATATAATAGACAAGACCTACTCCTTGCTGAACGAAATGGACCCAACACCACATATTCAACGCCTAGGAATATACCTGACTAGGAAGAATCTTAAAACCCATGGATATATATGTCTCCGTAAGAGAATCAAGCGTGTGTACAGTGGCCGAAACGCAGCAGTGAAAATCCGATAAATCCCATTATCAAAATAAATTTAGAAAACAAAACACAAAGACAGTGAAATAGAGAGCAATTCTTAAATAATTCACTCAGGGCATGTGATGCAACCGGGATTGACCACATCTACACCCAGAGCTGGTTGAGACATAAGGCTGGACACTTCAGGCTGATAGCATTGGTGAGTCTCGGTGAGCAAATGCAGACCCTTTGAAGTCATACTGCATGGTACCCATTCCATGGGTCCCAACTCTCCAGGTTCAAGGCATTCTTCCTCCAGCCAAAACATGCATGGGAAACCCAGAGTATCGTCCACCATGTGATTGGGAAACAATTTAAAATGCATCTCAGTTTTCGTATCCTGGTCCTCGGGTTCACCATTCCAGATGCTTTACTAACACTCTCCCCGCTTGGAGAGTCAGTGCCTTTAAACTCCTGTTTGGCACAGCTTGCAATTTCTGTGCAAGATGAACAGGAATAGGGAGAACCAATGAGAGACTAGCTGTAGGTGTCTGCACGGGCAAATGTAACGCTCATTGCCGACCAGGAAGAGGAATTAAACAAAGGCTCAGTGTGCCCTGCGGGAAACAGATTAGGGCCTGAAGCAATCCTGCGGGTTTGTGCCAAGCTCACAAGAAAGCGAGTTGAAGAAAGGAGCTCAGGGGCACTGTACTTCACAAACCTGCAGAGTTATAAATGACAGCTATCATCCAAAAGTATATTGAAGTAAGCCTGCGAAGGGGACTTGAAAGCGGGGCTGAATTTCAGGAAAACGATTGCAGGGGGTAGACTGGAATTTCCCTGAAAGCATAGGAAAAGAGGCACAAGGTCGATAATGATGCACTTGGCCAAAAAGGGCGTATGCGTTTTTTCCTGAATATATTCAGGAAAAAAAGCATACGCCCTTTTTGGCCAACCAAGCAAGCCTGTAAATGAAATCTGCACTACAATGAAGTCTCACTGCCCCCCGGGCAAAAGGGCGATCTGAAAAAAGTGTAAAATCCTGAAAGGTAGGACAGGATATGGAGAACAGGGAGCCTTGTTATGCTGATTGGCAGGATGTAAATTGCCAGCAGCCACCCTGGAGAAATGTATGGTGTTTCCTGAAACACGTAAGAAACAAAGCAACACCGCCTATGGCACTTCCACTTATGGTCCTATAGCTTACGGAAATTAAAATCAAAAACAGACAGCCACCCCAATATTTGGGACGGCTGTGTTCACAAGAAGCTCGTCTACAGTATCAGGTAAATATCCCAGAAAGCAAAAAATGGATAAAGAAGTTGTGGCACGTACGTACAATGCAATATCACTCAGCAATGAAATCTGTGTCATCAGGCCCGTAGCGGCATAGTGAGTGGATGCAGGTACGGTGATTCTACGTGAACTACGTCACACAGAAAAAGAAACATCATAAAATATCACTAATACACGGAATGTAAACTTGACTACACATGAACTGAATTACAAAACAGAACAGGGTCTCAAATTTAGAAAACCAACTAGTGCTTGATTATGGGGAAAGGTGCATTGGGGTGCTGCATAAAACCAGAGACTGAAATTAGCACAGATAACTTTCCATAAGCCAAATATGTAATAGACAAGACCTACTCCTTGCTCAAGGAAATGGACCCAACACCACATATTCAACGCCTAGGAATATACCTGATTAGGAAGAATCTTAAAACCCATGGATATATATGTCTTCGTAAGAGAATCAATCGTGTGTACAGTGGCCGAAACGCAGTAGTGAAAATCCGATAAATCCCATTATCAAAATAAATTTCGAAAACAAAACACAAAGACAGTGAAATAGAGAGCAATTCTTAAATAATTCACTTAGGGCATGTGATGCAACCGGGATTTAACACATCTACACCCAGAGCTGGTTGAGACATAAGGCTGGACACTTCAGGCTGATAGCATTGGTGAGTTTCGGTGAGCAAATGCAGACCCTTTGAAGTCATACTGCATGGTACCCATTCCATGGGTCCCAACTCTCCAGGTTCAAGGCATTCTTCCTCCAGCTAAAACATGCATGGGAAACCCAGAGTATCGTCCACCGTGTGATTGCGAAACGATTTAAAATGCATCTCAGTTTTCGTATCCTGGTCCTCGGGTTCACCATTCCAGATGCTTTACTAACACTCTCCCCGCTTGGAGAGTCAGTGCCTTTAGCCTCCTGTTTGGCACAGCTTGCCATTTCTGTGCAAGATGAACAGGAATAGGGAGAACCAATGAGAGACTAGCTGTAGGTGTCTGCACGGGCAAATGTAACGCTCATTTCCCACCAGGAAGAGGAATTAAACAAAGGCTCAGTGTGCCCTGCTGGAAACAGATTAGGGCCTGAAACAATCCTGCGGTTTTGTGCCCAGCTCACAAGAAAGCGATTTGAAGAAAGGAGCTCAGGGCACTGTACTTCACAAACCTGCAGAGTTATAAATGACAGCTATCCTCCAAAAATATATTGAAGTAAGCCTGCGAAGGGGACTTGAAAGCGGGGCTGAATTTCAGGGAAACGATTGCAGGGGGTAGACTGGAATTGCCCTGAAAGCATAGGAAAAGAGGCACAACGTCAACAATGATGCACTTGGCCAAAAAGTGCGTATTCGTTTTTTCCTGAATATATTCAGGAAAAAACGCATACGCCCTTTTTGGCCAACCAAGCAAGCCTGTAAAGGAAATCTGCACTACAATGAAATCTCACTGCCCCCCTGGGCAAAAGGGCCATCTGAAAAAAGTGTAAAATCCAGAAAGGTAGGACAGGATATGGAGAACAGGGAGCCTTGTTATGCTGATTGGCAGGATGTAAATTGCCAGCAGCCACCCTGGAGAAGTGTATGGTGTTTCCTGAAACACGTAAGAAACAAAGCAACACAGCCTATGGCACTTCCACTTATGGTCCTATAGCTTACGGAAATTAAAATCAAAAACAGACAGCCACCCCAATATTTGGGACGGCTGTGATCACAAGAAGCTCGTCTACAGTATAAGGTAAATATCCCAGAAAGCAAAAAATGGATAAAGAAGTTGTGGCACGTACGTACAATGCAATATCACTCAGCAATGAAATCTGTGTCATCAGGCCCATAGAGGCATAGTGAGTGGATGCAGGTACGGTGATTCTATGTGAACTACGTCACACAGAAAAAGAAACATCATAAGATATCACTAATACACGGAATGTAAACTTGACTACACATGAACTGAATTACAAAAAAGAACAGGGTCTGAAATTTAGAAAACCAACTAGTGCTTGCTTATGGGGAAAGGTGCCTTGGGGTGCTGCATAAAACCAGAGACTGAAATTAGCACAGATAACTTTCCATAAGCCAAATATGTAATAGACAAGACCTACTCCTTGCTCAACGAAATGGACCCAACACCACATATTCAACGCCTAGGAATATACCTGACTAGGAAGAATCTTAAAACCCATGGATATATATGTCTCCATAAGAGAATCAAGTGTGTGTACAGCGGCCGAAACACAGTAGTGAAAATTCGATAAATCCCATTATCAAAATAAATTTCGAAAACAAAACACAAAGACAGTGAAATAGAGAGCAATTCTTAAATAATTCACTCAGGGCATGTGATGCAACCGGGATTGACCACACCTACACCCAGAGCTGGTTGAGACATAAGGCTGGACACTTCAGGTTGATAGCACTGGTGAGTTTCGGTGAGCAAATGCAGACCCTTTGAAGTCATACTGCATGGTACCCATTCCATGGGTCCCAACTCTCCAGGTTCAAGGCATTCTTCCTCCAGCTAAAACATGCATGGGAAACCCAGAGTATCGTCCACCGTGTGATTGGGAAACGATTTAAAATGCATCTCAGTTTTCGTATCCTGGTCCTCGGGTTCACCATTCCAGATGCTTTACTAACACTCTCCCTGCTTGGAGAGTCAGTGCCTTTAACCTCCTCTTTGACACAGCTTGCAATTTCTGTGCAAGATGAACAGGAATAGGGAGAACCAATGAGAGACTAGCTGTAGGTGTCTGCACGGGCAAATGTAACGCTCATTGCCCACCAGGAAGAGGAATTAAACAAAGGCTCAGTGTGCCCTGCTGGAAACAGATTAGGGCCTGAAGCAATCCTGCGGTTTTGTGCCCAGCTCACAAGAAAGCGAGTTGAAGAAAGGAGCTCAGGGGCACTGTACTTCACAAACCTGCAGAGTTATAAATGACAGCTATCCTCCAAAAATATATTGAAGTAAGCCTGCGAAGGGGACTTGAAAGCGGGGCTGAATTTCAGGAAAATGATTGCAGGGGGTAGACTGGAATTGCCCTGAAAGCATAGGAAAAGAGGCACAACGTCGACAATGATGCACTTGGCCAAAAAGGGCGTATGCCTTTTTTCCTGAATATATTTAGGAAAAAACGCATTCGCCCTTTTTGGCCAACCAAGCAAGCCTGTAAAGGAAATCTGCACTACAATGAAATCTCACTGCCCCCCCAGGCAAAAGGGCCATCTGAAAAATGTGTAAAATCCAGAAAGGTAGGACAGGATATGGAGAACAGGGAGCCTTGTTATGCTGATTGGCAGGATGTAAATTGCCAACAGCCACCCTGGAGAAGTGTATGGTGTTTCCTGAAACACGTAAGAAATAAAGCAACACAGCCTATGGCAATTGCACTTATGGTCCTATTCCTTAGGGAAATTAAAATCAAAAAAAGAGAGCCACCCCAAAGTTTGGGACGGCTGTGTTCCCAAGAAGCTCGTCTACAGTACCAGGTAAATATCCCAGAAAGCAAAAAATGGATAAAGAAGTTGTGGCACGTACGTGCAATGCAATATCACTCAGCAATGAAATCTGTGTCATCAGGCCCGTAGCGGCATAGTGAGTGGATGCAGGTACGGTGACTCTACGTGAACTACGTCACACAGAAAAAGAAACATCATAAGATATCACTAATACACGGAATGTAAACTTGACTACACATGAACTGAATTACAAAACAGAACAGGGTCTCAAATTTAGAAAACCAACTAGTGCTTGCTTATGGGGAAAGGTGCCTTGGGGTGCTGCATAAAACCAGAGACTGAAATTAGCACAGATAACATTCCATAAGCCAAATATGTAATAGACAAGACCTACTCCTTGCTCAACGAAATGGACTCAACACCACATATTCAACGCCTAGGAACATACATGACTAGGAAGAATCTTAAAACCCATGGATATATATGTCTCCGTAAGAGAATCAAGCGTGTGTACAGCGGCCGATACGCAGCAGTGAAAATCCGATAAATCCCATTATCAAAATAAATTTAGAAAACAAAACACAAAGACAGTGAAATACAGAGCAATTCTTCAATAATTCACTCAGGGCATGTGATGCAACCGGGATTGACCACATCTACACCCAGAGCTGATTGAGACATAAGGCTGGACACTTCAGGCTAATAGCAGTGGTGAGTTTCGGTGAGCAAATGCAGACCCTTTGAAGTCATACTGCATCGTACCTATTCCATGGGTCCCAACTCTTCAGGTTCAAGAGATTCTTCCTCCAGCTAAAACATGCATAGGAAACCCACAGTATGGTCCACCGTGTGATTGGAAAACGATTTAAAATGCATCTCAGTTTTCGTATCCTAGTCCTCGTGTTCACCATTCCAGATGCTTTACTAACATTCTCCCTGCTTGGAGAGTCAGTGCCTTTAACCTCCTGTTTGGCACAGCTTGCAATTTCTGTGCAAGATGAACAGGAATAGGGAGAACCAATGAGAGACTAGCTATAGGTGTTAGCACGGGCAAATGTAACGCTCATTGCCCACCAGGAAGAGGAATTAACCAAACGCTCAGTGTGCCCTGCTGGAAACAGATTAGGGCCTGAAGCAATCCTGCGGTTTTTTGCCCAGCTCACAAGAAAGCGAGTTGAAGAAAGGAGCTCAGGGGCACTGTAATTCACAAACCTGCAGAGTTATAAATGACAGCTATCCTCCAAAAATATATTGAAGTAAGCCTGCGAAGGGGACTTGAAAGCGGGGCAGAATTTCAGGAAAACGATTGCAGGGGGTAGACTGGAATTGCCCTGAAAGCATAGGAAAAGAGGCAGAACGTCGACAATGATGCACTTGGCCAAAAAGGGCGTATGCATTTTTTCCTGAATATATTCAGGAAAAAACGCATACGCCCTTTTTGGCCAACCAAGCAAGCCTGTAAAGAAATCTGCACTACAATGAAGTCTCACTGCCCCCCGGGCAAAAGGGCCATCTGAAAAAAGTGTAAAATCCAGAAAGGTAGGACAGGATATGGAGAACAGGGAGCCTTGTTATGCTGATTGGCAGGATGTAAATTGTGAACAGCCACCCTGGAGAAGTGTATGGTGTTTCCTGAAACACGTAAGAAATAAAGCAACACAGCCTATGGCAATTGCAATTATGGTCCTATTGCTTAGGGAAATTAAAATCAAAAACGGAGAGCCACCCCAAAATTTGGGACGGCTGTGTACCCAAGAAGCTCGTCTACAGTACCAGGTAAATATCCCAGAAAGCAAAAAATGGATAAAGAAGTTGTGGCACGTACGTGCAATGCAGTATCACTCAGCAATGAAATCTGTGTCATCAGGCCCGTAGCAGCATAGTGAGTGGATGCAGGTACGGTGATTCTACGTGAACTACGTCACACAGAAAAGGAAACATCATAAGATATCACTAATACACGGAATGTAAACTTGACTACACATGAACTGAATTACAAAACAGAACAGGGTCACAAATTTAGAAAACCAACTAGTGCTTGCTTATGGGGAAAGGTGCCATGGGGTGCTGCATAAAACCAGAGACTGAAATTAGCACAGATAACATTCCATAAGCCAAATATGTAATAGACAAGACCTACACCTTGCTCAACGAAATGGACTCAACACCACATATTCAACGCCTAGGAATATACCTGACTAGGAAGAATCTTAAAACCCATGGATTTATATGTCTCCGTAAGAGAATCAAGCGTGTGTACAGCGGCATAAACGCAGCAGTGAAAATCCGATAAATCCCATTATCAAAATAAATTTCAAAAACAAAACACAAAGACAGTGAAATAGAGAGCAATTCTTAAATAATTCACTCAGGGCATGTGATGCAACCAGGATTGACCACATCTACACCCAGAGCTGGTTGAGACATAAGGCTGGACAGTTCAGGCTGATAGCATTGGTGAGTTTCGGTGAGCAAATGCAGACCCTTTGAAGTCATACTGCATGGTACCCAATCCATGGGTCCCAACTCTCCAGGTTCAAGGCATTCTTCCTCCAGCTAAAACATGCATGGGAAACCCAGAGTATCGTCCACCGTGTGATTGGGAAACGATTTAAAATGCATCTCAGTTTTCGTATCCTGGTCCTCGGGTTCACCATTCCAGATGCTTTACTAACACTCTCCCCGCTTGGAGAGTCAGTGCCTTTAACCTCCTGTTTGGCACAGCTTGCAATTTCTGTGCAAGATGAACAGGAATAGGGAGAACCAATGAGAGACTAGCTGTAGGTGTCTGCACGGGCAAATGTAACGCTCATTTCCCACCAGGAAGAGGAATTAACCAAAGGCTCAGCGTGCCATGCCGGAAACAGATTAGGGCCTGAAGCAATCCTGCGGTTTTGTGCCCAGCTCACAAGAAAGCGAGTTGAAGAAAGGAGCTCAGGGGCACTGTAATTCACAATCCTGCAGAGTTATAAATGACAGCTATCCTCCAAAAATATATTGAAGTAGGCCTCCGAAGGGGACTTGAAAGCGGGGCAGAATTTCAGGAAAACGATTGCAGGGGGTAGACTGGAATTGCCCTGTAAGCATAGGAAAAGAGGCAGAACGTCGACAATGATGCACTTGGCCAAAAAGGGCGTATGCGTTTTATCCTGAATATATTCAGGATAAAACGCATACGCCCTTTTTGGCCAACCAAGCAAGCCTGTAAAGGAAATCCGCACTACAATGAAATCTCACTGCCCCCCCGGGCAAAAGGGCCATCTGAAAAAAGTGTAAAATCCAGAAAGGTAGGACAGGATATGGAGAACAGGGAGCCTTGTTATGCTGATTGGCAGGATGTAAATTGCCAGCAGCCACCCTGGAGAATTGTATGGTGTTTCCTGAAACACGTAAGAAACAAAGCAACACAGCCTATGGCACTTCCACTTATGGTCCTATAGCTTACGGAAATTAAAATCAAAAACAGACAGCCACCCCAATATTTGGGACGGCTGTGTTCACAAGAAGCTCGTCTACAGTATCAGGTAAATATACCAGAAAATCAAAAAATGGATAAAGAAGTTGTGGCACGTACGTGCAATGCAATATCACTCAGCAATGAAATCTGTGTCATCAGGCCCGTAGCGGCATAGTAAATGGATGCAGGTACGGTGATTCTACGTGAACTACGTCACACAGAAAAAGAAACATCATAAGATATCACTAATACACGGAATGTAAACTTGACTACACATGAACTGAATTACAAAACAGAACAGGGTCTCAAATTTAGAAAACCAACTAGTGCTTGCTTATGGGGAGAGGTGCGTTGGGGTGCTGCATAAAACCAGAGACTGAAATTAGCACAGATAACATTCCATAAGCCAAATATGTAATAGACAAGACCTACTCCTTGCTCAACGAAATGGACTCAACACCACATATTCAACGCCTAGGAATATACCTGACTAGGAAGAATCTTAAAACCCATGGATATATATGTCTCCGTAAGAGAATCAAGCGTGTGTACAGCGGCTGAAACGCAGCAGTGAAAATCCGATAAATCCCATTATCAAAATAAATTTAGAAAACAAAACACAAAGACAGTGAAATAGAGAGCAATTCTTAAATAATTCACTCAGGGCATGTGATGCAACCGGGATTGACCACATCTACACCCAGAGCTGGTTGAGACATAAGGCTGGACACTTCAGGCTGATAGCATTGGTGAGTTTCGGTGAGCAAATGCAGACCCTTTGAAGTCATACTGCATGGTACCCATTCCATGGGTCCCAACTCTCCAGGTTCAAGGGATTCTTCCTCCAGCTAAAACATGCATGGGAAACCCAGAGTATCGTCCACCGTGTGATTGGGAAATGATTTAAAATGCATCTCAGTTTTCGTTTCCTGGTCCTCGGGTTCACCATTCCAGATGCTTTAGTAACACTCTCCCCGCTTGGAGAGTCAGTGCCTTTAACCTCCTGTTTCGCACAGCTTGCAATTTCTGTGCAAGATGAACAGGATTAGGGAGAACCAATGAGAGACTAGCTGTAGGTGTCTGCACGGGCAAATGTAACGCTCATTGCCCACCAGGAAGAGGAATTAAACAAAGGCACAGTGTGCCCTGCTGGAAACAGATTAGGGCCTGAAGTAATCCTGCGGTTTTGTGCCCAGCTCACAAGAAAGCGAGTTGAAGAAAGGAGCTCAGGGGCACAGTACTTCACAAACCTGCAGAGTTATAAATGACAGCTATCCTCCAAAAATATATTGAAGTAAGCCTGCGAAGGGGACTTGAAAGCGGGGCTGAATTTCAGGAAAACGATTGCAGGGGGTAGACTGGAATTGCCCTGAAAGCATAGGAAAAGAGGCAGAACGTCGACAATGATGCACTTGGCCAAAAAGTGCGTATGCGTTTTTTCCTGAATATATTCAGGAAAAACGCATACGCCCTTTTTGGCCAACCAAGCAAGCCTGTAAAGGAAATCTGCACTACAATGAAATCTCACTGCCCCCCCGGGCAAAAGGGCCATCTGAAAAATGTGTAAAATCCAGAAAGGTAGGACAGGATATGGAGAACAGGGAGCCATGTTATGCTGATTTCCAAGATGTAAATTGCCAGCAGCCACCCTGGAGAAGTGTATGGTGTTTCCTGAAACACGTAAGAAACAAAGCAACACAGCCTATGGCACTTCCACTTATGGTCCTATAGCTTACGAAAATTAAAATCAAAAACAGACAGCCACCCCAATATTTGGGACGGCTGTGTTCAGAAGAAGCTCGTCTAGAGTATCAGGTAAATATCCCAGAATGCAAAAAATGGATAAAGAAGTTGTGGCACGTACGTGCAATGCAATATCACTCAGCAATGAAATCTCTGTCATCAGGCCCGTATTTGCATAGTAAGTGGATGCAGGTAGGGGATTCTACGTGAACTACGTCACACAGAAAAAGAAACATCATAAGATATCACTAATACACGGAATGTAAACTTGACTACACATGAACTGAATTACAAAACAGAACAGGGTCTCAAATTTAGAAAACCAACTAGTGCTTGCTTATGGGGAAAGGTGCGTTGGGGTGCTGCATAAAACCAGAGACTGAAATTAGCACAGATAACATTCCATAAGCCAAATATGTAATAGACAAGTCCTACTCCTTGCTCAACGAAATGGACTCAACACCACATATTCAACGCCTAGGAATATACCTGACTAGGAAGAATCTTAAAACCCATGGATGTATATGTCTCCGTAAGAGAATCAAGCGTGTGTACAGCGGCGGAAACGCAGTAGTGAAAATCCGATAAATCCCATTATCAAAATAAATTTCGAAAACAAAACAGAAAGACAGTGAAATAGAGAGCAATTCTTAAATAATTCACTCAGGGCATGTGATGCAACCGGGATTGACCACATCTACACCCAGAGCTGGTTGAGACATAAGGCTGGACACTTCTGGCTGATAGCACTGGTTAGTTTCTGTGAGCAAATGCAGACCCTTTGAAGTCATACTGCATGGTACCCATTCCATGGGTCCCAACTTTCCAGGTTCAAGGGATTCTTCCTCCAGCTAAAACATGCATGGGAAACCCAGAGTATCGTCCACCGTGTGATTGGGAAATGATTTAAAATGCATCTCAGTTTTCGTATCCTGGTCCTCGGGTTCACCATTCCAGATGATTTACTAACACTCTCCCCGCTTGGAGAGTCAGTGCCTTTAACCTCCTCTTTGGCACAGCTTGCAATTTCTGTGCAAGATGAACAGGAATAGGGAGAACCAATGAGAGACTAGCTATAGGTGTCTGCACGGGCAAATGTAACGCTCATTGCCCACCAGGAAGAGGAATTAAACAAAGGCTCAGTGTGCCCGGCTGGAAACAGATTAGTGCCTGAAGCAATCCTGCGGTTTTGTGCCCAGCTCACAAGAAAGCGAGTTGAAGAAAGGAGCTCAGGGGCACTGTACTTCACAAACCTGCAGAGTTATAAATGACAGCTATCCTCCAAAAATATATTGAAGTAAGCCTGCGAAGGGGACTTGAAAGCGGGGCTGAATTTCAGGAAAACGATTGCAGGGGTTAGACTGGCATTGCCCTGAAAGCATAGGAAAAGAGGCACAACGTCGACAATGATGCACTTGGCCAAAAAGGGCGTATGCGTTTTTTCCTGAATATATTCAGGAAAAAACGCATACGCCCTTTTTGGCCAACCAAGCAAGCCTGTAAAGGAAATCTGCACTACAATGAAACCTCACTGCCCCCCGGGGCAAAAGGGCCATCTGTAAAAAGTGTAAAATCCAGAAAGGTAGGACAGGATATGGAGAACAGGGAGCCGTGTTATGCTGATTGGCAGGATGTAAATTGCCAGCAGCCACCCTGGAGAAGTGTATGGTGTTTCCTGAAACACGTAAGAAACAAAGCAACACAGCCTATGGCACTTACACTAATGGTCCTATAGCTTACGGAAATTAAAATCAAAAACAGACAGCCACCCCAATATTTGGGACGGCTGTGTTCACAAGAAGCTCGTCTACAGTATCAGGTAAATATCCCAGAAAGCAAAAAATGGATAAAGAAGTTGTGGCACGTACGTACAATGCAATATCACTCAGCAATGAAATCTGTGTCATCAGGCCCGTAGCGGCATAGTAAGTGGATGCAGGTACGGTGATTCTACGTGAACTACGTCACACAGAAAAAGAAACATCATAAGATTTCACTAATACACGGAATGTAAACTTGACTACACATGAACTGAATTACAAAAAAGAACAGGGTCTCAAATTTAGAAAACCAACTAGTGCTTGCTTATGGGGAAAGGTGCGTTGGGGTGCTGCATAAAACCAGAGACTGAAATTAGCACAGATAACTTTCCATAAGCCAAATATGTAATAGACAAGACCTACTCCTTGCTCAACGAAATGGACCCAACACCACATATTCAACGCCTAGGAATATACCTGACTAGGAAGAATCTTAAAACCCATGGATATATATGTCTCCATAAGAGAATCAAGCGTGTGTACAGCGGCCGAAACGCAGCAGTGAAAATCCGATAAATCCCATTATCAAAATAAATTTCGAAAACAAAACACAAACACAGTGAAATAGAGAGCAATTCTTAAATAATTCACTCAGGGCATGTGATGCAACCGGGATTGACCACATCTACACCCAGAGCTGGTTGAGACATAAGGCTGGACACTTCAGGCTGATAGCATTGGTGAGTATCGGTGAGCAAATGCAGACCCTTTGAAGTCATACTGCATGGTACCCATTCCATGGGTCCCAACTCTCCAGGTCCAAGGGATTCTTCCTCCAGCTAAAACATGCATGGGAAACCCAGAGTATCGTCCACCGTGTGATTGGGAAACGATTTAAAATGCATCTCAGTTTTCGTTTCCTGGTCCTCGGGTTAACCATTCCAGATTCTTTACTAACACTCTCCCCGCTTGGAGAGTCATTGCCTTTAACCTCCTGTTTGGCACAGCTTGCCATTTCTGTGCAAGATGAACAGGAATAGGGAGAACCAATGAGAGACTAGCTGTAGGTGTCTGCACGGGCAAATGTAACGCTCATTGCCCACCAGGAAGAGGAATTAAACAAAGGCTCAGTGTGCCCTGCTATAAACAGATTAGGGCCTGAAGCAATCCTGCGGTTTTGTGCCCAGCTCACAAGAAAGCGAGTTGAAGAAAGGAGCTCAGGGGCACTGTACTTCACAAACCTGCAGAGTTATAAATGACAGCTATCTTCCAAAAATATATTGAAGTAAGCCTGCGAAGGGGACTTGAAAGCGGGGCTGAATTTCAGGAAAACGATTGCAGGGGGTAGACAGGAATTGCCCTGAAAGCATAGGAAAAGAGGCAGAACGTCGACAATGATGCACTTGGCCAAAAAGGGCGTATGCGTTTTTTCCTGAATATATTCAGGAAAAAACCCATACGTACTTTTTGGCCAACCAAGCAAGCCTGTAAAGGAAATCTGCACTACAATGAAATCTCACTGCCCCCCCGGGCAAAAGGGCCATCTGAAAAAAGTGTAAAATCCAGAAAGATAGGACAGGATATGGAGAACAAGGAGCCTTGTTATGCTGATTGGCAGGATGTAAATTGCCAGCAGCCACCCTGGAGAAGTGTATGGTGTTTCCTGAAACACGTAAGAAACAAAGCAACACAACCTATGGCACTTCCACTTATGGTTCTATAGCTTACGGAAATTAAAATCAAAAACAGGCATCCACCCCAATATTTGGGACGGCTGTGTTCACAAGAAGCTCGTCTACAGTATCAGGTAAATATCACAGAAAGCAAAAAATGGATAAAGAAGTTGTGGCACGTACGTGCAATGCAATATCACTCAGCAATGAAATCTGTGTCATCAGGCCCGTAGCGGCATAGTAAGTGGATGCAGGTACGGTGATTCTACGTGAACTACGTCACACAGAAAAAGAAACATCATAAGATATCACTAATACACGGAATGTAAACTTGACTCCACATGAACTGAATTACAAAACAGAACAGGGTCTCAAATTTAGAAAACCAACTAGTGCTTGCTTATGGAGAAAGGTGCGTTGGGGTGCTGCATAAAACCAGAGACTGAAATTAGCACAGATAACATTCCATAAGCCAAATATGTAATAGACAAGACCTACTCCTTGCTCAACGAAATGGACTCAACACAACATATTCAACGCCTAGGAATATACCTGACTAGGAAGAATCTTAAAACCCATGGATATATATGTCTCCGTAAGAGAATCAAGCGTGTGTACAGCGGCGGAAATGCAGCAGTAAAAATCCGATAAATCCCATTATCAAAATAAATTTCGAAAACAAAACACAAAGACAGTGAAATAGAGAGCAATTCTTAAATAATTCACTCAGGGCATGTGATGCAACCGGGATTGACCACATCTACACCCAGAGCTGGTTGAGACATAAGGCTGGACACTTCAGGCTGATAGCACTGGTGAGTTTCGGTGAGCAAATGCAGACCCTTTGAAGTCATACTGCATGGTACCCATTCCATGGGTCCCAACTCTCCAGGTTCAAGGCATTCTTCCTCCAGCTAAAACATGCATGGGAAACCCAGAGTATCGTCCACCGTGTGATTGGGAAACGATTTAAAATGCATCTCAGTTTTCGTATCCTGGTCCTCGGGTTCACCATTCCAGATGCTTTACTAACACTCTCCCCGCTTGGAGAGTCAGTGCCTTTAACCTCCTGTTTGGCATAGCTTGCCATTTCTGTGCAAGATGAACAGGAATAGGGAGAACCAATGAGAGACTAGCTGTAGGTGTCTGCACGGGCAAATGTAACGCTCATTGCCCACCAGGAAGAGGAATTAAACAAAGGCTCAGTGTGCCCTGCTGGAAACAGATTAGGGCCTGAAGCAATCCTGCGGTTTTGTGCCCAGCTCACAAGAAAGCGAGTTGAAGAAAGGAGCTCAGGGGCACTGTACTTCACAAACCTGCAGAGTTATAAATGACAGCTATCCTCCAAAAATATATTGAAGTAAGCCTGCGAAGGGGACTTGAAAGCGGGGCTGAATTTCAGGAAAACGATTGCAGGGAGTAGACTGGAATTGCCCTGAAAGCATAGGAAAAGAGGCACAACGTCCACAATGATGCACTTGGCCAAAAAGGGCGTATGCGTTTTTTCCTGAATATATTCAGGAAAAAACGCATACGCCCTTTTTGGCCAACCAAGCAAGCCTGTAAAGGAAATCTGCACTAAAATGAAATCTCACTGCCCCCCCGGGCAAAAGGGCCATCTGAAAAAAGTGTAAAATCCAGAAAGGTAGGACAGGATATGGAGAACAGGGAGCCTTGTTATGCTGATTGGCAGGATGTAAATTGCCAGCAGCCACCCTGGAGAAGTGTATGGTGTTTCCTGAAACACGTAAGAAACAAAGCAACACAGCCTATGGCACTTCCACTTATGGTCCTATAGCTTACGGAAATTAAAATCAAAAACAGACAGCCACCCCAATATTTGGGACGGCTGTGTTCACAAGAAGCTCGTCTATAGTATCAGGTAAATATCCCAGAAAGCAAAAAATGGATAAAGAAGTTGTGGCACGTACGTACAATGCAATATCACTCAGCAATGAAATCTGTGTCATCAGGCCCGTAGCGGCATAGTGAGTGGATGCAGGAACGGTGATTCTACGTGAACTACGTCACACAGAAAAAGAAACATCATAAGATATCACTAATACACGGAATGTAAACTTGACTACACATGAACTGAATTACAAAAAAGAACAGGGTCTCAAATTTAGAAAACCAACTAGTGCTTGCTTATGGGGAAAGGTGCGTTGGGGTGCTGCATAAAACCAGAGACTGAAATTAGCACAGATAACTTTCCATAAGCCAAATATGTAATAGACAAGACCTACTCCTTGCTCAACGAAATGGACCCAACACCACATATTCAACGCCTAGGAATATACCTGACTAGGAAGAATCTTAAAACCCATGGATATATATGTCTCCGTAAGAGAATCAAGCGTGTGTACAGCGGCCGAAACGCAGCAGTGAAAATCCGATAAATCCCATTATCAAAATAAATTTCGAAAACAAAACACAAAGACAGTGAAATAGAGAGCAATTCTTAAATAATTCACTCAGGGCATGTGATGCAACCGGGATTGACCACATCTACACCCAGAGCTGGTTGAGACATAAGGCTGGACACTTCAGGCTGATAGCATTGGTGAGTTTCGCTGAGCAAATGCAGACCCTTTGAAGTCATACTGCATGGTACCCATTCCATGGGTCCCAACTCTCCAGGTTCAAGGGATTCTTCCTCCAGCTAAAACATGCATGGAAAACCCAGAGTATCGTCCACCGTTTGATTGGGAAATGATTTAAAATGCATCTCAGTTTTCGTATCCTGGTCCTCGGGTTCACCATTCCAGATGCTTTACTATCACTCTCCCCGCTTGGAGAGTCAGTGCCTTTAACCTCCTGTTTCGCACAGCTTGCAATTTCTGTGCAAGATGAACAGGAATAGGGAGAACCAATGAGAGACTAGCTGTATGTGTCTGCACGGGCAAATGTAACGCTCATTGCCCACCAGGAAGAGGAATTAAACAAAGGCTCAGTGTGCCCTGCTGGAAACAGATTAGGGCCTGAAGCAATCCTGCGGTTTTGTGCCCAGCTCACAAGAAAGCGAGTTGAAGAAAGGAGCTCAGGGGCACTGTACTTCACAAACCTGCAGAGTTATAAATGACAGCTATCCTCCAAAAATATATTGAAGTAAGCCTGCGAAGGGGACTTGAAAGCGGGGCTGAATTTCAGGAAAACGATTGCAGGGGTTAGACTGGAATTGCCCTGAAAGCATAGGAAAAGAGGCACAACGTCGACAATGATGCACTTGGCCAAAATGTGCGTATGCGTTTTTTCCTGAATATATTCAGGAAAAAACGCATACGCCCTCTTTGGCCAACCAAGCAAGCTTGTAAATGAAATCTGCACTACAATGAAGTCTCACTGCCCCCCGGGCAAAAGGGCCATCTGAAAAAAGTGTAAAATCCAGAAAGGTAGGACAGGATATGGAGAACAGGGAGCCTTGTTTTGCTGATTGGCAGGATGTAAATTGCCAGCAGCCACCCTGGAGAAGTGTATAGTGTTTCCTGAAACACGTAAGAAACAAAGCAACACAGCCTATGGCACTTCCACTTATGGTCCTATAGCTTACGGAAATTAAAATCAAAAACAGACAGCCACCCCAATATTTGGGACGGCTGTGTTCACAAGAAGCTCGTCTACAGTATCAGGTAAATATCCCAGAAAGCAAAAAATGGATAAAGAAGTTGTGGCACGTACGTACAATGCAATATCACTCAGCAATGAAATCTGTGTCATCAGGCCCGTAGCGGCATAGTCAGTGGATGCAGATACGGTGATTCTACGTGAACTACGTCACACAGAAAAAGAAACATCATAAGATATCACTAATACACGGAATGAAAACTTGACTACACATGAACTGAATTACAAAAAAGAACAGGGTCTCAAATTTAGAAAACCAACTAGTGCTTGCTTATGGGGAAAGGTGCGTTGGGGTGCTGCATAAAACCAGAGACTGAAATTAGCACAGATAACTTTCCATAAGCCAAATATGTAATAGACAAGACCTACTCCTTGCTCAACGAAATGGACCCAACACCACATATTCAACGCCTAGGAATATACCTGACTAGGAAGAATCTTAAAACCCATGGATATATATGTCTCCGTAAGAGAATCAAGCGTGTGTACAGCGGACGAAACGCAGCAGTGAAAATCCGATAAATCCCATTATCAAAATAAATTTCGAAAACAAAACACAAAGACAGTGAAATAGAGAGCAATTCTTAAATAATTCACTCGGCATGTGATGCAACCGGGATTGACCACATCTACACCCAGAGCTGGTTGAGACATAAGGCTGGACACTTCAGGCTGATAGCATTGGTGAGTTTCGGTGAGCAAATGCAGACCCTTTGAAGTCATACTGCATGGTACCTATTCCATGGGTCCCAACTCTTCAGGTTCAAGGGATTCTTCCTCTAGCTAAAACATGCATGGGAAACCCAGAGTATCGTCCACCGTGTGATTGGGAAACGATTTAAAATGCATCTCAGTTTTCGTATCCTGGTCCTCGGGTTCACCATTCCAGATGCTTTAGTAACACTCTCCCCTCTTGGAGAGTCAGTGCCTTTAACCTCCTGTTTGGCACAGCTTGCAATTTCTGTGCAAGATGAACAGGAATAGGGAGAACCAATGAGAGACTAGCTGTAGGTGTCTGCACGGGCAAATGTAACGCTCATTGCCCACCAGGAAGAACAATTAAACAAAGGCTCAGTGTGCCCTGCTGGAAACAGATTAGGGCCTTAAGCAATCCTGCGGTTTTGTGCCCAGCTCACAAGAAAGCGAGTTGAAGAGAGGAGCTCAGGGGCACTGTACTTCACAAACCTGCAGAGTTATAAATGACAGCTATCTTCCAAAAATATATTGAAGTAAGCCTGCGAAGGGGACTTGAAAGCGGGGCTGAATTTCAGGAAAACGATTGCAGGGGGTAGACTGGAATTGCCCTGAAAGCATAGGAAAAGAGGCAGAACGTCGACAATGATGCACTTGGCCAAAAAGGGCGTATGCGTTTTTTCCAGAATATATTCAGGAAAAAACCCATACGTACTTTTTGGCCAACCAAGCAAGCCTGTAAAGGAAATCTGCACTACAATGAAATCTCACTGCCCCCCCGGGCAAAAGGGCCATCTGAAAAAAGTGTAAAATCCAGAAAGGTAGGACAGGATATGGAGAACAAGGAGCCTTGTTCTGCTGATTGGCAGGATGTAAATTGCCAGCAGCCACCCTGGAGAAGTGTATGGTGTTTCCTGAAACACGTAAGAAACAAAGCAACACAACCTATGGCACTTCCACTTATGGTCCTATAGCTTACGGAAATTAAAATCAAAAACAGGCAGCCACCCCAATATTTGGGACGGCTGTGTTCACAAGAAGCTCGTCTACAGTATCAGGTAAATATCACAGAAAGCAAAAAATGGATAAAGAAGTTGTGGCACGTACGTGCAATGCAATATCACTCAGCAATGAAATCTGTGTCATCAGGCCCGTAGCGGCATAGTAAGTGGATGCAGGTACGGTGATTCTACGTGAACTACGTCACACAGAAAAAGAAACATCATAAGATATCACTAATACACGGAATGTAAACTTGACTCCACATGAACTGAATTACAAAACAGAACAGGGTCTCAAATTTAGAAAACCAACTAGTGCTTGCTTATGGAGAAAGGTGCGTTGGGGTGCTGCATAAAACCAGAGACTGAAATTAGCACAGATAACATTCCATAAGCCAAATATGTAATAGACAAGACCTACTCCTTGCTCAACGAAATGGACTCAACACCACATATTCAACGCCTAGGAATATACCTGACTAGGAAGAATCTTAAAACCCATGGATATATATGTCTCCGTAAGAGAATCAAGCGTGTGTACAGCGGCAGAAATGCAGCAGTAAAAATCCGATAAATCCCATTATCAAAATAAATTTCGAAAACAAAACACAAATACAGTGAAATAGAGAGCAATTCTTAAATAATTCACTCAGGGCATGTGATGCAACCGGGATTGACCACATCTACACCCAGAGCTGGTTGAGACATAAGGCTGGACACTTCAGGCTGATAGCACTGGTGAGTTTCGGTGAGCCAATGCAGACCCTTTGAAGTCATACTGCATGGTACCCATTCCATGGGTCCCAACTCTCCAGGTTCAAGGCATTCTTCCTCCAGCTAAAACATGCATGGGAAACCCAGAGTATCATCCACCGTGTGATTGGGAAACGATTTAAAATGCATCTCAGTTTTCGTATCCTGGTCCTCGGGTTCACCATTCCAGATGCTTTACTAACACTCTCCCCGCTTGGAGAGTCAGTGCCTTTAACCTCCTGTTTGGCATAGCTTGCCATTTCTGTGCAAGATGAACAGGAATAGGGAGAACCAATGAGAGACTAGCTGTAGGTGTCTGCACGGGCAAATGTAACGCTCATTGCCCACCAGGAAGAGGAATTAAACAAAGGCTCAGTGTGCCCTGCTGGAAACAGATTAGGGCCTGAAGCAATCCTGCGGTTTTGTGCCCAGCTCACAAGAAAGCGAGTTGAAGAAAGGAGCTCAGGGGCACTGTACTTCACAAACCTGCAGAGTTATAAATGACAGCTATCCTCCAAAAATATATTGAAGTAAGCCTGCGAAGGGGACTTGAAAGCGGGGCTGAATTTCAGGAAAACGATTGCAGGGGGTAGACTGGAATTGCCCTGAAAGCATAGGAAAAGAGGCACAACGTCCACAATGATGCACTTGGCCAAAAAGGGCGTATGCGTTTTTTCCTGAATATATTCAGGAAAAAACGCATACGCCCTTTTTGGCCAACCAAGCAAGCCTGTAAAGGAAATCTGCACTAAAATGAAATCTCACTGCCCCCCCGGGCAAAAGGGCCATCTGAAAAAAGTGTAAAATCCAGAAAGGTAGGACAGGATATGGAGAACAGGGAGCCTTGTTATGCTGATTGGCAGGATGTAAATTGCCAGCAGCCACCCTGGAGAAGTGTATGGTGTTTCCTGAAACACGTAAGAAACAAAGCAACACAGCCTATGGCACTTCCACTTATGGTCCTATAGCTTACGGAAATTAAAATCAAAAACAGACAGCCACCCCAATATTTGGGATGGCTGTGTTCACAAGAAGCTCGTCTATAGTATCAGGTAAATATCCCAGAAAGCAAAAAATGGATAAAGAAGTTGTGGCACGTACGTACAATGCAATATCACTCAGCAATGAAATCTGTGTCATCAGGCCCGTAGCGGCATAGTGAGTGGATGCAGGAACGGTGATTCTACGTGAACTACGTCACACAGAAAAAGAAACATCATAAGATATCACTAATACACGGAATGTAAACTTGACTACACATGAACTGAATTACAAAAAAGAACAGGGTCTCAAATTTAGAAAACCAACTAGTGCTTGCTTATGGGGAAAGGTGCGTTGGGGTGCTGCATAAAACCAGAGACTGAAATTAGCACAGATAACTTTCCATAAGCCAAATATGTAATAGACAAGACCTACTCCTTGCTCAACGAAATGGACCCAACACCACATATTCAACGCCTAGGAATATACCTGACTAGGAAGAATCTTAAAACCCATGGATATATATGTCTCCGTAAGAGAATCAAGCGTGTGTACAGCGGCCGAAACGCAGCAGTGAAAATCCGATAAATCCCATTATCAAAATAAATTTCGAAAACAAAACACAAAGACAGTGAAATAGAGAGCAATTCTTAAATAATTCACTCAGGGCATGTGATGCAACCGGGATTGACCACATCTACACCCAGAGCTGGTTGAGACATAAGGCTGGACACTTCAGGCTGATAGCATTGGTGAGTTTCGCTGAGCAAATGCAGACCCTTTGAAGTCATACTGCATGGTACCCATTCCATGGGTCCCAACTCTCCAGGTTCAAGGGATTCTTCCTCCAGCTAAAACATGCATGGGAAACCCAGAGTATCGTCCACCGTTTGATTGGGAAATGATTTAAAATGCATCTCAGTTTTCGTATCCTGGTCCTCGGGTTCACCATTCCAGATGCTTTACTATCACTCTCCCCGCTTGGAGAGTCAGTGCCTTTAACCTCCTGTTTCGCACAGCTTGCAATTTCTGTGCAAGATGAACAGGAATAGGGAGAACCAATGAGAGACTAGCTGTATGTGTCTGCACGGGCAAATGTAACGCTCATTGCCCACCAGGAAGAGGAATTAAACAAAGGCTCAGTGTGCCCTGCTGGAAACAGATTAGGGCCTGAAGCAATCCTGCGGTTTTGTGCCCAGCTCACAAGAAAGCGAGTTGAAGAAAGGAGCTCAGGGGCACTGTACTTCACAAACCTGCAGAGTTATAAATGACAACTATCCTCCAAAAATATATTGAAGTAAGCCTGCGAAGGGGACTTGAAAGCGGGGCTGAATTTCAGGAAAACGATTGCAGGGGGTAGACTGGAATTGCCCTGAAAGCATAGGAAAAGAGGCACAACGTCGACAATGATGCACTTGGCCAAAAAGTGCGTATGCGTTTTTTCCTGAATATATTCAGGAAAAAACGCATACGCCCTATTTGGCCAACCAAGCAAGCTTGTAAATGAAATCTGCACTACAATGAAGTCTCACTGCCCCCCGGGCAAAAGGGCCATCTGAAAAAAGTGTAAAATCCAGAAAGGTAGGACAGGATATGGAGAACAGGGAGCCTTGTTATGCTGATTGGCAGGATGTAAATTGCCAGCAGCCACCCTGGAGAAGTGTATAGTGTTTCCTGAAACACGTAAGAAACAAAGCAACACAGCCTATGGCACTTCCACTTATGGTCCTATAGCTTACGGAAATTAAAATCAAAAACAGACAGCCACCCCAATATTTGGGACGGCTGTGTTCACAAGAAGCTCGTCTACAGTATCAGGTAAATATCCCAGAAAGCAAAAAATGGATAAAGAAGTTGTGGCACGTACGTACAATGCAATATCACTCAGCAATGAAATCTGTGTCATCAGGCCCGTAGCGGCATAGTCAGTGGATGCAGATACGGTGATTCTACGTGAACTACGTCACACAGAAAAAGAAACATCATAAGATATCACTAATACACGGAATGAAAACTTGACTACACATGAACTGAATTACAAAAAAGAACAGGGTCTCAAATTTAGAAAACCAACTAGTGCTTGCTTATGGGGAAAGGTGCGTTGGGGTGCTGCATAAAACCAGAGACTGAAATTAGCACAGATAACTTTCCATAAGCCAAATATGTAATAGACAAGACCTACTCCTTGCTCAACGAAATGGACCCAACACCACATATTCAACGCCTAGGAATATACCTGACTAGGAAGAATCTTAAAACCCATGGATATATATGTCTCCGTAAGAGAATCAAGCGTGTGTACAGCGGCCGAAACGCAGCAGTGAAAATCCGATAAATCCCATTATCAAAATAAATTTCGAAAACAAAACACAAAGACAGTGAAATAGAGAGCAATTCTTAAATAATTCACTCGGCATGTGATGCAACCGGGATTGACCACATCTACACCCAGAGCTGGTTGAGACATAAGGCTGGACACTTCAGGCTGATAGCATTGGTGAGTTTCGGTGAGCAAATGCAGACCCTTTGAAGTCATACTGCATGGTACCTATTCCATGGGTCCCAACTCTTCAGGTTCAAGGGATTCTTCCTCCAGCTAAAACATGCATGGGAAACCCAGAGTATCGTCCACCGTGTGATTGGGAAACGATTTAAAATGCATCTCAGTTTTCGTATCCTGGTCCTCGGGTTCACCATTCCAGATGCTTTAGTAACACTCTCCCCTCTTGGAGAGTCAGTGCCTTTAACCTCCTGTTTGGCACAGCTTGCAATTTCTGTGCAAGATGAACAGGAATAGGGAGAACCAATGAGAGACTAGCTGTAGGTGTCTGCACGGGCAAATGTAACGCTCATTGCCCACCAGGAAGAACAATTAAACAAAGGCTCAGTGTGCCCTGCTGGAAACAGATTAGGGCCTTAAGCAATCCTGCGGTTTTGTGCTCAGCTCACAAGAAAGCGAGTTGAAGAGAGGAGCTCATGAGCACTGTAATTCACAAACCTGCAGAGTTATAAATGACAGCTATCTTCCAAAAGTATATTGAAGTAAGCCTGCGAAGGGGGACTTGAAAGCAGGGCAGAATTTCAGGAAAACGATTGCAGGGGGTAGACTGGAATTGCCCTGAAAGCATAGGAAAAGAGGCACAACGTCGACAATGATGCACTTGGCCAAAAAGGGCGTAAGCGTTTTTTCCTGAATATATTCAGGAAAAAACGCATACGCCCTTTTTGGCCAACCGAGCAAGCATGTAAAGGAAATCTGCACTACAATGAAGTGTCACTGCCCCCCGGGCAAGAGGGCCATCTGAAAAAAGTGTAAAATCCAGAAAGTTAGGACAGGATATGGAAAACAGGGAGGCTTGTTATGCTGATTGGCAGGATGTAAATTGCCAGCAGCCACCCTGGAGAAGTTTATAGTGTTTCCTGAAACACGTAAGAAACAAAGCAACACAGCCTATGGCACTTCCACTTATGGTCCTATAGCTTACGGAAATTAAAATCAAAAACAGACAGCCAGCCCAATATTTGGGATGGCTGTGTTCACAAGAAGCTCGTCTACAGTACCAGGTAAATATCCCAGAATGCAAAAAATGGATAAAGAAGTTGTGGCACGTACGTACAATGCAATATCACTCAGCAATGAAATCTGTGTCATCAGGCCCGTAGCGGCATAGTGAGTGGATGCAGGTACGGTGATTCTACGTGAACTACGTCACACAGAAAAAGAAACATCATAAGATATCACTAATACACGGAATGTAAACTTGACTACACATGAACTGAATTACAAAACAGAACAGGGTCTCAAATTTAGAAAACCAACTAGTGCTTGCTTATGGGGAAAGGTGCGTTGGGGTGCTGCATAAAACCAGAGACTGAAATTAGCACAGATAACTTTCCATAAGCCAAATATGTAAAAGACAAGAGCTACTCCTTGCTCAACGAAATGGACCCAACACCACATATTCAACGCCTAGGAATATACCTGACTAGGAAGAATCTTAAAACCCATGGATATATATGTCTCCGTAAGAGAATCAAGCGTGTGTACAGCAGCCGAAACGCAGCAGTGAAAATCCGATAAATCCCTTATCAAAATAAATTTCGAAAACAAAACACAAAGACAGTGAAATAGAGAGCAATTCTTAAATAATTCACTCAGGGCATGCGATGCAACCGGGATTGACCACATCTACACCCAGAGCTGGTTGAGACATAAGGCTGGACACTTCAGGCTGATAGCATTGGTGAGTTTCGGTGAGCAAATGCAGACCCTTTGAAGTCATATTGCATGGTACCCATTCCATGGGTCCCAACTCTCCAGGTACAAGGCATTCTTCCTCCAGCTAAAACATGCATGGGAAATCCAGAGTATCATCCACCGTGTGATTGGGAAACGATTTAAAATGCATCTCAGTTTTCGTATCCTGGTCCTCGGGTTCACCATTCCAGATGCTTTACTAACACTCTCCCCGCTTGGAGAGTCAGTGCCCTTAACCTCCTGTTTGGCACAGCTTGCAATTTCTGTGCAAGATGAACAGGAATACGGAGAACCAATGAGAGACTAGCTGTAGGTGTCTGCACGGGCAAATGTAACGCTCATTGCCGACCAGGAAGAGGAATTAAACAAAGGCTCAGCGTGCCCTGCTGAAAACAGATTAGGGCCTGAAGCAATCCTGCGGTTTTGTGCCCAGCTCACAAGAAAGTGAGTTGAAGAAAGGAGCTCAGGGGCACTGTAATTCACAAACCTGCAGAGTTATAAATGACAGCTATCCTCCAAAAATATATTCAAGTAAGCCTGCGAAGGGGACTTGAAAGCGGGGCAGTATTTCAGGAAAACGATTGCAGGGTGTAGACTGGAATTGCCCTGAAAGCATAGGAAAAGAGGCAGAACGTCGACAATGATGCACTTGGCCAAAAAGGGCGTATGTGGTTTTTCCTGGATATATTCAGGAAAAAACGCATACGCCCTTTTTGGCCAACCAAGCAAGCCTGTAAAGGAAATCTGCACTACAATGAAGTCTCACTGCCCCCCGGGCAAAAGGGCCATCTGAAAAAAGTGTAAAATCCAGAAAGGTAGGACAGGATATGGAGAACAGGGAGCCTTGTTATGCTGATTGGCAGGATGTAAATTGCCAGCAGCCACCCTGGAGAAGTGTATAGTGTTTCCTGAAACACGTAAGAAACAAAGCAACATAGCCTATGGCACTTCCACTTATGGTCCTATAGCTTAAGGAAATTAAAATCAAAAACAGACAGCCACCCCAATATTTGGGACGGCTGTGTTCACAAGAAGCTCGTCTACAGTATCAGGTAAATATCCCAGAAAGCAAAAAATGGATAAAGAAGTTGTGGCACGTACGTACAATGCAATATCACTCAGCAATGAAATCTGTGTCATCAGGCCCGTAGCAGCATAGTCAGTGGATGCAGATACGGTGATTCTACGTGAACTACGTCACACAGAAAAAGAAACATCATAAGATATCACTAATACACGGAATGAAAACTTGACTACACATGAACTGAATTACAAAACAGAACAGGGTCTCAAATTTAGAAAACCAACTAGTGCTTGCTTATGGGGAAAGGTGCGTTGGGGTGCTGCATAAAACCAGAGACTGAAATTAGCACAGATAACTTTCCATAAGCCAAATATGTAAAAGACAAGAGCTACTCCTTGCTCAACGAAATGGACCCAACACCACATATTCAACGCCTAGGAATATACCTGACTAGGAAGAATCTTAAAACCCATGGATATATATGTCTCCGTAAGAGAATCAAGCGTGTGTACAGCAGCCGAAACGCAGCAGTGAAAATCCGATAAATCCCTTATCAAAATAAATTTCGAAAACAAAACACAAAGACAGTGAAATAGAGAGCAATTCTTAAATAATTCACTCAGGGCATGCGATGTAACCGGGATTGACCACATCTACACCCAGAGCTGGTTGAGACATAAGGCTGGACACTTCAGGCTGATAGCATTGGTGAGTTTCGGTGAGCAAATGCAGACCCTTTGAAGTCATATTGCATGGTACCCATTCCATGGGTCCCAACTCTCCAGGTTCAAGGCATTCTTCCTCCAGCTAAAACATGCATGGGAAATCCAGAGTATCATCCACCGTGTGATTGGGAAACGATTTAAAATGCATCTCAGTTTTCGTATCCTGGTCCTCGGGTTCACCATTCCAGATGCTTTACTAACACTCTCCCCGCTTGGAGAGTCAGTGCCTTTAACCTCCTGTTTGGCACAGCTTGCAATTTCTGTGCAAGATGAACAGGAATACGGAGAACCAATGAGAGACTAGCTGTAGGTGTCTGCACGGGCAAATGTAACGCTCATTGCCGACCAGGAAGAGGAATTAAACAAAGGCTCAGCGTGCCCTGCTGAAAACAGATTAGGGCCTGAAGCAATCCTGCCGTTTTGTGCCCAGCTCACAAGAAAGTGAGTTGAAGAAAGGAGCTCAGGGGCACTGTAATTCACAAACCTGCAGAGTTATAAATGACAGCTATCCTCCAAAAATATATTCAAGTAAGCCTGCGAAGGGGACTTGAAAGCGGGGCAGTATTTCAGGAAAACGATTGCAGGGGGTAGACTGGAATTGCCCTGAAAGCATAGGAAAAGAGGCAGAACGTCGACAATGATGCACTTGGCCAAAAAGGGCGTATGCGGTTTTTCCTGGATATATTCAGGAAAAAACGCATACGCCCTTTTTGGCCAACCAAGCAAGCCTGTAAAGGAAATCTGCACTACAATGAAGTCTCACTGCCCCCCGGGCAAAAGGGCCATCTGAAAAAAGTGTAAAATCCAGAAAGGTAGGACAGGATATGGAGAACAGGGAGCCTTGTTATGCTGATTGGCAGGATGTAAATTGCCAGCAGCCACCCTGGAGAAGTGTATAGTGTTTCCTGAAACACGTAAGAAACAAAGCAACACAGCCTATGGCACTTCCACTTATGGTCCTATAGCTTAAGGAAATTAAAATCAAAAACAGACAGCCACCCCAATATTTGGGACGGCTGTGTTCACAAGAAGCTCGTCTACAGTATCAGGTAAATATCCCAGAAAGCAAAAAATGGATAAAGAAGTTGTGGCACGTACGTACAATGCAATATCACTCAGCAATGAAATCTGTGTCATCAGGCCCGTAGCGGCATAGTCAGTGGATGCAGATACGGTGATTCTACGTGAACTACGTCACACAGAAAAAGAAACATCATAAGATATCACTAATACACGGAATGAAAACTTGACTACACATGAACTGAATTACAAAACAGAACAGGGTCTCAAATTTAGAAAACCAACTTGTGCTTGCTTATGGGGAAAGGTGCGTTGGGGTGTTGCATAAAACCAGAGACTGAAATTAGCACAGATAACTTTCCATAAGCCAAGTATGTAATAGACAAGACCTGCTCCTTGCTCAACGAAATGGACTCAACACCATATATTCAACGCCTAGGAATATACCTGACTAGGAAGAATGTTAAAACCCATGGATATATATGTCTCCGTAAGAGAATCAAGGGTGTGTACAGCGGCCGAAACGCAGCAGTGAAAATCCGATAAATCCCATTATCAAAATAAATTTCGAAAACAAAACACAAACACAGTGAAATAGAGAGCAATTCTTAAATAATTCACTCAGGGCATGTGATGCAACCGGGATTGACCACATCTACACCCAGAGCTGGTTGAGACATAAGGCTGGACACTTCAGGCTGATAGCATTGGTGAGTTTCGGTGAGCAAATGCAGACCCTTTGAAGTCATACTGCATGGTACCTATTCCATGGGTCCCAACTCTTCAGGTTCAAGGGATTCTTCCTCCAGCTAAAACATGCATGGGAAACCCACAGTATGGTCCACTGTGTGATTGGGAAACGATTTAAAATGCATCTAAGTTTTCGTATCCTGGTCCTCGGGTTCACCATTCCAGATGCTTTACTAACACTCTCCCTGCTTGGAGAGTCAGTGCCTTTAACCTCCTCTTTGGCACAGCTTGCAATTTCTGTGCAAGATGAACAGGAATAGGGAGAACCAATGAGAGACTAGCTGTAGGTGTCTGCACGGGCCAATGTAACGCTCATTGCCCACCAGGAAGAGGAATTAAACAAAGGCTCAGTGTGCCATGCCGGAAACAGATTAGGGCCTGAAGCAATCCTGCGGTTTTGTGCCCAGCTCACAAGAAAGCGAGTTGAAGAAAGGAGCTCAAGGGCACTGTAATTCACAAACGTGCAGAGTTATAAATGACAGCTATCCTCCAAAAATATATTGAAGTAAGCCTGCGAAGGGGACTTGAAAGCGGGGCAGTATTTCAGGAAAACGATTGCAGGGGGTAGACTGGAATTGCCCTGAAAGCATAGGAAAAGGGGCAGAACGTCGACAATGATGCACTTGGCCAAAAAGGGCGTATGCGTTTTTTCCTGAATATATTCAGGAAAAAACGCATACGCCCTTTTTAGCCAACCAAGCAAGCCTGTAAAGGAAATCTGCACTACAATGAAGTATCACTGCCCCCCGGGCAAAAGGGCCATCTGAAAAAGTGTAAAATCCAGAAAGGTAGGACAGGATATGGAGAACAGGGAGCCTTGTTATGCTGATTGGCAGGATGTAAATTGCCAGCAGCCACCGTGGAGAAGTGTATAGTGTTTCCTGAAACACGTAAGAAACAAAGCAACACAGCCTATGGCACTTCCACTTATGGTCCTATAGCTTAAGGAAATTAAAATCAAAAACAGACAGCCACCCCAATATTTGGGACGGCTGTGTTCACAAGAAGCTCGTCTACAGTATCAGGTAAATATCCCAGAAAGCAAAAAATGGATAAAGAAGTTGTGGCACGTACGTACAATGCAATATCACTCAGCAATGAAATCTGTGTCATCAGGCCCGTAGCGGCATAGTCAGTGGATGCAGATACGGTGATTCTACGTGAACTACGTCACACAGAAAAAGAAACATCATAAGATATCACTAATACACGGAATGAAAACTTGACTACACATGAACTGAATTACAAAACAGAACAGGGTCTCAAATTTAGAAAACCAACTAGTGCTTGCTTATGGGGAAAGGTGCCTTGGGGGGCTGCATAAAACCAGAGACTGAAATTAGCACAGATAACTTTCCATAAGCCAAATATGTAATAGACAAGACCTACTCCTTGCTCAACGAAATGGACCCAACACCACATATTCAACGCCTAGGAATATACCTGACTAGGAAGAATCTTAAAACCCATGGATATATATGTCTCCGTAAGAGAATCAATCGTGTGTACAGCGGCCGAAACGCAGCAGTGAAAATCCGATAAATCCCATTATCAAAATAAATTTCGAAAACAAAACACAAAGACAGTGAAATAGAGAGCAATTGTTAAATAATTCACTCTGGGCATGTGATGCAAGCGGGATTGACCACATCTACACCCAGAGCTGGTTGAGACATAAGGCTGGACACTTCAGGCTGATAGCATTGGTGAGTTTCGGTGAGCAAATGCAGACCCTTTGAAGTCATACTGCATGGTACCTGTTCCATGGGTCCCAACTCTTCAGGTTCAAGGGATTCTTCCTCCAGCTAAAACATGCATGGGAAACCCAGAGTATCGTCCACCGTGTGATTGGGAAACGATTTAAAATGCATCTCAGTTTTCGTATCCTGGTCCTCGTGTTCACCATTCCAGATGCTTTACTAACACTCTCCCCGCTTGGAGAGTCAGTGCCTTTAACCTCCTCTTTGGCACAGCTTGCAATTTCTGGGCAAGATGAACAGGAATAGGGAGAACCAATGAGAGACTAGCTGTAGGTGTCTGCACGGGCAAATGTAACGCTCATTGCCCACCAGGAAGAACAATTAAACAAAGGCTCAGTGTGCCCTGCTGGAAACAGATTAGGGCCTTAAGCAATCCGGCGGTTTTGTGCCCAGCTCACAGGAAAGCGAGTTGAAGAAACTAGCTCAGGAGCACTGTAATTCACAAACCTCCAGAGTTATAAATGACAGCTATCTTCCAAAAGTATATTGAAGTAAGCCTGCGAAGGGGACTTGCAAGCAGGGCAGAATTTCAGGAAAACGATTGCAGGGGGTAGACTGGAATTGCCCTGAAAGCATAGGAAAAGAGGCACAACGTCGACAATGATGCACTTGGCCAAAAAGTGCGTAAGGGTTTTTTCCTGAATATATTCAGGAAAAAACGCATATGCCCTTTTTGGCCAAGCGAGCAAGCCTGTAAAGGAAATCTGCACTACAATGAAATCTCACTGCCCCCCGGCAAAAGGGCCATCTGAAAAAAGTGTAAAATCCAGAAAGGTAGGACAGGATATGGAGAACAGGGAGCCTTGTTATGCTGATTGGCAGGATGTAAATTGTGAACAGCCACCCTGGAGAAGTGTATGGTGTTTCCTGAAACACGTAAGAAATAAAGCAAGACAGCCTATGGCAATTGCACTTATGGTCCTATTCCTTAGGGAAATTAAAATCAAAAACAGAGAGCCACCCCAAAGTTTGGGACGGCTGTGTTCCCAAGAAGCTCGTCTACAGTACCAGGTAAATATCCCAGAAAGCAAAAAATGGATAAAGAAGTTTTGGCACGTACGTGCAATGCAGTATCACTCAGCAATGAAATCTGTGTCATCAGGCCCGTAGCGGCATAGTGAGTGGATGCAGGTACGGTGATTCTACGTGAACTACGTCACACAGAAAAAGAAACATCATAAGATATCACTAATACACGGAATGTAAACTTGACTACACATGAACTGAATTACAAAACAGAACAGGGTCTCAAATTTAGAAAACCAACTAGTGCTTGCTTATGGGGAAAGGTGCCTTGGGCTGTTGCATAAAACCAGAGACTGAAATTAGCACAGATAACTTTCCATAAGCCAAATATATAATAGACAAGACCTACTCCTTGCTCAACGAAATGGACCCAACACCACATATTCAACGCCTAGGAATATACCTGACTAGGAAGAATCTTAAAACCCATGGATATATATGTCTCTGTAGGAGAATCAAGCGTGTGTCCAGCGGCCGAAACGCAGCACTGAAAATCCGATAAATCCCATTATCAAAATAACTTTCGAAAACAAAACACAAAGACAGTGAAATAGAGAGCAATTCTTAAATAATTCACTCAGGGCATGTGATGCAACCGGGATTAACCACATCTACACCCAGAGCTTGTTGAGACATAAGGCTGGACACTTCAGGCTGATAGCATTGGTGAGTTTCGGTGAGCAAATGCAGACCCTTTGAAGTCATACTGCATGGTACCCATTCCATGGGTCCCAACTCTCCAGGTTTAAGGCATTCTTCCTCCAGCTAAAACATGCATGGGAAATCCAGAGTATCGTCCACCGTGTGATTGGGAAACGATTTAAAATGCAACTCAGTTTTCGTATCCTGGTCCTAGGTTTCACCATTCCAGATGCTTCACTAACACTCTCCCCGCTTGGAGAGTCAGTGCCTTTAACCTCCTCTTTGGCACAGCTTGCAATTTCTGTGCAAGATGAACAGGAATATGGAGAACCAATGAAAGACTAGCTGTAGGTGTCTGCATGGGCAAATGTAACACTCATTGCCCACCAGGAAGAGGAATTAAACAAAGGCTCAGTATGCCCTGCTGGAAACAGATTAGGGCCTGAAGCAATCCTGCGGTTTTGTGCCCAGCTCACAAGAAAGCGAATTGAAGAAAGGAGCTCAGGGGCACTGTAATTCACAAACCTGCAGAGTTATAAATGACAGCTATCCTCCAAAAATATATTGAAGTAAGCCTGCGAAGGGGACTTGAAAGCGGGGCAGAGTTTCAGTAAAACCATTGCAGGGGGTAGACTGGAATTGCCCTGAAAGCATAGGAAAAGAGGCACAACGTCGACAATGATGCACTTGGCCAAAAAGGGCGTATGCGTTTTTTCCTGAATATATTCAGGAAAAAACGCATACGCCCTTTTTGGCCAACCAAGCAAGCCTGTAAAGGAAATCTGCACTACAATGAAGTCTCACTGCCCCCCGGGCAAAAGGGCCATCTGAAAAAAGTGTAAAATCCAGAAAGGTAGGACAGGATATGGAGAACAGGGAGCCTTGTTATGCTGATTGTCAGGATGTAAATTGCCAGCAGCCACCCTGGAGAAGTGTATGGTGTTTCCTGAAACACGTAAGAAACAAAGCAACACAGCCTATGGCACTTCCACTTATGGTCCTATAGCTTACGGAAATTAAAATCAAAAACAGACAGCCACCCCAATATTTGGGACGACTGTGTTCACAAGAAGCTCGTCTACAGTATCAGGTAAATATCCCAGAAAGCAAAAAATGGATAAAGAAGTTGTGGCACGTACGTGCAATGCAATATCACTCAGCAATGAAATCTGTGTCATCAGGCCCGTAGCGGCATAGTGAGTGGATGCAGGTACGGTGATTCTACGTGAACTACGTCACACAGAAAAAGAAACATCATAAGATATCACTAATACACGGAATGTAAACTTGACTACGCATGAACTGAATTACAAAACAGAACAGGGTCTCAAATTTAGAAAACCAACTTGTGCTTGCTTATGGGGAAAGGTGCGTTGGGGTGTTGCATAAAACCAGAGACTGAAATTAGCACAGAAAACTTTCCATAAGCCAAATATGTAATAGACAAGACCTACTCCTTGCTCAACGAAATGGACTCAGCACCACATATTCAACGCCTAGGAATATACCTGACTAGGAAGAATCTTAAAACCCATGGATATATATGTTTCCGTAAGAGAATCAAGGGTGGGTACAGCGGCAGAAATGCAGCAGTGAAAATCTGATAAATCCCATTATCAAAATGAATTTCGAAAACAAAACACAAACACAGTGAAATAGAGAGCAATTCTTAAATAATTCACTCAGGGCATGTGATGCAACCGGGATTGACCACATCTACACCCAGAGCTGGTTGAGACATAAGGCTGGACACTTCAGGCTGATAGCATTGGTGAGTTTCGGTGAGCAAATGCAGACCCTTTGAAGTCATACTGCATGGTACCCATTCCATGGGTCCCAACTCTCCAGGTTCAAGGGATTCTTCCTCCAGCTAAAACATGCATGGGAAACCCAGAGTATCGTCCACCGTGTGATTGGGAAACGATTTAAAATGCATCTCAGTTTTCGTATCCTGGTCCTCGGGTTCACCATTCCAGATGCTTTACTAACACTCTCCCCGCTTGGAGAGTCAGTGCCTTTAACCTCCTCTTTGGCACAGCTTGCAATTTCTGTGCAAGATGAACAGGAATAGGGAGAATCAATGAGAGATTAGCTGTAGGTGTCTGCACGGGCAAATGTAACGCTCATTGCCCACCAGGAAGAGGAATTAAACAAAGGCTCAGTGTGCCCTGCTGGAAACAGATTAGGGCCTGAAGCAATCCTGCGGTTTTGTGCCCAGCTCACAAGAAAGCGAGTTGAAGAAAGGAGCTCAGGGGCACTGTAATTCACAAACCTGCAGAGTTATAAATGACAGCTATCCTCCAAAAATATATTGAAGTAGGCCTGCGAAGGGGACTTGAACGCGGGGCAGAATTTCAGGATAACGATTGCAGGGGGTAGACTGGAATTGCCCTGAAAGCATAGGAAAAGAGGCAGAACGTCGACAATGATGCATTTGGCCAAAAAGTGCGTATGCCTTTTTTCCTGAATATATTCAGGAAAAAACGCATACGCCCTTTTCGGCCAACCAAGCAAGCCTGTAAAGGAAATCTGCACTACAATGAAGTCTCACTGCCCCACGGGCAAAAGGGCCATCTGAAAAAAGTGTAAAATCCAGAAAGGTAGGACAGGATATGGAGAACAGGGAGCCTTGTTATGCTGATTGGCAGGATGTAAATTGCCAGCAGCCACCCTGGAGAAGTTTATGGTGTTTCCTGAAACACGTAAGAAACAAAGCAACACAGCCTATGGCACTTCCACTTATGGTCCTATAGCTTACGGAAATTAAAATCAAAAACAGACAGCCACCCCAATATTTGGGACGACTGTGTTCACAAGAAGCTCGTCTACAGTATCAGGTAAATATCCCAGAAAGCAAAAAATGGATAAAGAAGTTGTGGCACGTACGTGCAATGCAATATCACTCAGCAATGAAATCTGTGTCTTCAGGCCCGTAGCGGCATAGTGAGTGGATGCAGGTACGGTGATTCTACGTGAACTACGTCACACAGAAAAAGAAACATCATAAGATATCACTAATACACGGAATGTAAACTTGACTACGCATGAACTGAATTACAAAACAGAACAGGGCCTCAAATTTAGAAAACCAACTTGTGCTTGCTTATGGGGAAAGGTGCGTTGGGGTGTTGCATAAAACCAGAGACTGAAATTAGCACAGATAACTTTCCATAAGCCAAATATGTAATAGACAAGACCTACTCCTTGCTCAACGAAATGGACTCAACACCACATATTCAACGCCTAGGAATATACCTGACTAGGAAGAATCTTAAAACCCATGGATATATATGTTTCCGTAAGAGAATCAAGGGTGGGTACAGCGGCAGAAACGCAGCAGTGAAAATCCGGTAAATCCCATTATCAAAATAAATTTCGAAAACAAAACACAAACACAGTGAAATAGAGAGCAATTCTTAAATAATTCACTCAGGGCATGTGATGCAACCGGGATTGACCACATCTACACCCAGAGCTGGTTGAGACATAAGGCTGGACACTTCAGGCTGATAGCATTGGTGAGTTTCGGTGAGCAAATGCAGACCCTTTGAAGGCATACTGCATGGTACCCATTCCATGGGTCCCAACTCTCCAGGTTCAAGGGATTCTTCCTCCAGCTAAAACATGCATGGGAAACCCAGAGTATCGTCCACCGTGTGATTGGGAAACGATTTAAAATGCATCTCAGTTTTCCTATCCTGGTCCTCGGGTTCACCATTCCAGATGCTTTACTAACACTCTCCCCGCTTGGAGAGTCAGTGCCTTTAACCTCCTCTTTGGCACAGCTTGCAATTTCTGTGCAAGATGAACAGGAATAGGGAGAACCAATGAGAGACTAGCTGTAGGTGTCTGCACGGGCAAATGTAACGCTCATTGCCCACCAGGAAGAGGAATTAAACAAAGGCTCAGTGTGCCCTGCTGGAAACAGATTAGGGCCTGAAGCAATCCTGCGGTTTTGTGCCCAGCTCACAAGAAAGCGAGTTGAAGAAAGGAGCTCAGGGGCACTGTAATTCACAAACGTGCAGAGTTATAAATGACAGCTATCCTCCAAAAATATATTGAAGTAAGCCTGCGAAGGGGACTTCAAAGCGGGGCAGAATTTCAGGAAAACGATTACAGGGGGTAGACTGGAATTGCCCTGAAAGCATAGGAAAAGAGGCAGAACGTCGACAATGATGCACTTGGCCAAAAAGGGCGTATGCGTTTTTTCCTGAATATATTCAGGAAAAAACGCATACGCCCTTTTTGGCCAACCAAGCAAGCCTGTAAAGGAAATCTGCACTACAATAAAGTCTCACTGCCCCCGGGGCAAAAGGGCCATCTGAAAATAGTGTAAAATCCAGAAAGGTAGGACAGGATATGGAGAACAGGGAGCCTTGTTATGCTGATTGGCAGGATGTAAATTGCCAGCAGCCACCCTGGAGAAGTGTATGGTGTTTCCTGAAACACGTAAGAAACAAAGCAACACAGCCTATGGCACTTCCACTTATGGTCCTATAGCTTACGGAAATTAAAATCAAAAACAGACAGCCACCCCAATATTTGGGACGACTGTGTTCACAAGAAGCTCGTCTACAGTATCAGGTAAATATACCAGAAATCAAAAAATGGATAAAGAAGTTGTGGCACGTACGTACAATGCAATATCACTCAGCAATGAAATCTGTGTCATCAGGCCCGTAGCGGCATAGTGAGTGGATGCAGGTACGGTGCTTCTACGTGAACTACGTCACACAGAAAAAGAAACATCATAAGATATCACTAATACACGGAATGTAAACTTGACTACACATGAACTGAATTACAAAACAGAACAGAGTCTCAAATTTAGAAAACCAACTAGTGCTTGCTTATGGGGAAAGGTGCGTTGGGGTGCTGCATAAAACCAGAGACTGGAATTAGCACAGATAACTTTCCATAAGCCAAATATGTAATAGACAAGACCTACTCCTTGCTCAACGAAATGGACCCAACACCACATATTCAACGCCTAGGAATATACCTGTCTAGGAAGAATCTTAAAACCCATGGATATATATGTCTCCGTAAGAGAATCAAGCGTGTGTACAGCGGCCGAAACGCAGCAGTGAAAATCCGATAAATCCCATTATCAAAATAAATTTCGAAAACAAAACACAAAGACAGTGAAATAGAGAGCAATTCTTAAATAATTCACTCAGGGCATGTGATGCAACCGGGATTGACCACATCTACACCCAGAGTTGGTTGAGACATAAGGCTGGACACTTCAGGCTGATAGCATTGGTGAGGTTCGGTGAGCAAATGCAGACCCTTTGAAGTCATACTGCATGGTACCCATTCCATGGGTCCCAAATCTCCAGGTTCAAGGGATTCTTCCTCCAGCTAAAACATGCATGGGAAACCCAGAATATCGTCCACCGTGTGATTGGGAAACGATTTAAAATGCATCTCAGTTTTCGTATCCTGGTCCTCGGGTTCACCATTCCAGATGCTTTACTAACACTCTCCCCGCTTGGAGAGTCAGTGCCTTTAACCTCCTCTTTGGCACAGCTTGCAATTTCTGTGCAAGATGAACAGGAATAGGGAGAACCAATGAGAGACTAGCTGTAGGTGTCTGCACGGGCAAATGTAATGCTCATTTCCCACCAGGAAGAGGAATTAACCAAACGCTCAGCGTGCCCTGCTGGAAAGAGATTAGTGCCTGAAGCAATCCTGCGGTTTTGTGCCCAGCTCACAAGAAAGCGAGTTGAAGAAAGGAGCTCAGGGGCACTGTAATTCACAAACCTGCAGAGTTATAAATGACAGCTATCCTCCAAAAATATATTGAAGTAAGCCTGCAAAGGGGACTTGAAAGCGGGGCAGAAATTCAGGAAAACGATTGAAGGGTTAAACTGGAATTGCACTTAAAGAATAGGAAAAGAGGCAGAACGTCAATAATGATGCACTTGTCCAAAAAGTGCGGATGCTTTTTTCCCTAAATATATTCAGGAAAAAACGCATACGCACTTTTTGGCCAACCAAGAAGCTTGTAAATAAACCTGCACTACAATGAAATCTCAGTGCCCCCCAGGGCAAAAGGGCCATTTAAAAAAATTGTAAAATCCAGAAACGGAGGACAGGCAATGGAAAACAGGGATCCTTATTATGCTGATGCATATGATGTAAATTGCCGACAGCCATTCTGGAGAAGTGTTATGTGTTTCCTGAAACACGTAAGAAACAAAGCAACACAGCCTATGGCACTTCCACTTATGGTCCTACAGCTTAGGGAAATTAAAATCAAAAACACCCAGCCACCTCAAAGTTTGGGACCTCTCTGTTCACAAGAACCTCGTTTACAGTACCAGGTAAATATCTCAGAGAGCAAACAATGGATAAAGAAGTTGTGGTACGTACGTACAATGGAATATCACTCAGCAATGAAATCTGTGTCATCAGGCCCGTAGTGGCATAGTGAGTGGATACAGGTAGGGTGATTCTACGTGAAATAAGTCACACATAAAAAGAAACATCATAAAATATCACTAATACACAGTATGTAAACTTGACTACACATGAACTGAATTACAAAACAGAACAGTCTCAAATTTAGAAAACCAACTTGTGCTTTCTTATGGAGAAAGGTGCGTTGGAGTGCTGCATAAAACCAGAGACTGAAATTAGCACAGATACCGTTCCATAAGCCAAATATGTAATAGACAAGACCTACTCCTTGCTCAACGAAATGGACTCAACACCACATATTCAACGCCTAGGAATATACCTGACTAGGAAGAATCTTAAAACCCGTGGATATTTATGTCTCCGTAAGAGAATCAAGAGTGTGTACAGCGGCATTAACGCAGCAGTGAAAATCCGATAAATCCCAGTGTCAAAAAAAATTTCAAAAACAAAACACAATGACAGTGAAATAGAGAGCAATTCTTAAATAACTCACACAGGGCATGTGATGCAACCTGGTTTACCACATCTACACCCAGAGCTGGGTGAGAGATAAGGCTTGACCCTTTGGGCTGATAGCATTGGTGAGGTTCAGTGAGCAAATGCAGACCCTTTGATGTCATACTGCCTGGTACCCATTCCATGGTTCCCAACTCTCCAGGTTCAAGGGATTCTTCCTTCTGCTAAAATTTGCATGGGAAACCCAGAGTATGCTCCACCGTGTGACTGGGAAACCTTTTTACATGCATGTCTGTTTTCGTCCCCTGGTACTCAGGTTCACCATTCCAGACCCTTTTCTTACACTCTCCCCATTTGGAGAGTCAGTGCCTTTAACCTCCTGTTTGGCACTGTTTGCAATTTCTGCGCAAGATGAACAGGAATAAGGAGAACCAATGGGAGACTATCTGTAGGTGTGTGCACGGGCAAATTTTTTTTTAACATCTTTATTGGGGTATAATTGCTTTACAATGGTGTGTTAGTTTTTGCTTTATAACAAAGTGAATCAGCTATACATATACATATGCTCCCTGTGTCTTCCCTCTTGTGTCTCCCTCCCTCCCTCTCTACCCCTTCCACCCCTCCAGGCTGTCCCAACGCCCGGAGCTAATATCCCTGTGCCTTGCGGCTGCTTCCCCCTTGCTATCTACCTTACTACATTTGTTAGTGTGTATATGTCCATGACTCTCTCTCGCCCTGTCAAAACTCACCATTCCCCCTCCCCATATCCTCAATTCCGTTCTCCAGTAGGTCTGCGCCTCTATTCCTGTCTTATCCCTAGGTTCTTCATGACATTTTTTTCCTTTAAATTCCATATATATGTGTTAGCATACGCTATTTGTCTTTTTCTTTCTGACTTACTTCACTCTGTATGACAGACTCTAGGTCTATCCATCTCATTACAAATAATTCAGTTTCATTTCTTTTTAAGGCTGAGTAATATTCCATTGTGTATATGTGCCACATCCTCTTTATCCATTCGTCCGATGATGGGCGCTTAGGTTCTTTCCATCTCCGGGCTATTGTAAATAGAGCTGCAATGAACATTTTGGTACATGACTCTTTTTGAATTTTGATTTTCTCAGGGTATATGCCCAGTATGCACGGGCAATTTTAACACTCATTTCCCAACAGGAAAAGGAATTAACCAAAGGCTCAGCATGCCGTGCTGGAACAAGATTAGGGCCTGAAGCAATCCTGCGGTTTTGTGCCCAGCTCACAAGAAAACGAGTTGAGGAAAGGAGCTCAGGGGCACTGTCATTCACATACCTGCAGACTTATAAATGACAGAAATCGTACAAAAATATATTGAATTAAGGCTGCGAAGAGGACTTGAAAGTGGGGCAGAATTGCTGGAATCCGATTTCAGGAGGTAGACGTGAATTGCTCTGAAAGCATAAGAGAAGTGGCAGAACCTCGTCAATGAAGCACTTGGCCAAAAAGGGCATATGCATTTTTTCCAGGGCCATCATTCACGGGAGTAGGAGGCTCCCAGCATGCTCCAGTGGCCAACAGAGGGCCCACGTCGCCAAGGCGATGTGAGCTAGCCAGGCAGGAGTGACCTGACATCAGAGGGCCCACCTCACAGAATGGTAGGGAACCCAGCCAGGATCAGACTCTCCCCAGAGGGCCCACATCACCAAGGTGATGGGAACCAGGCAGGAGTGTCCTCACACCCGTGGGGCCACATCATCAAAAGTTGAGGTACCCAGCACATGTGGCCTCAAACCAGAGGACCCACATCACCATGGGTTTCGGAGTGAGGCAGGCAGGATTAACCTCACAACACATGTCCCATTGTATACAAAAGGTGTGGAAACCAGCAGTTGGATCTTCCTAGCAGGCGGCCCAGAGCACTGAGGCTATGAGATCCAGGCCGGCATGAACTCACAACAGAGGGCCCTCATTGTGATTCTGTAAGCAACCCAGCCGTTGTGACCTCAGAGCAGAAGGCCCACATCCCCATGGGGAAGGGAAACAAGCAGGAGTGTCATCGCAAGAGTGGGCACACATGAAAAAATGTGGGGAGCCCAGCAATTAGTGCCTGATGCCAGAGGGCCCTCATCACCGAGGGGCGGTGGTTCCCAGCCAGCTCCGACTGCTACCAGAGGGGCGACGTCGCCAATGCGGAGTGCGACAACCAGGCAGGAGTGACCTCAGAGCAGAGGGTCAACCTCACAGAAGTTTGAAGAACTAAAGAGGATCAGATTCTCACCAGAGGGCCCACATCACCAAGGGAATGGGAACCAGGCAGGAGTGTCCTCACACTAGTGGGGCCACATCACCGAAAAGTGAGGGACCCAGCACACGTGGTCTCAAACCAGAGGACACACATCACAATGGAGCTGGGATTGAGGCAGGCAGGAGGAGCCTCAAAACAGAGGGACCATAGAATTAAAGAGGTGAAGAATCCCGCAGTTGGAACCTCCCAGCAGGCGGCCAGGAGCAGCGAGACTATGGGATCCAGGCCGGAGTGATCTCACACCAGAGGGCCGTCATCATGAAACTGTGAGCAACCTAGGCGTTGGGATCTCAGAGCAGAAGGCCCACATTCCCATGGGGTTGGGAACCTGTCAGAAGTGTACTCGCACCACAGGGCACACATCAGAGAATTTAGGGAACCCAGGAGTTAGGGCCTGACGCCAGAGGGCCCTCATTACCAAGGGGAGGAGACTCCAATCAGGCACCAACACCCAACTGAGGGCCCACGTCGCCAAGGTGACGTGTGACAGCCAGGTAGGAGTGACCTCACCGCAGAGGGCCTACCTCACAGAAGGGTGAGGAACACAGCCAGGATAAGACTCTCACCAGAGGGCCCACATCACCAAGGTGATCAGAACCAGGCAGGAGAGTCTTCACACCAGTGTGGCCACATCATAGAAAGGTGAGGAACCCAGCACATGTGGCCTAAACCAGAAGACCCACATCTCCAAGGGGCTCGGAATGAGGCAGGCAGGAGTAGCCTCACAACACAGGGCCCATAGAATAAAAAAGCTGAGGAATCCAGCAATGGGAACCTCCCAGCAGGCGGCCAAGAGCACCAAGTCTATGCGATTCAGGCCGCAGTAAACTCACAGCAGAGGGTCCACATCATGAAACTGCGAGCAACCCAGCCATTTGGACCTCAGAGCAGAAGGTCCACATCCCCAAGGTGTTGGGAGCATGGCAGGAGTGTCCTCGCACCACTTAGCACATATCAGAAAATGTGGGTACCCAGCAGTTAGGGCCTGACGCCAGAGGGCCCTCATCACTGAGGGGAGGAGGCTCCCAGCATGTTCCAACTACCACAAGAGGGCCCACGTCGCCAAGGCGGGGTGTGCCAGCCAGGCAGGAGTGACCTCACAGCAGACGGCCCACCTCAAAGAAGTGTGAGGAACCCAACCAGGATCAGACTCTCACCAGAGGGCCCATATCACCAAGGGGACGGGAACCAGGCACGAGTGTCCTCACACCAGTGGGGCCACATCACTAAAAGATGAGGAAACTGGCACATGTGGCCACAAACCAGAGGACCTACATCACCAAGGGGCTGGGAGTGACACAGGCAGGAGGAGCCTCCCAACACAGGGCCCAAAGAATAAAAAAGGTGAGGAACCCAGCAGTTGGAACTTCCCAGCAGGCGGCCCAGAGTACAGAGGCTATGGGATCTAGGAATGAGTGAACTAACACCAGAGAGCTAACATCAGGAAACTGTGAGCAACCCAGTCGTTGGAACCTCAGAGCAGAAGGCCCATATCGCCATGGGGATGGGAACATTTCACGAGTGTCCTGGCATCACTGGGCTCACATCAGAAAACCTGGGGAGCCCAGCAGTTAGAGCCTGACGCCAGAGGGACCTCATCACCGAGGACAGGAGTCTCCAAAAGGATCCAACTGCCACCAGAGGGCCGACGTCACCAAGGCAATGGGAGCAAGCCAGGCAGGAGTTACCTCAGAGCACAGGGCCCACCTCACAGAACGGTAAGGAACCCAGCCAGGATCAGACTCTCACCAGAGGGGCCACATCACCAAGGGGCTGGGAAACAGGCACGAGTGTCCTCACACCATTGGGGCCACATCATCGAAAGGTGAGGGACCCAGCACACGTGGCCTCACACCAGAGGACACACATCACAACGGGGCTGGGATTGAGGCAGGCAGTAGGAGCCTCAAAACAGAGGGCCCATAGAATAAAAAAGGTGAGGAATCCCGCAGTTGGAACCTCCCAGCAGGCGCCCAGGAGCAGCAAGCCTATGGGATCTAGGCCGGAATGAACGCACATCAGAGGGCCCTCATCATGAAACTGTGAGCACCCCAGCCGTTGGGACCTCAGAGCAGAAGGCCCAAATTCCCATGGGGTTGGGAACCTGACAGGAGTGTACTCGCACCACAGGTCGCACATCTGCAAATTTTGGGAGCCCAGGAGTTAGGGTCTGACGCAAGAGGGCCCTCATTACCGAGGGACAGAGACTCGCAGCAGACACCAACTCCCAACTGAGGGCCCACGTCACCAAGGTGATGTGTGCCAGCCAGGCAGGAGTGACCTCACCGCAGAGGGCCTACCTCACAGAAGGGTGAGGAAACCAGCCAGGATAAGACTCTCACCAGAGGGCCCACATCACCAAGGGGATCGGAACCAGGCAGGAGGGTCCTCACACCAGTGTGGCCACATTATAGAAAGGTGAGGAACCCAGAACATGTGGCCTAAAACAGGGGACCCACATCTCCAAGGGGCTAGGAGTGAGGCAAGCAGGAGTATCCTCACAAAACAGAGCCCACAGAATAAAAGTTGTGAGGAATCCAGCAGTTGGAACCGGCCAGTAGGCCGCCCAGAGCACAGAGTCTATGGGATCCAGGCCACAGCAAACTCACAGCAGAGGTCCCACATCATGAAACTGTGAGCAACCCAGCGGATGGGACCTCAGAGCAGAAGGCCCACATCCCTATGGGGATGGGAACCTGACAGGAGTGTCCTCGGCCCACTTCCACGAATCAGAAAATGTGGGAACCCAGCAGTTAGGACCTGAGGCCAGAGGACCCTCATCACCGAGGGGAGGAGGCTCCCAGCAGGCTCTAACTGCCACCATAAGGCCGATGTCACCAAGGCGGGGTGTGCCAACCAGGCAGGAGTGACCTCAGAGCAGAAAGCCCACCTCACAGAAGTGTGAGGAACCCAACAAGGATCAGACTGTCACCAGAGGGCCAACATCACCAAGGGAATGGGAACCAGGCAGGAGTGTCCTCACACCAGTGGGGCTACATCACCATAATTTGAGGGACCCAGCACACGTGGCCTCAAACCTGAGGACACACATCACCAAGGGGCTGGGAGTGAGGCAGGCCAGAGGATCCTCAAAACAGAGGGACCATAGAATAAAAAAGGTGAGGAATCCCACAGTTGGAACCTCCGGCAGGCAGCCAGGAGCAGCGAGGCTATGGGATCTAGGCAGGAGTGAACTCACACCAGAGGGCCCTCATCATGAAACTGTGAGCAACACAGCCGTTGGGACCTCAGAGCAGAAGGCTCACATCCCCATGGGGATGGGAACCTGGCAGGAGTGTCCTTGCACCACTTAGCACGAATCAGAAAATGTGGGAACCCAGCAGTTAGGGCCTGAGGCCAGAGGGCCCTCATCACTGAGGGGAGGAGGCTCCCAGCAGGCTCCAACTGCCACCATATGGCCGACGTTGCCAAGGCGGGGTGTGCCAGCCAGGCAGGAGTGACCTCAGAGCAGAGGGCCCACCTCACAGAAGGGTGAGGAACCTAACCAGGATCAGACTCTCACCAGAGGGCCAACATCACCAAGGTGATGGGAACCAGGCAAGACTGTCCTAACAGCAGTGGGGCCAACATCACCAAGGGAATGGGAACCAGGCAAGAGTGTCCTCACACCAGTGTGGCCACATTATAGAAAGGTGAGGAACACAGCACATGTGGCCTCAAACAAGGGGACACACATCACGAAGGGGCTGGGAGTGAGGCATGCAGGAGGAGACGCACAACCGAGGGCCCATAGAATAAAAAAGGTGAGGAATCGAGAAGTTGGAAACTCCAAGCTGGAGGCCCAGAGCACTGACACTATGGGATACAGGCCAGAGTGAACACACAGCAAAGGGCCCACATCATGAAACTGTGAGCAACCCAGCAGTTGGGACCACAGAACAGAAGTCCCACATGCCCATGGGGATGGGAACCTGGCAGGAGTGACTCGCACCACTGGGCACACATCAGAAAATGTGTGGAGCCCAGCACTTAGGGCCTGACACCAGAAGGCCCTCATCACTGAGGGGAGGAGGCCCCAGCACACTCCAACTGCCACCAGAGGGTCCACATCGCCAAGGCGACATGCGCCAGCCAGGCAGGATTGACCTCACAGCAGAGGGCCCACATCATGAAAGTGTGAGCAACCCAGCCGTTAGGACCTCAGAACAGAAGGCCCACACGCTCATGAGGATGGGAACCTGGCAGGAGTGCCCTCGTACCACTTAGCACGTATCAGAAAATGTGGGAACCCCGCCATTAGGGTCTGACGCCAGAGGGCCTCATCACCGCGGGAAGGAGGCTCCCAGCAGGCTCCAACTGCCACCAGGGTGCCGAAGTCAACAAGGCGGGTTGTGCCAGCCAGGCAGGAGTGACCTCAGAGAAGAGGGCTCACCTCACGGATGTGTGAGGAACCCAACCAGGATCAGAGTCTCACCAGAGGGCCCACATCACCAAGGGGATGGGAACCAGGCAGGAGTGTCCACACACCAGTGGGGCCACATCATCAAAAGATGAGGAACCCATCACATATGGCCTCAAACCTGAGGACATACATCACCATGTGGCTGGGAGTGAGGCAGGTATCTGGAGGGGCACATTTAACTCTAATTTCCCACCAGGAAGAGGAATTAACCAAAGGCTCAGAGTGCCGTGCTGGACCCTGATTATGGCCTGAAGCAAACCTGCAGTTTTGTGGCCAGCTTACAAGGAAGCGAGTTAAGAAAGGAGCTCAGGGGCACTGTAATTCACAAACCTGCAGAGATAAATGACAGCTATTGGCAAAAATATATCGAAGTAAGTCTGCAAAGAGGACTTGAAAACGAGGCAGAATTGCAGGAATCATATTTCAAGAGGTAGATTGGAATTGCATTTAAAGCATATGAAAAGCGGCAGATCTTTGACAGTGATGCACATGGACAAAAAGTGCGTATACATTTTTCCTGAATATATTCAGGAAAAAACGCATATGAACATTTTGGCCAACCAAGCACTCCAGCAATGGAAATCCACACTACAATGAAGTCACATTTCCCATTCGTCAAAAAGGCCATCTGAATAAAGTGTAAAAACCAGAAACACAGGACAGGCCATGGAGAACAGGGAGCCGTGTTATGCTGATGGGCGGGATGTAAATTGCCAACAGACACTCTGGAGATGTTCATGGTGTATCCTGAAACATCTAAAAAACAAAGCTACAGAGCCTAGGGCACTTCCACTTTTGGCCCTATAGCTTAGGAAAATTAAAATCAACAAGACACAGCCAACACAAAATTTAGGGCTGCTGTGTTTACAAGAACCTCGAGTCCAGTACAAATTAAATATCCCAGAAAGAAAAAAATGGATAAAGAAGTTGTGCTACTTACGTACAACGGAATATCACTCAGCAGTGAAATCAATGTCATCAGGCCTGTAGCAGCAAATTGAGTGGATTTAATTATGATGATTCTAAGAGAAATATATCACACAAAGAAAGATAATTATCATAAGATATCACTAATAGAGGGAGTGTAAACTTGGCTACACATAAACTGAATTACAAAACCGAACAGAGTCTCACATTTAGATAAAAACCTTATGCTTGCTTAAGGGGAAAGTTGAGTTGGGCTGCTGTATAAAAACAGATTGAAATTAGCACACATACCATTCCATAAGCCAAATACGTAATAAACAAGACCTACTCTTTGCTCAACGAAATAGACTCATCCATGGTGTATCACCTCACACCTATTAGAATGGGCATCATGAGAAAATCTACAAACAACAAATGCTGGAAACGGTGTGGAGATAAGGAATCCTCTTCCACTATTGTTGGGAACGTAAATTGATACAGTCACTGTGGAGAACATTATGGAGTTTCTTATAAAACTAAGAATAGAATTACCATATGATACAGCAATCCCTCTACTGGGCATATACCCAGACAAAACCATAAATCAAAAAGAGACATTCACCACAATGTTCATTGCATCACTATTTACACTATCCAGGAAATGGAAGCAACCTAAATGCCCACAGACAGACGAATGCATAAAGATGCGGTACATATATAAAATGGAATATTACTAAGCCATAAAAAGGAATGAAATTGGGACATTTGTAGAGACGTTGATGGATCTAGAGACTGTCATACAGAGTGAAGTAAGTCAGAAAGAGAAAAACAAATCTTGTATATTAATGCATATATGTGGAACCTAGAAAAATTGTACAGATGAACCGTTTTGCAAGGCAGAAATAGAGCAATACATGTATACAACAAACGTATGGACAACAAGGGGGGAAAGCTGTTGGGGATGGTGGTGGGAGGAGTTGAGATATTGGGATTGGTATGTATACATTTATATGTATAAAGTAGATAACCAAAAACAACCTGCTGTATAAAAATATAAAATTAAATTCAAAATAAAAAAATAAAATTAAAAAAAGTAAAACAGAAAAATATTCTTCCCTTCACATACATGTATTTATATGAATAAATTATTTCCATGCTTATATCTGTAAATACACAAAAGAGGAATAAAATCTACCTTGAACCAAAAACGAAAAAAAGATAAAAAAGAACAGAACCCACCAGTTACACAGAGGAAAACCGTTTCAGGGCACTTGCTCCAATTGCAAACAATTCTGAAGTTGGTCAGTGGTGGGGAATCATCTCCCATTCAGCCAGCATGCTCCTCGCAACAAGCGTCCTCACTGCAAAGCTTGTGGACCGTGCCGAGGTATCTGTGAGTAAACGTGGGCCGAGCCCCAGGCCAGCTGCTGCTGAAATGTTCCCACCCTTCCAAGGCTAAACACCTGAATATGTACAAGGACTTGAAAACCTAGAGGAAGGGCCATGGAGCCACATGAGGGACAGCATGCCAGCCGACTTGGTGCCTGCAGGCCAGCCAGGATGGTCCTGGCCCTGGGTGCTCTTCTGGAAGCTCTCCATTTCCCTGCCTGAGATACCCCTGCTGTCCCGGCCCCCACTGCTTTCTTCCTTCCTCACCTGTGCCCAGGGAGAAATTCCAGCGGCAGGTGTGGGTGACACATCCTCTTCTTTAGCAGGTAGCATCATGGCAACTGCTGCAGAAAGTCCAGCAGAGCCCCACTCACACTGGGACACCCACAAAGCCGTGGCCTCTCACTCCCTCCCACCAGCCCAGCCCCGAGACTGCTGACAGGGCAGAGAAAATGGCGTCAGGCACAGCTGCAGGAGCTCTTGCTGCCTGGAGCGGTGTTTATATTGATCTCAACCCAGGCACACCTGGGGAAGGCTGGCCGGCACGGTCAGGCTTCCCAAGCCAGCCAATAATCACCCCTCAGGGGCTCACAGTTGCTGAAAATGGAACTTGCTGAATTGGCCAGGTCCAAGGAACAGGTGTGGGCTCCTGAGAGTCAGGATAGACAAGGGGCTGCAGCTCTGGCTTGTTTTCTAATTATATTATCTGGCCCATGAGTGGGAGACAACTTCAAGAAAACCCTCTCCTAATGAGAGGAACCCAGGAGTCAGGGAGAGGAGGGGTGGGTGGTGGTTGGAGACAGAGGCCTGGTGCCCCGGGTGCAGTGGAAGTCTCTGGAAGACCAGGTGGAGGAGGCCACACAGAGTGATGCCCAGGGTCACAGACCTGTCAGAGCTGCTGTTTGTTAGTTCAAGTCCTGCTCTGAGGTGCTCTGTGTCAGATCTGAGCGACAGGTGAGCTGGGAGTGCTCTGCAATGAGGGCTATGTGCACGGTTCCTGTGTGCCCAGCCCTGCCAAGGTACCTGCAAGGGTAGCTCTGTATCCTGGGAGGGGCCTGACCACGGGAGCCCCATGGACTGCAGAGGACCTGCCCAGGGAATCCCATATCCTGGGAGGGGCCTGAACACGAGAGCCCCGTGGGCTGGGGTGGGGGTAGGGTACCTGCCCAGGTGAGCTCCATATCCTGGGATTGGCCTGACCTCGAGAGCCCCATGGGCTGCTGGAGTCCTGGTAAAGGATGTCAGGACAGTCAGTGAAGCCACTGAGGATATACCTCCAGTAGTTCCTAAATCCTACAACCTGCTGGTCATTCTACCAACCACCAGGACTTGGTATTCTGTATTAGTCTTCACTGATGCCTTCTTTTGTATTCCATTAGTCCCAGAGTCACAAGAAATTTTGGCTTGTGAGTGACAGGACTCAACATACAACTAAAACAATACTTCCAGGCTGTCTTGCCCCAAGGGTTCAAAAATTCCCACACCATCTTTGGAGAAAGCTCAGCTAAAGACCTAAAAGTTCTACCTCTGGAAAAGGAAACACTCCTTCAATATTCAGACGACATTCTGATCGCCAGCCCTACTAAGGAGGCCTCAGAACTACCAAGCCAATAAAGGATAGAAGTTGTCCACGAAAAAGCTCAAGTATCACAGACTACGGTGACCTGCCTGGGCTTCATTCTCACAGAAGGTCGGAGAAGCCCATCCCAGGAAAGGGAAGAAACAATTTACAGCCTTACCCCTTTCTGAAACTAGAAGACAGCTTAGGGGTTCCTGGGGAAGCCAGGGTTTCCTGCCTCTGGATCCCTAACTACAGTCTACTAGCTGGGCCTCTATATGAAACACTGAAAGGAAAAGATGATGATCCTTTTGAATAGAATCCAGAAGTGGCCTTTCAAGAATGGAAAGAGCAGTCAATTCAGACCCTTGCCCTGGAACTCCCTAATTTAGCTAAACCCTTTGACCTTTACATTCCTGGTGAAAGGTGAATCGCCATTGGAGTATTAGTGCAAAAACTGGGACCACTTGAAATGGAACAATGCAAGAATGCCATCCAGGTAGGATAAACTATGGTCACCAAGGGGCTTGGCCCACCGCCACATCTGGCCAAGATACTGGTGGTATCTGAAAACCTGGAAATCAGCAGCCCAAAAGGCCACCTCCCTTCTAAGGGAAACGGACCCCACGTGGTGATCCTAACGCCCAACCATGCCCTGAAGTTGCAGGGTTTGCTCCGTGGGCACACTGACCTCGATTGAGGAGGCCCTCCAACTCCAACCTCCAGAGAGATAACCGGGGGCAACGGGGCACCATGACGACCCGTGTGACCATCACTTGACCTGGAGTTTCTCTCATAAAACAACAAGAGTGTGTCCCAAAAGAGTACACTACTGCTTGCAGTACTTACTGTACCCAGAGGGGAGCTAATAATCTTGGCGGGGGAAACGTATATCATGCTGTCACCATAGAAAAGCCTACAGACACCCTGATGATGGTGGCCAATAAGACCGGCTGGACTCCTGTTTACTTCCAAAGGCTCTTGACTCAGTGACCATCATGATCCTTCATCACCACTGACCCTGGACTGTCTGGGAGCTGAGCGGGCAGGATCCTGACACCTGGTGCTGTTTTTACGTTAATTCAGGGGCCTAATGGAAGAAAGCGCAGACTGTTGGTCAGAGCATCTAGGCTGGCAGAAACGGTCAGTCAGAGCATCTAGGCTGGCAGAAACGGTCAGCCTAAGGTGGACGAACAAATGTGGGGCAGAGTGAAACTGGACCTCACAGCGCCACTGCACATCTCCTTTCTGGACCCTTAAAGGTCATTAGAATCTATAACACTTCCAATACTGGTGCTCAGGTGGACGAGCAGGGAGGCAGGAGGCCTGGGGACAATCAACGTCACCTGGAGGCTGCTGGGGAGAAGTTCTGACCCTCGCCCACGGGTATGAAGCCTCCTAACTCAGCACTCAGCAGTTACAGAAGAAGGGTCTGCACCCGCAGCACTCCAAGAATGAGGAAAGGGACAAAAGGCAGAAGAGAAGTTTGTCCCAGGCAAAGCCCCTTAAAAATGCCTGGGAGATAAAAATAGAATCTGGGCAATAAAATAAAGTCTAACCATTTTTATCCTTTGTGCTTTGTCTAATTTCAGGTGCTCCTAGTGTCCCGCATACAGAGGTTCCACACCCGGCACTTCAGACCAGATTTCCTAGAGCAGAATGGCTCGATGACACTTCAGCTCCTGGGGCCCAGTTCAGACTCCGTGACATAGAGCCTGAGCTGCAGCCAACCAGGTCCTCGAGAGCTCAGCCCCCTCCCTCCCAGTGACTCTGACAGGATCTCTACACAGCAGCCCAGCCCACAGCCCACAGGGTAGCACCTCTCCATTCTCTGATCAAAATATAAAGTTTCCTTTGCTTTTGAACCAAACTCAGTCTCGATCTACTGGCTCCAATGACACTGGGCAGGGGGACACTTGTTGGCGTCCACTCTGGAGGATCAGTAACAGAAATTGAGAACATTGTAACTTCAATGAACAGATGTGTGAGCCAAACTGTAATTAACATAGAACAGTGTATAAGGCTCGGGTAAAATAAGATGTTTCTAACACTTCCATTTGATATTTCCATCACTTTCTTATAAGCAAGTTCAGTGAAAAGGTTTGTCTTCTTTGTCAGGTCAATATTAGAGAAACAAAGTGATTTCTTTCCAAGGATGTACATCTAATAATCTTGGTTAAAGCTTCAATCTTGTTTTAAATGCTTTTGCATTGAAAATGATACCTCTCTTTCAGCTCCCCCATTTCTGAGAAGCATAAAATCTTATAATTTATTATTACCAAAGGGAAATGGTAGGAGGAGGGATAAATTAACAGTTTGGGATTAACACATACACACTGCTATGTATGAAATCATCAGCAAGGAACTACTGTATAGCACAGGGAACTACACTCAATATTTTGCAATAACCTATAAGGGGAAATGATCTGAAAAAGAATAGATATTTTTATTGACATCATCCATCAATGACAGTAAAAATGGAATCTAAGGGAAGACAGTGGTGAGTGCTTCTGACCCTGAAGACTTCAATCATCTAAAGTTTGGACTCTGCCTACTTCCCAAGGCCCTTAATGAACATATGTGTAGCCGTAGCTTAAAAAATTCCCCAGTTTGGGTTGCAGAGAGACACTGATATTTAAAATCCCCTGGTGTTCTCCTCCCATGAATGGGACCCTTCCTACACCTAAAACATGCCTGTCACACCCAGAGGATGGTATACCGTCTGATCGGGAAAAGTTTGGAAAAGGCATCTCATCTCCTCATCTCTTGGTGCTAGGGTTCACCACTCCAGCGTCTTTACTAACAGTCTCCCCACTTGGAGATGTCAGCACTGTCAACATCCTGTTGCATACAGTTTGGAATTTGTCCAGAGGATGAAGCAGAAGGAGGAGGAACAATGAGAGACAAGTCCTAGGTGTTCGGACAGGCACATGCCACTCTAATTTCCAATCAGGAAGACGAATTGACCAAAGGCTAGGGTTGCCCATGGAAACAGAATAGGGCTTGAGGAATCCTGATGCTTTGTGGCCAGTTCCCATAAACACAAGTTGGAAAATGGAACTCAGGGGCACTAAAATTCACGAAACTGCAGAATTGAAAATATCTATCACTGAAAAATGTCTTGAGGAAAGTCAGAGGAAAGGACTTGTAAGCAACGGAGAATGGCAGGAAAGGGATTGGAAGAGGTAGAAAGGACTCGCCATTAAGCACAAGAAAAGGGGCTGAACATTGCCAACATTGCAGTTGGCCAAAAAGGGTGTATGCGTCTTTTTCTGTATATATTCAAGAAAAGGGCATACACTTTTTTAGCCAACCAAACAGGTGGGCACTGGAAATCAATACTACAAAACATATCACTTTGCATCAGTCAGAAGAGCCGTCCTCATAAAGTGTAAACACCAGAAATGCAGGACAGGGCAAGGAGAAAAGGGAGCCCTGTGAGTCTTATAGTGGAAATGTATATTGCCAACGGTCACTCTGGATAAGTCTATTGTGTTTACTAAAGCATCTAAAAAATGAGCTACCGAGCACAGGGCACTTGCACTCATGGACGTATATCTTGGGAAAAACAAAAATCGAGAGGACACAGGCACCCCAATGTTTACCACCTCTCTGTTTAAAAGGTCCTCGACTAGGATATAACTTAAAGTATCTACAGAGAAAAAACGGACAGAGATGTGGTGCTTATGTAGAGTGGAATATTACTCAGCCTGGAAATCAATGAAATACGGCCAGTTATAACAACTCAAGAGGAGTTACGTGTGATCATTCGAAGTCACATAATTCAAAAAGAAAAAGACATAAGATATCACTAATACATGGAATGTTAACATGGCTACACATGAACTGAATTACAAAAGAGAAGAGGGTTTCAAATTAAGAAAACCAACTTATGCTTCCTTAAGGGGAAAGGTGAGTTGGGGTGCTGCATAAAACCAGAGATTGAAATTAGCACAGATACCATTCCATAAGCCAAATATGTAATAGTCAAGACCTACTCCTTGCTCAACGAAATGGACTCCACACGCCATATTCAATGCCTAAGAATATACCGGATTAGTAAGAATCTTAAAACCCATGGACTTATATGTCTCCGTAACAGAATCATGCGCGAGTACAGCGGCATAAACGAGGCAATGAAAATCCGATAAATGCCATTATTAAAATAAATTTCAAAAACAAAACACAATGACAGTGAAATAGGAAGCAATTCTTAAATAATTCACTCAGGGCATGTGATGCAACCGGGATGGACCACATCTACACCCAGAGCTGGTTGAGACATAAGGCTGGGCACTTCAGGCTGATAGCATTGGTGAGTTTCGGTGAGCAAATGCAGACCCTTTGAAGTCATACTGCATGGTACCTATTCCATGGGTCCCAACTCTTCAGGTTCAAGGGATTCTTCCTCCAGCTAAAACATGCATGGGAAACCCACAGTATGGTCCACCGTGTGATTGGGAAACGATTTAAAATGCATCTCAGTTTTCGTATCCTGGTCCTCGGGTTCACCATTCCAGATGCTTTACTAACACTCTCCCCGCTTGGAGAGTCAGTGCCTTTAACCTCCTCTTTGGCACAGCTTGCAATTTCTGTGCAAGATGAACAGGAATAGGGAGAACCAATGAGAGACTAGCTGTAGGTGTCTGCACGGGCAAATGTAACGCTCATTGCCGACCAGGAAGAGGAATTAAACAAAGGCTCAGCGTGCCCTGCTGAAAACAGATTAGGGCCTGAAGCAATCCTGCGGTTTTGTGCCCAGCTCACAAGAAAGCGAGTTGAAGAAAGGAGCTCAGGGGCACTGTAATTCACAAACCTGCAGAGTTACAAATGACAGCTATCCTCCAAAAATATATTGAAGTAAGACTGCGAAGGTGACTTGAAAGCGGGGCAGAATTTCTGGAAAACGATTGCAGGGGGTAGACTGGAATTGCCCTGAAAGCATAGGAAAAGAGGCACAACGTCGACAATGATGCACTTGGCCAAAAAGGGCGTATGCGTTTTTTCCTGAATATATTCAGGAAAAAACGCATACGCACTTTTTGGCCTACCAAGCAAGCCTGTAAAGGAAATCTGCACTACAATGAAGTCTCACTGCCCCCCCCCCCTCGGGCAAAAGGGCCATCTGAAAAAAGTGTAAAATCCAGAAATGTAGGACAGGATATGGAGAACAGGGAGCCTTGGTATGCTGATTGGCAGGATGTAAATTGCCAGCAGCCACCCTGGAGAAGTGTATGGTGTTTCCTGAAACACGTAAGAAACAAAGCAACACAGCCTATGGCACTTCCACTTATGGTCCTATAGCTTACGGAAATTAAAATCAAAAACAGACAGCCACCCCAATATTTGGGACGGCTGTTTTCACAAGAAGCTCGTCTACAGTATCAGGTAAATATCCCAGAAAGCAAAAAATGGATAAAGAAGTTGTGGCACGTACGTACAATGCAATATCACTCAGCAATGAAATCTGTGTCATCAGGCCTGTAGCGGCATAGTGAGTGGATGCAGGTACGGTGATTCTACGTGAACTACGTCACACAGAAAAAGAAACATCATAAGATATCACTAATACATGGAATGTAAACTTGACTACACATGAAATGTATTACAAAACAGAACAGGGTCTCAAATTTAGAAAACCAACTAGTGCTTGCTTATGGGGAAAGGTGCCTTGGGGTGCTGCATAAAACCAGAGACTGAAATTAGCACAGATAACATTCCATAAGACAAATATGTAATAGACAAGACCTACTCCTTGCTCAACGAAATGGACTCAACACCACATATTCAACGCCTAGGAATATACCTGACTAGGAAGAATCTTAAAACCCATGGATATATATGTCTCTGTAAGAGAATCAAGTGTGTGTACAGCGGCCGATACGCAGCAGTGAAAATCCGATAAATCCCATTATCAAAATAAATTTCGAAAACAAAACACAAAGACAGTGAAATAGAGAGCAATTCTTAAATAATTCACTCAGGGCATGTGATGCAACCGGGATTGACCACATCTACACCCAGAGCTGTTTGAGACATAAGGCTGGACACTTCAGGCTGATAGCATTGGTGAGTTTCGGTGAGCAAATGCAGACCCTTTGAAGTCATACTGCATGGTACCTATTCCATGGGTCCCAACTCTTCAGGTTCAAGGGATTCTTCCTCCAGCTAAAACATGCATGGGAAACCGACAGTATGGTCCACTGTGTGATTGGGAACGATTTAAAATGCATCTCAGTTTTCGTATCCCGGTCCTCGGGTTCACCATTCCAGATGCTTTACTAACACTCTCCCTGCTTGGAGAGTCAGTGCCTTTAACCTCCTGTTTGGCACAGCTTGCAATTTCTGTGCAAGATGAACAGGAATAGGGAGAACCAATGAGAGACTAGCTGTAGGTGTCTGCACGGGCAAATGTAACGCTCATTGCCCACCAGGAAGAGGAATTAAACAAAGGCTCAGCGAGCCCTGCTGAAAACAGATTAGGGCCTGAAGCAATCCTGCGGTTTTGTGCCCAGCTCACAAGAAAGCGAGTTGAAGAAAGGAGTTCAGGGGCACTGTAATTCACAAACCTGCAGAGTTATAAATGACAGGTATCCTCCAAAAATATATTGAAGTAAGCCTGCGAAGGGGACTTGAAAGCGGGGCAGAATTTCAGGAAAACGATTGCATGGGTTAGACTGGAATTGCCCTGAAAGCATAGGAAAAGAGGCACAACGTCTACAATGATGCAGTTGGCCAAAAAGGGCGTATGCGTTTTTTCCTGAATATATTCAGGAAAAAACGCATACGCACTTTTTGGCCAACCAAGGAAGCCTGTAAAGGAAATCTGCACTACAATGAAGTCTCACTGCCCCCCGGGCAAAAGGGCCATCTGAAAAAAGTGTAAAATCCAGAAATGTAGGACAGGATATGGAGAACAGGGAGCCTTGTTATGCTGATTGGCAGGATGTAAATTGCCAGCAGCCACCCTGGAGAAGTGTATGGTGTTTCCTGAAACACGTAAGAAACAAAGCAACACAGCCTATGGCACTTCCACTTATGGTCCTATAGCTTACGGAAATTAAAATCAAAAACAGACAGGCACCCCAATATTTGGGACGGCTGTGTTCACAAGAAGCTCGTCTACAGTATCAGGTAAATATCCCAGAAAGCAAAAAATGGATAAAGAAGTTGTGGCACGTACGTACAATGCAATATCACTCAGCAATGAAATCTGTGTCATCAGGCCCGTAGCGGCATAGTGAGTGGATGCAGGTACGGTGATTCTACGTGAACTACGTCACACAGAAAAAGAAACATCATAAGATATCACTAATACACGGAATGTAAACTTGACTACACATGAACTGAATTACAAAACAGAACAGGGTCTCAAATTTAGAAAACCAACTAGTGCTAGCTTATGGGAAAAGGTGCCTTGGGGTGCTACATAAAACCAGAGACTGAAATTAGCACAGATAACATTCCATAAGATAAATATGTAATAGACAAGACCTACTCCTTGCTCAACGAAATGGACTCAACACCACATATTCAACGCCTAGGAATAAACCTGACTAGGAAGAATCTTAAAACCCATGGATTTATATGTCTCTGTAAGAGAATCAAGCGTGTGTACAGCGGCCGATACGCAGCAGTGAAAATCCGATAAATCCCATTATCAAAATAAATTTCGAAAACAAAACACAAAGACAGTGAAATAGAGAGCAATTCTTAAATAATTCACTCAGGGCATGTGATGCAACCGGGATTGACCACATCTACACCCAGAGCTGGTTGAGACATAAGGCTGGACACTTCAGGCTGATAGCATTGGTGAGTTTCGGTGAGCAAATGCAGACCCTTTGAAGTCATACTGCATGGTACCTCTTCCATGGGTCCCAACTCTTCAGGTTCAAGGGATTCTTCCTCCAGCTAAAACATGCATGGGAAACCCACAGTATGGTCCACCGTGTGATTGGGAAACGATTTACAATGCATCTCAGTTTTCGTATCCTGGTCTTCGGGTTCACCATTCCAGATGCTTTACTAACACTCTCCCTGCTTGGAGAGTCAGTGCCTTTAACCTCCTGTTTGGCACAGCTTGCAATTTCTGTGCAAGATGAACAGGAATAGGGAGAACCAATGAGAGACTAGCTGTAGGTGTCTGCACGGGCAAATGTAATGCTCATTTCCCACCAGGAAGAGGAATTAACCAAAGGCTCAGCATGCCCTGCCGGAAACAGATTAGGGCCTGAAGCAATCCTGCGGTTTTGTGCCCAGCTCACAAGAAAGCGAGTTGAAGAAAGGAGCTCAGGGGCACTGTAATTCACAAACCTGCAGAGTTATAAATGACAGCTATCCTCCAAAAATATATTGAAGTAAGCCTGCGAAGGGGACTTGGAAGCGGGGCAGAATTTCAGGAAAACGATTGCAGGGGGTAGACTGGAATTGCCCTGAAAGCATAGGAAAAGAGGCAGAACGTCGACAATGATGCACTTGGCCGAAAAGGGCGTATGCGTTTTGTCCTGAATATATTCAGGAAAAAACGCATACGCCCTTTTTGGACAACCAAGCAAGCCTGTAAAGGAAATCTGCACTACAATGAAATCTCACTGCCCCCCGGGCAAAAGGGCCATCTGAAAAAAGTGTAAAATCCAGAAATGTAGGACAGGATATGGAGAACAGGGAGCCTTGTTATGCTGATTGGCAGGATGTAAATTGCCAGCAGCCACCATGGAGAAGTGTATGGTGTTTCCTGAAACACGTAAGAAACAAAGCAACACAGCCTATGGCACTTCCACTTATGGTCCTATAGCTTACGGAAATTAAAATCAAAAACAGAGAGCCACCCCAAAGTTTGGGACCGCTGTGTTCCCAAGAAGCTCGTCTACAGTACCAGGTAAATATCCCAGAAAGCAAAAAATGGATAAAGAAGTTGTGGCACGTACGTGCAATGCAGTATCACTCAGCAATGAAATCTGTGTCATCAGGCCCGTAGCGGCATAGTGAATGGATGCAGGTACGGTGATTCTACGTGAACTACGTCACACAGAAAAAGAAACATCATAAGATATCACTAATACACGGAATGTAAACTTGACTACACATGAACTGAATTACAAAACAGAACAGGGTCTCAAATTTAGAAAACCAAGTAATGCTTGCTTATGGGGAAAGGTGCCATGGGGTGCTGCGTAAAACCAGAGACTGAAATTAGCACAGATAACATTCCATAAGCCAAATACGTAATAGACAAGACCTACTCCTTGCTCAACGAAATGGACTCAACACCACATATTCAACGCCTAGGAATATACCTGACTAGGAAGAATCTTAAAACCCATGGATATATATGTCTCCGTAAGAGAATCAAGCGTGTGTACAGCGGCCAAAACGCAGCAGTGAAAATCCGATATATCCCATTATCAAAATTAATTTCGAAAACAAAACACAAAGACAGTGAAATAGAGAGCAATTCTTAAATAATTCACTCAGGGCATGTGATGCAACCGGGATTTTCCACATCTACACCCAGAGCTGGTTGACACATAAGGCTGGACACTTCAGGCTGATAGCATTGGTGAGTTTCGGTGAGCAAATGCAGACCCTTTGAAGTCATACTGCATGGTACCCATTCCATGGGTCCCAACTCTTCAGGTTCAAGGGATTCTTCCTCCAGCTAAAACATGCATGGGAAACCCAGAGTATCGTCCACCGTGTGATTGGGAAACGATTTAAAATGCATCTCATTTTTCGTATCCTGGTCCTCGGGTTCACCATTCCAGATGCTTTACTAACACTCTCCCCGCTTGGAGAGTCAGTGCGTTTAACCTCCTGTTTGGCACAGCTTGCAATTTCTGTGCAAGATGAACAGGAATAGGGAGAACCAATGAGAGACTAGCTGTAGGTGTCTGCACGGGCAAACGTAACGCTCATTTCGCACCAGGAAGAGAAATTAAACAAAGGCTCAGCATGCCCTGCTGAAAACAGATTAGGGCCTGAAGCAATCCTGCGGTTTTGTGCCCAGCTCACAAGAAAGCGAGTTGAAGAAAGGAGCTCAGGGGCACTGTAATTCACAAACCTGCAGAGTTATAAATGACAGTTATCCTCCAAAAATATATTGAAGTAAGCCTGCGAAGGGGACTTGAAAGCGGGGCAGAATTTTAGGAAAACGATTGCAGGGGGTAGACTGGAATTGCCCTGAAAGCATAGGAAAAGAGGCAGAACGTCGACAATGATGCACTTGGCCGAAGAGGGCGTATGCGTTTTTTCCTGAATATATTCAGGAAAAAACGCATACGCCCTTTTTGGCCAACCAAGCAAGCCTGTAAAGGAAATCTGCACTACAATGAACTCTCACTGCCCCCCGGGCAAAAGGGCCATCTGAAAAAAGTGTAAAATCCAGAAAGGTAGGACAGGATATGGAGAACAGGGAGCCTTGTTATGCTGATTGGCAGGATGTAAATTGCCAGCAGCCAACATGGAGAAGTGTATGGTGTTTCCTGAAACACGTAACAAACAAAGCAACACAGCCTATGGCAATTGCACTTATGGTCCTATTCCTTAGGGAAATTGAAATCAAAAACAGAGAGCCACCCCAAAATTTGTGACGGCTGTGTTCCCAAGAAGCTCGTCTACAGTACCAGGTAAATATCCCAGAAAGCAAAAAATGGATAAAGAAGTTGTGGCACGTACGTGCAATGCAATATCACTCAGCAATGAAATCTGTGTCATCAGGCCCGTAGCGGCATAGTGAGTGGATGCAGGTACGGTGATTCTACGTGAACTACGTCACACAGAAAAAGAAACATCATAAGATATCACTAATACACGGAATGTAAACTTGACTACACATGAACTGAATTACAAAACAGAACAGGGTCTCAAATTTAGAAAACCAACTAGTGCTTGCTTATGGGGAAAGGTGCCTTGGGGTGCTGCATAAAACCAGAGACTGAAATTAGCACAGATAACATTCCATAAGCCAAATATGTAATAGAAAAGACCTACTCCTTGCTCAACGAAATGGACTCAACACCACATATTCAACGCATAGGAATATACCTGACTAGGAAGAATCTTAAAACCCATGGATATATATGTCTCTGTAAGAGAATCAAGCGTGTGTACAGCAGCCGATACGCATCAGTGAAAATCCGATAAATCCCATTATCAAAATAAATTTCGAAAAAAAAAAAAAAAGACAGTGAAATAGAGAGCAATTCTTAAATAATTCACTCAGGGCATGTGATGCAACCGGGATTGACCACATCTACACCCAGAGCTGGTTGAGACATAAGGCTGGACACTTCAGGCTGATAGCATTGGTGAGTTTCGGTGAGCAAATGCAGACCCTTTGAAGTCATACTGCATGGTACCTATTCCATGGGTCCCAACTCTTCAAGTTCAAGAGATTCTTCCTCCAGCAAAAACATGCATGGGAAACCCACAGTACGGTCCACCGGGTGATTGGGAATCTATTTAAAATGCACCTCACTTTTCGTATCCTGGTCCTCGGGTTCACCATTCCAGATGCTTTACTAACACTCTCCCTGCTTGGAGAGTCAGTGCCTTTAACCTCCTGTTTGGCAGAGCTTGCAATTTCTGTGCAAGATGAACAGGAATAGGGAGAACCAATGACAGACTAGCTATAGGTGTCTGCACGGGCAAATGTAACGCTCATTTCCCACCAGGAAGAGGAATTAAACAAAGGCTCAGTGTGCCCTGCTGGAAACAGATTAGGGCCTGAAGCAATCCTGCGGTTTTGTGCCCAGCTCACAAGAAAGCGAGTTGAAGAAAGGAGCTCAGGGGCACTGTAATTCACAAACATGCAGAGTTATAAATGACAGCTATCTTCCAAAAGTATATTGAAGTAAGCCTGCGTAGGGGACTTGAAAGCGGGGCAGAATTTCAGGAAAACGATTGCAGGGGGTAGACTGGAATTGCCCTGAAAGCTTAGGAAAAGAGGCAGAATGTCGACAATGATGCACTTGGCCAAAAAGTGCGTATGCGTTTTTTCCTGAATATATTCAGGAAAACAGGCATACGCCCTTTTTGGCCAACCAAGCAAGCCTGTAAAGGAAATCTGCACTACAATGAAGTCTCACTGCCCCCCGGGCAAAAGGGCCATCTGAAAAAAGTGTAAAATCCAGAAAGGTAGGACAGGATATGGAGAACAGGGAGCCTTGTTATGCTGATTGGCAGGATGTAAATTGCCAGCAGCCACCCTGGAGAAGTGTATGGTGTTTCCTGAAACACGTAAGAAACAAAGCAACACAGCCTATGGCACTTCCACATATGGTCATATAGCTTACGGAAATAAAAATCAAAAACAGACAGCCACCCCAATATTTGGGACGGCTGTGTTCACAAGAAGCTCGTCTACAGTATCAGGTAAATATCCCAGAAAGCAAACAATGGATAAAGAAATTGTGGCACGTACGTACAATGCAATATCACTCAGCAATGAAATCTGTGTCATCAGGCCCGTAGCGGCATAGTGAGTGGATGCAGGTACGGTGTTTCTACGTGAACTACGTCACACAGAAAAAGAAACATCATAAGATATCACTAATACACGGAATGTAAACTTGACTACACATGAACTGAATTACAAAACAGAACAGGGTCTCAAATTTAGAAAACCAACTAGTGCTTGCTTATGGGGAAAGGTGCCTTGGGGTGCTGCATAAAACCAGAGACTGAAATTAGTACAGATAACATTCCATAAGACAAATATGTAATAGACAAGACCTACTCCTTGCTCAACGAAATGGACTCAACACCACATATTCAACGCCTAGGAATACACCTGACTAGGAAGAATCTTAAAACCCATGGTTATATATGTCTCCGTAAGAGAATCAAGCGTGTGTACAGCGGCCGAAATGCAGCAGTGAAAATCCGATAAATCCCATTATCAAAATAAATTTCGAAAAGAAAACACAAAGACAGTGAAATAGAGAGCGATTCTTAAATAATTCACTCAGGTCATGTGATGCAACCGGGATTGACCACATCTACACCCAGAGCTGGTTGAGACATAAGGCTGGACACTTCAGGCTGATAGCATTGGTGAGTTTCGGTGAGCAAATGCAGACCCTTTGAAGTCATACTGCATGGTACCTATTCCATGGGTCCCAACTCTTCAGGTTCAAGGGATTCTTCCTCCAGCTAAAACATGCATGCAAACCCACAGTATGGTCCACTGTGTGATTGGGAAACGATTTAAAATGCATCTCAGTTTTCGTATCCTGGTCCTCGGGTTCACCATTCCAGATGCTTTACTAACACTCTCCCCGCTTGGAGAGTCAGTGCCTTTAACCTCCTGTTTGGCACAGCTTGCAATTTCTGTGCAAGATGAACAGGAATAGGGAGAACCAATGAGAGACTAGCTGTAGGTGTCTGCACGGGCAAATGTAACGCTCATTGCCGACCAGGAAGAGGAATTAACCAAAGGCTCAGTGTGCCCTGCCGGAAACAGATTAGGGCCTGAAGCAATCCTGCGGTTTTGTGCCCAGCTCACAAGAAAGCGAGTTGAAGAAAGGAGCTCAGGGGCACTGTAATTCACAAACCTGCAGAGTTATAAATGACAGCTATGCTCCAAAAATATATTGAAGTAAGCCTGCGAAGGGGACTTGAAAGCGGGGCAGAATTTCAGGAAAACGATTGCAGGGGTAGACTGGAATTGCCCTGAAAGCATAGGAAAAGAGGCAGAACGTCGACAATTATGCACTTGTTCAAAAAGGGCGTATGCGTTTTTTCCTGAATATATTCAGGAAAAAACGCATACGCCCTTTTTGGCCAACCAAGCAAGCCTGTAAAGGAAATCTGCACCACAACGAAGTCTCACTGCCCCCCGGGCAAAAGGGCCATCTGAAAAAAGTGTAAAATCCAGAAAGGTAGGACAGGATATGGAGAACAGGGAGCCTTGTTATGCTGCTTGGCAGGATGTAAATTGCCAGCAGCCACCCTGGAGAAGTGTATGGTGTTTCCTGAAACACGTAAGAAACAAAGCAACACAGCCTATGGAACTTCCACTTATTGTCCTATAGCTTACGGAAATTAAAATCAAAAACAGACAGCCACCCCAATATTTGGGACGGCTGTGTTCACAAGAAGCTCGTCTACAGTATCAGGTAAATATCCCAGAAAGCAAACAATGGATAAAGAAGTTGTGGCACGTACGTACAATGCAATATCACTCAGCAATGAAATCTGTGTCATCAGGCCCATAGCGGCATAGTGAGTGTATGCAGGTACGGTGTTTCTACGTGAACTACGTCACACAGAAAAAGAAACATCATAAGATATCACTAATACACGGAATGTAAACTTGACTACACATGAACTGAATTACAAAACAGAACAGGGTCTCAAATTTAGAAAACCAACTAGTGCTTGCTTATGGGGAAAGGTGCCTTGGGGTGCTGCATAAAACCAGAGACTGAAATTAGCACAGATAACATTCTATAAGCCAAATATGTAATAGACAAGACCTACTCCTTGCTCAACGAAATGGACTCAACACCACATATTCAACGCCTAGGAATATACCTGACTAGGAAGAATCTTAAAACCCATGGATATATATGTCTCTGTAAGAGAATCAAGCGTGTGTACAACGGCCGATACGCAGCAGTGAAAATCCGATAAATCCCATTATCAAAATAAATTTCGAAAACAAAACACAAAGACAGTGAAATAGAGAGCAATTCTTAAATAATTCACTCAGGGCATGTGATGCAACCGGGATTGACCACATCTACACCCAGAGCTGGTTGAGACATAAGGATGGACACTTCAGGCTGATAGCATTGGTGAGTTTCGGTGAGCAAATGCAGACCCTTTGAAGTCATACTGCATGGTACCTATTCCATGGGTCCCAACTCTTCAGGTTCAAGGGATTCTTCCTCCAGCTAAAACATGCATGGGAAACCCACAGTATGGTCCACTGTGTGATTGGGAAACGATTTAAAATGCATCTCAGTTTTCGTATCCTGGTCCTCGGGTTCACCATTCCAGATGCTTTACTAACACTCTCCCTGCTTGGAGAGTCAGTGCCTTTAACCTCCTGTTTGGCACAGCTTGCAATTTCTGTGCAAGATGAACAGGAATAGGGAGAACCAATGAGAGACTAGCTGTAGGTGTCTGCACGGGCAAATGTAACGCTCATTGCCGACCAGGAAGAGGAATTAACCAAAGGCTCAGTGTGCCCTGCCGGAAAGAGATTAGGGCCTGAAGCAATCCTGCGGTTTTGTGCCCAGCTCACAAGAAAGCGAGTTGAAGAAAGGAGCTCAGGGGCACTGTAATTCACAAACCTGCAGAGTTATAAATGACAGCTATCCTCCAAAAATATATTGAAGTAAGCCTGCGAAGGGGACTTGAAAGCGGGGTTGAATTTCAGGAAAACGATTGCAGGGGGTAGACTGGAATTGCCCTGAAAGCATAGGAAAAGAGGCACAACGTCGACAATGATGCACTTGGCCAAAAAGGGCGTATGCGTTTTTTCCTGAATATATTCAGGAAAAAACGCATACGCCCTTTTTGGCCAACCAAGCAAGCCTGTAAAGGAAATCTGCACTACAATGAAGTCTCACTGCCCCCCGGGCAAAAGGGCCATCTGAAAAAAGTGTAAAATCCAGAAATGTAGGACAGGATATGGAGAACAGGGAGCCTTGTTATGCTGATTGGCAGGATGTAAATTGCCGGCAGCCACCCTGGAGAAGTGTATGGTGTTTCCTGAAACACGTAAGAAACAAAGCAACACAGCCTATGGCACTTCCACTTATGGTCCTATAGCTTACGGAAATTAAAATCAAAAACAGACAGCCACCCCAATATTTGGGACGGCTGTGTTCACAAGAAGCTCGTCTACAGTATCAGGTAAATATCCCAGAAAGCAAAAAATGGATAAAGAAGTTGTGGCACGTACGTACAATGCAATATCACTCAGCAATGAAATCTGTGTCATCAGGCCCGTAGCGGCATAGTGAGTGGATGCAGGTACGGTGATTCTACGTGAACTACGTCACACAGAAAAAGAAATATCATAAGATATCACTAATACACGGAATGTAAACTTGACTACACATGAACTGAATTACAAAACAGAACAGGGTCTCAAATTTAGAAAACCAACTAGTGCTTGCTTATGGGAAAACGTGCCTTGGGGTGCTGTATAAAACCAGAGACTGAAATTAGCACAGATAACTTTCCATAAGCCAAATATGTAATAGACAAGACCTACTCCTTGCTCAACGAAATGGACCCAACACCACATATTAAATGCCTAGGAATATACCTGACTAGGAAGAATCTTAAAACCCATGGATATAGATGTCTCCGTAAGAGAATCAAGCGTGTGTACAGCGGCCGAAACGCAGCAGTGAAAATCCGATAAATCCCATTATCAAAATAAATTTCGAAAACAAAACACAAAGACAGTGAAATAGAGAGCAATTCTTAATAATTCACTCAGGGCATGTGATGCAACCGGGATTGACCACATCTACACCCAGAGCTGGTTGAGACATAAGGCTGGACACTTCAGGCTGATAGCATTGGTGAGTTTCGGTGAGCAAATGCAGACCCTTTGAAGTCATACTGCATGGTACCCATTCCATGGGTCCCAACTCTCCAGGTTCAAGGGATTCTTCCTCCAGCTAAAATATGCATGGGAAACCCAGAGTATCATCCACCGTGTGATTGGGAAACGATTTAAAATGCATCTCAGTTTTCGTATCCTGGGTCTCGGGTTCACCATTCCAGATGCTTTACTAAAACTCTCCCTGCTTGGAGAGTCAGTGCCTTTAACCTCCTGTTTGGCACAGCTTGCAATTTCTGTGCAAGATGAACAGGAATAGGGACAACCAATGAGAGACTAGCTGTAGGTGTATGCACGGGCAAATGTAACGCTCATTGCCCACCAGGAAGAGGAATTAAACAAAGGCTCAGTGTGCCCTGCCGGAAACAGATTAGGGCCTGAAGCAATCCTGCGGTTTTGTGCCCAGCTCACAAGAAAGCGACTTGAAGAAAGGAGCTCAGGGTCACTGTAATTCACAAACCTGCAGAGTTATAAATGACAGCTATCCTCCAAAAATATATTGAAGTAAGCCTGCGAAGGGGACTTGGAAGCGGGGCAGAATTTCAGGAAAACGATTGCAGGGGGTAGACTGGAATTGCCCTGAAAGCATAGGAAAAGAGGCACAACGTCGACAATGATGCACTTGGCCAAAAAGGGCGTATGCGTTTTTTCCTGAATATATTCAGGAAAAAACGCATACGCCCTTTTTGGCCAACCAAGCAAGCCTGTAAAGGAAATCTGCACTACAATGAAGTCTCACTGCCCCCCGGGCAAAAGGGCCATCTGAAAAAAGTGTAAAATCCAGAAATGTAGGACAGGATATGGAGAACAGGGAGCCTTGTTATGCTGATTGGCAGGATGTAAATTGCCAGCAGCCACCCTGGAGAAGTGTATGGTGTTTCCTGAAACACGTAAGAAACAAAGCAACACAGCCTATGGCAATTGCACTTATGGTCCTATTCCTTAGGGAAATTAAAATCAAAAACAGAGAGCCACCCCAAAGTTTGGGACGGCTGTGTTCCCAAGAAGCTCGTCTACAGTACCAGGTAAATATCCCAGAAAGCAAAAAATGGATAAAGAAGTTGTGGCACGTACGTGCAATGCAGTATCACTCAGCAATGAAATCTGTGTCATCAGGCCCGTGGCGGCATAGTGAATGGATGCAGGTACGGTGATTCTACGTGAACTACGTCACACAGAAAAAGAAACATCATAAGATATCACTAATACACGGAATGTAAACTTGACTACACATGAACTGAATTACAAAACAGAACAGGGTCTCAAATTTAGAAAACCAACTAGTGCTTGCTTATGGGGAAAGGTGCCATGGGGTGCTGCATAAAACCAGAGACTGAAATTAGCACAGATAACATTCCATAAGCCAAATATGTAATAGACAAGACCTACTCCTTGCTCAACGAAATGGACTCAACACCACATATTCAACGCCTAGGAATATACCTGACTAGGAAGAATCTTAAAACCCATGGATATATATGTCTCCGTAAGAGAATCAAGCGTGTGTACAGCGGCCGAAACGCAGCAGTGAAAATCCGATAAATCCCATTATCAAAATAAATTTCAAAAACAAAACACAAAGACAGTGAAATAGAGAGCAATTCTTAAATAATTCACTCAGCGCATGTGATGCAACCGGGATGGACCACATCTACACCAAGAGCTGGTTGACACATAAGGCTGGACACTTCAGGCTGATAGCATTGGTGAGTTTCGGTGAGCAAATGCAGACCCTTTGAAGTCATACTGCATGGTACTTATTCCATGGGTCCCAACTCTTCAGGTTCAAGGGATTCTTCCTCCAGCTAAAACATGCATGGGAAACCCACAGTATTGTCCACCGTGTGATTGGGAAACGATTTAAAATGCATCTCAGTTTTCGTATCCTGGTCCTCGGGTTCACCATTCCAGATGCTTTACTAACACTCTCCCTGCTTGGAGAGTCAGTGCCTTTAACCTCCTGTTTGGCACAGCTTGCAATTTCTGTGCAAGATGAACAGGAATAGGGAGAACCAATGAGAGACTAGCTGTAGGTGTCTGCACGGGCAAACGTAACGCTCATTTCCCACCAGGAAGAGGAATTAACCAAAGGCTCAGCATGCCCTGCCGGAAACAGATTAGGGCCTGAAGCAATCCTGCGGTTTTGTGCCCAGCTCACAAGAAAGCGAGTTGAAGAAAGGAGCTCAGGGGCACTGTAATTCACAAACCTGCAGAGTTATAAATGACAACTATCCTCCAAAAATATATTGAAGTAAGCCTGCGAAGGGGACTTGAAAGCGGGGCAGAATTTCAGGAAAACGATTGCAGGGGGTAGACTGGAATTGCCCTGAAAGCATAGGAAAAGAGGCAGAACGTCGACAATGATGCACTTGGCCGAAAAGGGCGTATGAGTTTTTTCCTGAATATATTCAGGAAAAAACGCATACGCCCTTTTTGGCCAACCAAGCAAGCCTGTAAAGGAAATCTGCACTACAATGAACTCTCACTGCCCCCCGGGCAAAAGGGCCATCTGAAAAAAGTGTAAAATCCAGAAATGTAGGACAGGATATGGAGAACAGGGAGCCTTTTTATGCTGATTGGCAGGATGTAAATTGCCAGCAGCCACCCTGGAGAAGTGTATGGTGTTTCCTGAAACACGTAAGAAACAAAGCAACACAGCCTATGGCAATTGCACTTATGGTCCTATTCCTTAGGGAAATTAAAATCAAAAACAGAGAGCCACCCCAAATTTGGGACGGCTGTGTTCCCAAGAAGCTCGTCTACAGTACCAGGTAAATATCCCAGAAAGCAAAAAATGGATAAAGAAGTTGTGGCACGTACGTGCAATGCAATATAACTCAGCAATGAAATCTGTGACATCAGGCCCGTAGCGGCATAGTGAGTGGATGCAGGTACGGTGATTCTACGTGAACTACGTCACACAGAAAAAGAAACATCATAAGATATCACTAATACACGGAATGTAAACTTGACTACACATGAACTGAATTACAAAACAGAACAGGGTCTCAAATTTAGAAAACCAACTAGTGCTTGCTTATGGGGAAAGGTGCCTTGGGGTGCTGCATAAAACCAGAGACTGAAATTAGCACAGATAACATTCCATAAGCCAAATATGTAATAGACAAGACCTACACCTTGCTCAACGAAATGGACTCAACACCACATATTCAACGCCTAGGAATATACCTGACTAGGAAGAATCTTAAAACCCATGGATATATATGTCTCCGTAAGAGAATCAAGCATGTGTACAGCGGCCGAAACGCAGCAGTGAAAATCCGATAAATCCCATTATCAAAATAAATTTCGAAAACAAAACACAAAGACAGTGAAATAGAGAGCAATTCTTAACTAATTCACTCAGGGCATGTGATGCAACCGGGATTGACCACATCTACACCCAGAGCTGGTTGAGACATAAGGCTGGACACTTCAGGCTGATAGCATTGGTGAGTTTCGGTGAGCAAATGCAGACCCTTTGAAGTCATACTGCATGGTACCCATTCCATGGGTCCCAACTCTCCGGGTTCAAGGCATTCTTCCTCCAGCTAAAACATGCATGGGAAACCCAGAGTATCGTCCACCGTGTGATTGGGAAACGATTTAAAATGCATCGTAGTTTTCGTATCCTGGTCCTCGGGTTCACCATTCCAGATGCTTTACTAACACTCTCCCCGCTTAGAGAGTCAGTGCCTTTAACCTCCTCTTTGGCACATCTTGCAATTTCTGTGCAAGATGAACAGGAATAGGGAGAACCAATGAGAGACTAGCTGTAGGTGTCTTCCCGGGAAATGTAACGCTCATTGCCCACCAGGAAGAGGAATTAAACAAAGGCTCAGTGTGCCCTGCTGGAAACAGATTAGGGCCTGAAGCAATCCTGCGGTTTTGTGCCCAGCTCACAAGAAAGCGAGTTGAAGAAAGGAGCTCAGGGGCACTGTAATTCACAAACATGCAGAGTTATAAATGACAGCTATCTTCCAAAAGTATATTGAAGTAAGCCTGCGTAGGGGACTTGAAAGCGGGGCAGAATTTCAGGAAAACGATTGCAGGGGGTAGACTGGAATTGCCCTGAAAGCATAGGAAAAGAGGCACAACGTCGACAATGATGCACTTGGCCAAAAAGGGCGTATGCGTTTTTTCCTGAATATATTCAGGAAAAAACGCATACGCCCTTTTTGGCCAACCAAGAAAGCCTGTAAAGGAAATCTGCACTACAATGAAATCTCACTGCCCCCCCGGGCAAAAGGGCCATCTGAAAAAAGTGTAAAATCCAGAAAGGTAGGACAGGATATGGAGAACAGGGAGCCTTGTTATGCTGATTGGCAGGATGTAAATTGCCAGCAGCCACCCTGGAGAAGTGTATGGTGTTTCCTGAAACACGTAAGAAACAAAGCAACACAGCCTATGGCACTTCCACTTATGGTCCTATAGCTTACGGAAATTAAAATCAAAAACAGACAGCCACCCCAATATTTGGGATGGCTGTGTTCACAAGAAGCTCGTCTACAGTATCAGGTAAATATCCCAGAAAGCAAAAAATGGATAAAGTAGTTGTGGCAGGTACGTGCAATGCAATATCACTCAGCAATGAAATCTGTGTCATCAGGCCCATAGCGGCATAGTAAGTGGATGCAGGTTCGGTGATTCTACGTGAACTACGTCACACAGAAAAAGAAACATCATAAGATATCACTAATACACGGAATGTAAACTTGACTACACATGAACTGAATTACAAAACAGAACAGGGTCTCAAATTTAGAAAACCAACTAGTGCTTGCTTATGGGGAAAGGTGCGTTGAGGTGCTGCATAAAACCAGAGAGTGAAATTAGCACGGATAACATTCCATAAGCCAAATATGTAATAGACAAGACCTACTCCTTGCTCAACGAAATGGACTCAACACCACATATTCAACGCCTAGGAATATACCTGACTAGGAAGAATCTTAAAACCCATGGATATATATGTCTCCATAAGAGAATCAAGCGTGTGTACAGCGGCGGAAATGCACCAGTGAAAATCCGATAAATCCCATTATCAAAATAAATTTCGAAAACAAAACACAGAGACAGTGAAATAGAGAGCAATTCTTAAATAATTCACTCAGGGCAGGTGATGCAACCGGGATTGACCACATCTACACCCAGAGCTGGTTGAGACATAAGGCTGGACACTTCTGGCTGATAGCACTGGTGAGTTTTGGTGAGCAAATGCAGACCCTTTGAAGTCATACTGCATGGTACCCATTCCATGGGTCCCAACTCTCCAGGTTCAAGGCATTCTTCCTCCAGCTAAAACATGCATTTGAAACCCAGAGTATAGTCCACCGTGTGATTGGGAAACGATTTAAAATGCATCTCAGTTTTCGTATCCTGGTCCTCGGGTTCACCATTCCAGATGCTTTACTAACACTCTCCCCGCTTGGAGAGTCAGTGCCTTTAACCTCCTGTTTGGCACAGCTTGCCATTTCTGTGCAAGATGAACAGGAATAGGGAGAACCAATGAGAGACTAGCTGTAGGTGTCTGCACGGGCAAATGTAACGCTCATTGCCCACCAGGAAGAGGAATTAAACAAAGGCTCAGTGTGCCCTGCTGGAAACAGATTAGGGCCTGAAGCAATCCTGCGGTTTTGTGCCCAGCTCACAAGAAAGCGAGTTGAAGAAAGGAGCTCAGGGGCACTGTACTTCACAAACCTGCAGAGTTATAAATGACAGCTATCCTCCAAAAATATATTGAAGTAAGCCTGCGAAGGGGACTTGAAAGCGGGGCTGAATTTCAGGAAAACGATTGCAGGGGGTAGACTGGAATTGCCCTGAAAGCATAGGAAAAGAGGCACAACGTCGACAATGATGCACTTGACCAGAAAGTGCGTATGCGTTTTTTCCTGAATATATGCAGGAAAAAACGCATATGCCCTTTTTGGCCAACCAAGCAAGCCTGTAAAGGAAATCTGCACTACAATGAAATCTCACTGCACCCCCGGGCAAAAGGGCCATCTGAAAAAAGTGTAAAATCCAGAAAGGTAGGACAGGATATGGAGAACAGGGAGCCTTGTTATGCTGATTGGCAGGATGTAAATTGCCAGCAGCCACCCTGGAGAAGTGTATGGTGTTTCCTGAAACACGTAAGAAACAAAGCAACACAGCCTATGGCACTTCCACTTATGGTCCTATAGCTTACAGAAATTAAAATCAAAAACAGACAGCCACCCCAATATTTGGGACGGCTGTGTTCACAAGAAGCTCGTCTACAGTATCAGGTAAATATCCCAGAAAGCAAAAAATGGATAAAGGAGTTGTGGCACGTACGTGCAATGCAATATCACTCAGCAATGAAATCTGTGTCATCAGGCCCGTAGCGGCATAGTGAGTGGATGCAGGTACGGTGATTCTACGTGAACTACGTCACACAGAAAAAGAAACATCAGAAGATATCACTAATACACGGAATGTAAACTTGACTACACATGAACTGAATTACAAAACAGAACAGGGTCTCAAATTTAGAAAACAAACTAGTGCTGGCTTATGGGGAAAGGTGCGCTGGGGTGCTGCATAAAACCAGAGACTGAAATTAGCACAGATAACATTCCATAAGCCAAATATGTAATAGACAAGACCTACTCCTTGCTCAACGAAATGGACTCAACACCACATATTCAACGCCTAGGAATATACCTGACTAGGAAGAATCTTAAAACCCATGGATATATATGTCTCCGTAAGAGAATCAAGCGTTTGTACAGCGGCGGAAATGCAGCAGTGAAAATCCGATAAATCCCATTATCAAAATAAATTTCGAAAACAAAACACAAAGACAGTGAAATAGAGAGCAATTCTTAAATAATTCACTCAGGGCATGTGATGCAACCGGGATTGACCACATCTACACCCAGAGCTGGTTGAGACATAAGGCTGGACACTTCTGGCTGATAGCACTGGTGAGTTTCGGTGAGCAAATGCAGACCCTTTGAAGTCATACTGCATGGTACCCATTCCATGGGTCCCAACTCTCCAGGTTCAAGGCATTCTTCCTCCAGCTAAAACATGCATGGGAAACCCAGAGTATCGTCCACCGTGTGATTGGGAAACGATTTAAAATGCATCTCAGTTTTCGTTTCCTGGTCCTCGGGTTCACCATTCCAGATGCTTTACTAACACTCTCGCCGCTTGGAGAGTCAGTGCCTTTAACCTCCTGTTTGGCACAGCTTGCCATTTCTGTGCAAGATGAACAGGAATAGGGAGAACCAATGAGAGACTAGCTGTAGGTGTCTGCACGGGCAAATGTAACGCTCATTGCCCACCAGGAAGAGGAATTAAACAAAGGCTCAGTTTGCCCTGCTGGAAACAGATTAGGGCCTGAAGCAATCCTGCGGTTTTGTGCCCAGCTCACAAGAAAGCGAGTTGAAGAAAGGAGCTCAGGGGCACTGTACTTCACAAACCTGCAGAGTTATAAATGACAGCTATCCTCCAAAAATATATTGAAGTAAGCCTGCGAAGGGGACTTGAAAGCGGGGCTGAATTTCAGGAAAACGATTGCAGGGGGTAGACTGGAATTGCCCTGAAAGCATAGGAAAAGAGGCACAACGTCGACAATGATGCACTTGGCCAAAAAGGGCGTATGCGTTTTTTCCTGAATATATTTAGGAAAAAACGCATACGCCCTTTTTGGCCAACCAAGCAAGCCTGTAAAGGAAATCTGCACTACAATGAAATCTCACTGCCCACCCGGGCAAAAGGGCCATCTGAAAAAAGTGTAAAATCCAGAAAGGTAGGACAGGATATGGAGAACAGGGAGCCTTGTTATGCTGATTGGCAGGATGTAAATTGCCAGCAGCCACCCTGGAGAAGTGTATGGTGTTTCCTGAAACACATAAGAAACAAAGCAACACAGCCTATGGCACTTCCACTTATGGTCCTATAGCTTACGGAAATTAAAATCAAAAACAGACAGCCACCCCAATATTTGGGACGGCTGTGTTCACAAGAAGCTCGTCTACAGTATCAGGTAAATATCCCAGAAAGCAAAAAATGGATAAAGAAGTTGTGCCACGTACGTACAATGCAATATCACTCAGCAAGGAAATCTGTGTCATCAGGCCCGTAGCGGCATAGTGAGTGGATGCATGTACGGTGATTCTACGTGAACTACGTCACACAGAAAAAGAAACATCATAAGATATCACTAATACACGGAATGTAAACTTGACTACACATGAACTGAATTACAAAAAAGAACAGGGTCTCAAATTTAGAAAACCAACTAGTGCTTGCTTGTGGGGAAAGGTGCCTTGGGGTGCTGCATAAAACCAGAGACTGAAATTAGCACAGATAACTTTCCATAAGCCAAATATGTAATAGACAAGACCTACTCCTTGCTCAACGAAATGGACTCAACACCACATATTCAACGCCTAGGAATATACCTGACTAGGAAGAATCTTAAAACCCATGGATATATATGTCTCAGTAAGAGAATCAAGCGTGTGTACAGCGGCGGAAACGCAGCAGTGAAAATCCGATAAATCCCATTATCAAAATAAATTTCGAAAACAAAACACAAAGACAGTGAAATAGAGAGCAATTCTTAAATAATTCACTCAGGGCATGTGATGCAACCGGGATTGACCACATCTACACCCAGAGCTGGTTGTGACATAAGGCTGGACACTTCAGGCTGATAGCACTGGTGAGTTTCGGTGAGCAAATGCAGACCCTTTGAAGTCATACTGCATGGTACCCATTCCATGGGTCCCAACTCTCCAGGTTCAAGGCATTCTTCCTCCAGCTAAAACATGCATGGGAAACCCAGAGTATGGTCCACCGTGTGATTGGGAAACGATTTAAAATGCATCTCAGTTTTCGTATCCTGTTCCTCGGGTTCACCATTCTAGATGCTTTACTAACACTCTCCCCGCTTGGAGAGTCAGTGCCTTTAACCTCCTGTTTGGCACAGCTTGCCATTTCTCTGCAAGATGAACAGGAATAGGGAGAACCAATGAGAGACTAGCTGTAGGTGTCTGCACGGGCAAATGTAACGCTCATTGCCCACCAGGAAGAGGAATTAAACAAAGGCTCAGTGTGCCCTGCTGGAAACAGATTAGGGCCTGAAGCAATCCTGCGGTTTTGTGCCCAGCTCACAAGAAAGCGAGTTGAAGAAAGGAGCTCAGGGGCACTGTACTTCACAAACCTGCAGAGTTATAAATGACAGCTATCCTCCAAAAATATATTGAAATAAGCCTGCGAAGGGGACTTGAAAGCGGGGCTGAATTTCAGGAAAACGATTGCAGGGGGTAGACTGGAATTGCCCTGAAAGCATAGGAAAAGAGGCACAACGTCGACAATGATGCACTTGGCCAAAAAGGGCGTATGCGTTTTTTCCTGAATATATTTAGGAAAAAACGCATAAGCCCCTTTTTGGCCAACCAAGCAAGCCTGTAAAGGAAATCTGCACTACAATGAAATCTCACTACCCCCCCGGGCAAAAGGGCCATCTGAAAAAAGTGTAAAATCCAGAAAGGTAGGACAGGATATGGAGAACAGGGAGCCTTGTTATGCTAATTGGCAGGATGTAAATTGCCGGCAGCCACCCTGGAGTAGTGTATGGTGTTTCCTGAAACACGTAAGAAACAAAGCAACACAGCCTATGGCACTTCCACTTATGGTCCTATAGCTTACGGAAATTAAAATCAAAAACAGACAGCCACCCCAATATTTGGGACGGCTGTGTTCACAAGAAGCTCGTCTACAGTATAAGGTAAATATCCCAGAAAGCAAAAAATGGATAAAGAAGTTGTGGCACGTACGTACAATGCAATATCACTCAGCAAGGAAATCTGTGTCATCAGGCCCGTAGCGGCATAGTGAGTGGATGCAGGTACGGTGATTCACGTGAACTACGTCACACAGAAAAAGAAACATCATAAGATATCACTAATACACGGAATGTAAACTTGACTACACATGAACTGAATTACAAAAAAGAACAGGGTCTCAAATTTAGAAAACCAACTAGTGCTTGCTTATGGGGAAAGGTGCGTTGGGGTGCTGCATAAAACCGGAGACTGAAATTAGCACAGATAACTTTCCATAAGCCAAATATGTAATAGACAAGACCTACTCCTTGCTCAACGAAATGGACCCAACACCACATATTCAACGCCTAGGAATATACCTGACTAGGAAGAATCTTAAAACCCATTGATATATATGTCTCCGTAAGAGAATTAAGCGTGTGTACAGCGGCCGAAACGCAGCAGTGAAAATCCGATAAATCCCATTATCAAAATAAATTTCGAAAACAAAACACAAAGACAGTGAAATAGAGAGCAATTCTTAAATAATTCACTCAGGGCATGTGATGCAACCGGGATTGACCACATATACACCCAGAGCTGGTTGAGACATAAGGCTGGACACTTCAGGCTGATAGCATTGGTGCGTTTCGGTGAGCAAATGCAGACCCTTTGAAGTCATACTGCATGGTACCCATTCCATGGGTCCCAACTCTCCAGGTTCAAGGGATTCTTCCTCCAGCTAAAACATGCATGGGAAACCCAGAGTATCGTCCACTGTGTGATTGGGAAACGATTTAAAATGCATCTCAGTTTTCGTTTCCTTGTTCTCGGGTTCACCATTCAAGATGCTTTACTAACACTCTCCCCGCTTGGAGAGTCAGTGCCTTTAACCTCCTGTTTGACACAGCTTGCCATTTCTGTGCAAGATGAACAGGAATAGGGAGAACCAATTAGAGACTAGCTGTAGGTGTCTGCACGGGCAAATGTAACGCTCATTTCCCAGCAGGAAGAGGAATTAAACAAAGGCTCAGTGTGCCCTGCTGGAAACAGATTAGGGCCTGAAGCAATCCTGCGGTTTTGTGCCCAGCTCACAAGAAAGCGAGTTGAAGAAAGGAGCTCAGGGGCACTGTACTTCACAAACCTGCAGAGTTATAAATGACAGCTATCCTCCAAAAATATATTGAAGTAAGCCTGCGAAGGGGACTTGAAAGCGGGGCTGAATTTCAGGAAAACGATTGCAGGGGGTAGACTGGAATTGCCCTGAAAGCATAGGAAAAGAGGCACAAGGTCGACAATGATGCACTTGGCCAAAAAGGGCGTATGCGTTTTTTCCTGAATATATTCAGGAAAAAACGCATACGCCCTTTTTGGCCAACCAAGCAAGCCTGTAAAGGAAATCTGCACTACAATGAAATCTCACTGCCCCCCCGGGCAAAAGGGCCATCTGAAAAAAGTGTAAAATCCAGAAAGGTAGGACAGGATATGGAGAACAGGGAGCCTTGTTATGCTGATTGGCAGGATGTAAATTGCCAGCAGCCACCCTGGAGAAGTGTATGGTGTTTCCTGAAACACGTAAGAAACAAAGCAACACAGCCTATGGCACTTCCACTTATGGTCCTATAGCTTACGGAAATTAAAATCAAAAACAGACAGCCACCCCAATATTTGGGACGGCTGTGTTCACAAGAAGCTCGTCTACAGTATCAGGTAAATATCCCAGAAAGCAAAAAATGGATAAAGTAGTTGTGGCACGTACGTGCAATGCAATATCACTCAGCAATGAAATCTGTGTCATCAGGCCCATAGCGGCATAGTAAGTGGATGTAGGTACGGTGATTCTACGTGAACTACGTCACACAGAAAAAGAAACATCATAAGATATCAATAATACACGGAATGTAAACTTGACTACACATGAACTGAATTACAAAACAGAACATGGTCTCAAATTTAGAAAACCAACTAGTGCTTGCTTATGGGGAAAGGTGCGTTGCGGTGCTGCATAAAACCAGAGAGTGAAATTAGCACGGATAACATTCCATAAGCCAAATATGTAATAGACAAGACCTACTCCTTGCTCAACGAAATGGACTCAACACCACATATTCAACGCCTAGGAATATACCTGACTAGGAAGAATCTTAAAACCCATGGATATATATGTCTCCGTAAGAGAATCAAGCGTGTGTACAGCGGCGGAAATGCAGCAGTGAAAATCCGATAAATCCCATTATCAAAATAAATTTCGAAAACAAAACACAAAGACAGTGAAATAGAGAGCAATTCTTAAATAATTCACTCAGGGCATGTGATGCAACCGGGATTGACCACATCTACACCCAGAGCTGGTTGAGACATAAGGCTGGACACTTCTGGCTGATAGCACTGGTGAGTTTTGGTGAGCAAATGCAGACCCTTTGAAGTCATACTGCATGGTACCCATTCCATGGGTCCCAACTCTCCAGGTTCAAGGCATTCTTCCTCCAGCTAAAACATGCATGGGAAACCCAGAGTATCGTCCACCGTGTGATTGGGAAACGATTTAAAATGCATCTCAGTTTTCGTATCCTGGTCCTCGGGTTCACCATTCCAGATGCTTTACTAACACTCTCCCCGCTTGGAGAGTCAGTGCCTTTAACCTCCTGTTTGGCACAGCTTGCAATTTCTGTGCAAGATGAACAGGAATAGGGAGAACCAATGAGAGACTAGCTGTAGGTGTCTGCACGGGGAAATGTAACGCTCATTGCCCACCAGGAAGAGGAATTAAACAAAGGCTCAGCGTGCCCTGCTGAAAACAGATTAGGGCCTGAAGCAATCCTTTGGTTTTGTGTCCAGCTCACAAGAAAGCGAGTTGAAGAAAGGAGTTCAGGGGCACTGTACTTCACAAACCTGCAGAGTTATAAATGACAGCTCTCCTCCAAAAATATATTGAAGTAAGCCTGCGAAGGGGACTTGAAAGCGGGGCTGAATTTCAGGAAAACGATTGCAGGGGGTAGACTGGAATTGCCCTGAAAGCATAGGAAAAGAGGCAGAACATCGACAATGATGCACTTGGCCAAAAAGGGCGTATGCGTTTTTTCCTGAATATATTCAGGAAAAAACGCATACGCACTTTTTGGCCAACCAAGCAAGCTTGTAAAGGAAATCTGCACTACAATGAAGTCTCACTGACCCCCGGGCAAAAGGGCCATCTGAAAAAAGTGTAAAATCCAGAAAGGTAGGACAGGATATGGAGAACAGGGAGCCTTGTTATGCTGATTGGCAGGATGTAAATTGCCAGAAGCCACCCTGGAGAAGTGTATGGTGTTTCCTGAAACACGTAAGAAACAAAGCAACACAGCCTATGGCACTTCCACTTATGGTCCTATAGCTTACGGAAATTAAAATCAAAAACAGACAGCCACCCCAATATTTGGGACGGCTGTGTTCACAAGAAGCTCGTCTACAGTATCAGGTAAATATCCCAGAAAGCAAAAAATGGATAAAGAAGTTGTGTCACGTACGTGCAATGCAATATAACTCAGCAATGAAATCTGTGTCATCAGGCCCATAGCGGCATAGTGAGTGGATGCACGTACGGTGATTCTACGTGAACTACGTCACACAGAAAAAGAAACATCATAAGATATCACTAATACACGGAATGTAAACTTGACTACACATGAACTGAATTACAAAACAGAACAGGGTCTCAAATTTAGAAAACCAACTAGTGCTTGCTTATGGGGAAAGGTGCGTTGGGGTGCTGCATAAAACCAGAGACTGAAATTAGCACAGATAACATTCCATAAGCCAAATATGGAATAGACAAGACCTACTCCTTGCTCAACGAAATGGACTCAACACCACATATTCAACGCCTAGGAATATACCTGACTAGGAAGAATCTTAAAACCCATGGATATATATGCCTCCGTAAGAGAATCAAGCGTGTGTACAGCGGCCGAAACGCAGCAGTGAAAATCCGATAAATCCCATTATCAAAATAAATTTCGAAAACAAAACACAAAGACAGTGAAATAGAGAGCAATTCTTAAATAATTCACTCAGGGCATGTGATGCAACCAGGATTGACCACATCTACACCCAGAGCTGTTTGAGACATAAGGCTGGACACTTCAGGCTGATAGCATTGGTGAGTCTCGGTGAGCAAATGCAGACGCTTTGAAGTCATACTGCATGGTACCCATTCCATGGGTCCCAACTCTCCAGGTTCAAGGCATTCTTCCTCCAGCTAAAACATGCATGGGAAACCCAGAGTATCGTCCACCGTGTGATTGGGAAACAATTTAAAATGCATCTCAGTTTTCGTATCCTGGTCCTCGGGTTCACCATTCCAGATGCTTTACTAACACTCTCCCCGCTTGGAGAGTCAGTGCTTTAACCTCCTGTTTGGCACAGCTTGCAATTTCTGTGCAAGATGAACAGGAATAGGGAGAACCAATGAGAGACTAGCTGTAGGTGTCTGCACGGGCAAATGTAACGCTCATTGCCCACCAGGAAGAGGAATTAAACAAAGGCTCAGTGTGCCCTGCTGGAAACAGATTAGGGCCTGAAGCAATCCTGCGGTTTTGTGCCCAGCTCACAAGAAAGCGAGTTGAAGAAAGGAGCTCAGGGGCACTGTACTTCACAAACGTGCACAGTTATAAATGACAGCTATCCTCCAAAAATATATTGAAGTAAGCCTGCGAAGGGGACTTGAAAGCGGGGCAGAATTTCAGGAAAACGATTGCAGGGGGTAGACTGGAATTGCCCTGAAAGCATAGGAAAGAGGCACAACGTCGACAATGATGCACTTGGCCAAAAAGGGCGTATGCGATTTTTCCTGAATATATTCAGGAAAAAACGCATACGCACTTTTTTGCCAACCAAGCAAGCCTGTAAAGGAAATCTGCACTACAATGAAATCTCACTGCCCCCCCGGGCAAAAGGGCCATCTGAAAAAAGTGTAAAATCCAGAAAGGTAGGACAGGTTATGGAAGACAGGGAGCCTTGTTATGCTGATTGGCAGGATGTAAATTGCCAGCAGCCACCCTGGAGAAGTGTATGGTGTTTCCTGAAACACGTAAGAAACAAAGCAACACAGCCTATGGCACTTCCACTTATGGTCCTATAGCTTACGGAAATTTAAATCAAAAACAGACAGCCACCCCAATATTTGGGACGGCTGTGTTCACAATAAGCTCGTCTACAGTATCAGGTAAATATCCCAGAAAGCAAAAAATGGATAAAGAAGTTGTGGCACGTACGTGCAATGCAATATCACTCAGCAATGAAATCTGTGTCATCAGGCCCGTAGCAGCATAGTAAGTGGATGCAGGTACGGTGATTCTACGTGAACTACGTCACACAGAAAAAGAAACATCATAACATATCACTAATACACGGAATGTAAACTTGACTACACATGAACTGAATTACAAATCAGAACAGGGTCTCAAATTTAGAAAACCAACTAGTGCTTGCTTATGGGGAAAGGTGCGTTGGGGTGCTGCATAAAACCAGAGACTGAAATTAGCACAGATAACATTCCATAAGCCAAATATATAATAGACAAGATCTACTCCTTGCTCAACGAAAGGGACTAAACACCACATAATCAACGCCTAGGAATATACCTGACTAGGAAGAATCTTAAAACCCATGGATATATATGTCTCCGTAAGAGAATCAAGCGTGTGTACAGCGACCGAAACGCAGCAGTGAAAATCCGATAAATCCCATTATCAAAATAAATTTCGAAAACAAAACACAAAGACAGTGAAATAGAGAGCAATTCTTAAATAATTCACTCAGAGCATGTGATGCAACCGGGATTGACCACATCTACTCCCAGAGCTGGTTGAGACATAAGGCTGGACACTTCTGGCTGATAGCATTGGTGAGTTTCGGTGAGCAAATGCAGACCCTTTGAAGTCATACTGCATGGTACCCATTCCATGGGTCCCAACTCTCCAGGTTCAAGGGATTCTTCCTCCAGCTAAAACATGAATGGGAAACCCAGAGTATCGTCCACCGTGTGATTGGGAAACGATTTAAAATGCATCTCAGTTTTCGTATCCTGGTCCTCGGGTTCACCATTCCAGATGCTTTACTAACACTCTCCCCGCTTGGAGAGTCAGTGCCTTTAAGCTCCTGTTTAGCACAGCTTGCAATTTCTGTGCAAGATGAACAGGAATAGGGAGAACCAATGAGAGACTAGCTGTAGGTGTCTGCACGGGCAAATGTAACGCTCATTGCCCACCAGGAAGAGGAATTAAACAAAGGCTCAGCGTGCCCTGCTGAAAACAGATTAGGGCCTGAAGCAATCCTTTGGTTTTGTGTCCAGTTCACAAGAAAGCGAGTTGAAGAAAGGAGTTCAGGGGCACTGTACTTCACAAACCTGCAGAGTTATAAATGACAGCTATCCTCCAAAAATATATTGAAGTAAGCCTGCGAAGGGGACTTGAAAGCGGGGCAGAATTTCAGGAAAACGATTGCAGGGGGTAGAGTGGAATTGCCCTGAAAGCATAGGAAAAGACGCAGAACGTTGACAATGATGCACTTGGCCAAAAAGGGCGTATGCCTTTTTTCCTGAATATATTCAGGAAAAAAGGCATACGCCCTTTTTGGCCAACCAAGCAAGCCTGTAAAGGAAATCTGCACTACAATGAAGTCTCACTGTCCCCCGGGCAAAAGGGCCATCTGAAAAAAGTGTAAAATCCAGAAAGGTAGGACAGGATATGGAGAACAGGGAGCCTTATTATGCTGATTGGCAGGATGTAAATTGCCAGCAGCCACCCTAGAGTAGTGTATGGTGTTTCCTGAAACACGTAAGAAACAAAGCAACACAGCCTATGGCACTTCCACTTATGGTTCTATAGCTTACAGAAATTAAAATCAAAAACAGACAGCCACCCCAATATTTGGGACGGCTGTGTTCACAAGAAGCTCGTCTACAGTATCAGGTAAATATCCCAGAAAGCAAAAAATGGATAAAGAAGTTGTGGCACGTACGTACAATGCAATATCACTCAGCAATGAAATCTGTGTCATCAGGCCCGTAGCGGCATAGTGAGTGGATGCAGGTACGGTGATTCTACGTGAACTACGTCACACAGAAAAAGAAACATCATAAGATATCTCTAATACACGGAATGTAAACTTGACTACACATGAACTGAATTACAAAACAGAACAGGGTCGCAAATTTAGAAAACCGACTAGTGCTTGCTTATGGTTAAAGGTGCCTTGGGGTGCTGCATAAAACCAGAGACTGAAATTAGCACAGATAACTTTCCATAAGGCAAATATGTAATAGACAAGACCTACTCTTTGCTCAACGAAATGGACCCAACACCACATATTCAACGCCTAGGAATATACCTGACTAGGAAGAATCTTAAAACCCATGGAAATATATGTCTCCGTAAGAGAATCAAGCGTGTGTACAGCGGCCGAAACGCAGCAGTGAAAATCCGATAAATCCCATTATCAAAATAAATTTCGAAAACAAAACACAAAGACAGTGAAATAGAGAGCAATTCTTAAATAATTCACTCAGGGCATGTGATGCAACCGGGATTTACCACATCTACACCCAGAGCTGGTTGAGACATAAGGCTGGACACTTCAGGCTTATAGCATTGGTGAGTTTCGGTGAGCAAATGCAGACACTTTGAAGTCATACTGCATGGTACCTATTCCATGGGTCCCAACTCTTCAGGTTCAAGGGATTCTTCCTCCAGCTAAAACATGCATAGGAAAACCACAGTATGGTCCACCGTGTGATTGGGAAACGATTTAAAATGCATCTCAAGTTTCGTATCCTGGTCCTCGGGTTCACCATTCCAGATGCTTTACTAACATTCTCCCTGCTTGGAGAGTCAGTGCCTTTAACCTCCTGTTTGGCACAGCTTGCAATTTCTGTGCAAGATGAACAGGAATAGGGAGATCCAATGAGAGACTAGCTATAGGTGTCTGCACGGGCAAATGTAACGCTCATTGCCCACCAGGAAGAGGAATTAACCAAAGGCTCAGTGTGCCCTGCTGGAAACAGATTAGGGCCTGAAGCAATCCTGCGGTTTTGTGGCCAGCTCACAAGAAAGCGAGTTGAAGAAAAGAGCTCAGGGGCACTGTAATTCACAAACCTGCAGAGTTATAAATGACAGCTATCCTCCAAAAATATATTGAAGTAAGCCTGCGAAGGGGACTTGAAAGCGGGGCAGAATTTCAGGAAAACGATTGCAGGGGGTAGACTGGAATTGCCCTGAAAGCATAGGAAAAGAGGCAGAACATCGACAATGATGCACTTGGCCAAAAAGGGCGTATGCGTTTTTTCCTGAATATATTCAGGAAAAAACGCATACGCACTTTTTGGCCAACCAAGCAAGCCTGTAAAGGAAATCTCCACTACAATGAAGTCTCACTGCCCCCCGGGCAAAAGGGACATCTGAAAAAAGTGTAAAATCCAGAAAGGTAGGACAGGATATGGAGAACAGGGAGCATTGTTATGCTGATTGGCAGGATGTAAATTGCCAGCAGCCAGCCTGGAGAAGTGTATGGTGTTTCCTGAAACACGTAAGAAACAAAGCAACACAGCCTATGGCACTTCCACTTATGGTCCTATAGTTTTCGGAAATTAAAATCAAAAACAGACAGCCACCCCAATATTTGGGACGGCTGTGTTCACAAGAAGCTCGTCTACAGTATCAGGTAAATATCCCAGAAAGCAAAAAATGGATAAAGAAGTTGTGGCATGTACGCACAATGCAATATCACTCAGCAATGAAATCTGTGTCATCAGGCCCGTAGCGGCATAGTGAGTGGATGCAGGTACGGTGATTCTACGTGAACTACGTCACACAGAAAAAGAAACATCATAAGATATCACTAATACACGGAATGTAAACTTGACTACACATGAACTGAATTACAAAACAGAACAGGGTCTCAAATTTAGGAAACCAACTAGTGCTTGCCTATGGGGAAAGGTGTCTTGGGGTGCTGCATAAAACCAGAGACTGAAATTAGCACAGATAACTTTCCATAAGCCAAATATGTAACAAACAAGACCTACTCCTTGTTCAACGAAATGGACCCAACACCACATATTCAACGCCTAGGAATATACCTGACTAGGAAGAATCTTAAAACCCATGGATATATATGTCTCCATAAGAGAATCAAGCGTGTGTACAGCGGCATAAACGCAGCAGTGAAAATCCGATAAATCCCATTATCAAAATTAATTTCAAAAACAAAACACAAAGACAGTGAAATAGAGAGCAATTCTTAAATAATTCACTCAGGGCATGTGATGCAACCGGGATTTAACACATCTACACCCAGAGCTGGTTGAGACATAAGCCTGGACACTTCAGGCTGATAGCATTGGTGAGTTTCGGTGAGCAAATGCAGAGCCTTTGAAGTCATACTGCATGGTACCCATTCCATGGTTCCCAACCTTCCAGGTTCAAGGGATTCTTCCTCCAGCTAAAACATGCATGGGAAACCCAGAGTATCGTCCACCGTGTGATTGGGATACGATTTAAAATGCATCTCAGTTTTCGTATCCTGGTCCTCGGGTTCACCATTCCAGATGCTTTACTAACACTCTCCCCGCTTGGAGAGTCAGTGCCTTTAACCTCCTGTTTGGCACAGCTTGCAATTTCTGTGCAAGATGAACAGGAATAGGGAGAACCAATGAGAGACTAGCTGTAGGTGTCTGCACGGGCAAATGTAACGCTCATTGCCGACCAGGAAGAGGAATTAAACAAAGGCTCAGCGTGCCCTGCTGAAAACAGATTAGGGCCTGAAGCAATCCTGCGGTTTTGTGCCCAGCTCACAAGAAAGCGAGTTGAAGAAAGGAGTTCAGGGGCACTGTAATTCACAAACCTGCAGAGTTATAAATGACAGCTATCCTCCAAAAATATATTGAAGTAAGCCTGCGAAGGGGACTTGAAAGCGGGGCAGAATTTCAGGAAAACGATTGCAGGGGGTAGACTGGAATTGCCCTGAAAGCATAGGAAAAGAGGCACAACGTCGACAATGATGCAGTTGGCCAAAAAGGGCGTATGCGTTTTTTCCTGAATATATTCAGGAAAAAACGCATACGCCCTTTTTGGCCAACCAAGCAAGCCTGTAAAGGATATCTGCACTACAATGAAGTCTCACTGCCCCCCGGGCAAAAGGGCCATCTGAAAAAAGTGTAAAATCCAGAAATGTAGGACAGTATATGGAGAACAGGGAGCCTTGTTATGCTGATTGGCAGGATGTAAATTGCCAGCAGCCACCCTGGAGAACTGTATGGTGTTTCCTGAAACACGTAAGAAACAAAGCAACACAGCCTATGGCACTTCCACTTATGGTCCTATAGCTTACGGAAATTAAAATCAAAAACAGACAGCCACCCCAATATTTGGGACGGCTGTGTTCACAAGAAGCTCGTCTACAGTATCAGGTAAATATCCCAGAAAGCAAAAAATGGATAAAGAAGTTGTGGCACGTACGTACAATGCAATATCACTCAGCAATGAAATCTGTGTCATCAGGCCCGTAGCGGCATAGTGAGTGGATGCAGGTACGGTGATTCTACGTGAACTACGTCACACAGAAAAAGAAACATCATAAGATATCACTAATACACGGAATGTAAACTTGACTACACATGAACTGAATTACAAAACAGAACAGGGTCTCAAATTTAGAAAGCCAACTAGTGCTAGCTTATGGGGAAAGGTGCCTTGGGGTGCTCCATAAAACCAGAGACTGAAATTAGTACAGATAACATTCCATAAGCCAAATATGTAATAGACAAGACCTACTCCTTGCTCAACGAAATGGACTCAACACCGCATATTCAACGCCTAGGAATATACCTGACTAGGAAGAATCTTAAAACCGATGGTTATATATCTCTCCGTAAGAGAATCAAGCGTGTGTACAGCGGCCGATACGCAGCAGTGAAAATCCGATAAATCCCATTATCAAAATAAATTTCGAAAACAAAACACAAAGACAGTGAAATAGAGAGCGATTCTTAAATAATTCACTCAGGGCATGTGATGCAACCGGGATTGACCACATCTACACCCAGAGCTGGTTGAGACATAAGGCTGGACACTACAGGCTGATAGCATTTGTGAGTTTCGGTGAGCAAATGCAGACCCTTTGAAGTCATACTGCATGGTACCTATTCCATGGGTCCCAACTCTTCAGGTTCAAGGGATTCTTCCTCCAGCTAATACATGCATGGGAAACCCACAGTATGGTCCACCGTGTGATTGGGAAACGATTTAAAATGCATCTCAGTTTTCGTATCCTGGTCCTCGGGTTCACCATTCCAGATGCTTTACTAACACTCTCCCTGCTTGGAGAGTCAGTGCCTTTAACCTCCTGTTTGGCACTGCTTTCAATTTCTGTGCAAGATGAACAGGAATAGGGAGAAACAATGAGAGAATAGCTATAGGTGTCTGCACGGGCAAATGTAATGCTCATTGCCCACCAGAAAGAGGAATTAAACAAAGGCTCAGAGTTCCCTGCTGAAAACAGATTAGGGCCTGAAGCAATCCTGCGGTTTTGTGCCCAGCTCACAAGAAAGCGAGTTGAAGAAAGGAGCTCAGGTGCACTGTAATTCACAAAACTGCAGAGTTATAAATGACAGCTATCCTCCAAAAATATATTGAAGTAAGCCTGCGAAGGGGACTTGAAAGCGGGGCAGAATTTCAGGAAAACGATTGCAGGGGTAGACTGGAATTGCCCTGAAAGCATAGGAAAAGAGGCAGAACGTCGACAATTATGCACTTGGCCAAAAAGGGCGTATGCGTTTTTTCCTGAATATATTCAGGAAAAAACGCATACGCCCTTTTTGGCCAACCAAGCAAGCCTGTAAAGGAAATCTGCACCACAACGAAGTCTCACTGCCCCCCGGGCAAAAGGGCCATCTGAAAAAAAGTGTAAAATCCAGAAAGGTAGGACAGGATATGGAGAACAGGGAGCCTTGTTATGCTGATTGGCAGGATGTAAATTGCCAGCAGCCACCCTGGAGAAGTGTATGGTGTTTCCTGAAACACGTAAGAAACAAAGCAACACAGCCTATGGCACTTCCACTTATGGTCCTATAGCTTACGGAAATTAAAATCAAAAACAGACAGCCACCCCAATATTTGGGACGGCTGTGTTCACAAGAAGCTCGTCTACAGTATCAGGTAAATATCCCAGAAAGCAAAAAATGGATAAAGAAGTTGTGGCACGTACGTACAATGCAATATTACTCAGCAATGAAATCTGCGTCATCAGGCCCGTAGCGGCATAGTGAGTGGATGCAGGTACAGTGATTCTACGTGAACTACATCACACAGAAAAAGAAACATCATAAGATATCACTAATACACAGAATGTAAACTTGACTACACATGAACTGAATTACAAAACAGAACAGGGTCTCAAATTTAGAAAACCAACTAGTGCTTGCTTATGGGGAAAGGTGCCTTGGGGTGCTGCATAAAACCAGAGACTGAAATTAGCACAGATAACTTTCCATAAGACAAATATGTAATAGACAAGACCTACTCCTTGCTCAACGAAATGGACTCAACACCACATATTCAACGCCTAGGAACATACCTGACTAGGAAGAATCTTAAAACCCATGGATATATATGTCTCTGTAAGAGAATCAAGCGTGTGTACAGCTGCCGATACGCAGCAGTGAAAATCCGATAAATCCCATTATCAAAATAAATTTCGGAAACAAAACACAAAGACAGTGAAATAGAGAGCAATTCTTAAATAATTCACTCAGGGCATGTGATGCAACCGGGATTGACCACATCTACACCCAGAGCTGGTTGAGACATAAGGCTGGACACTTCAGGCTGATAGCATTGGTGAGTTTTGGTGAGCAAATGCAGACCCTTTGAAGTCATACTGCATGGTACACATTCCATGTTTCCCAACTCTCCAGGTTCAAGGGATTCGTCCTCCAGCTAAAACATGCATGGGAAACCCAGAGTATCGTCCACCGTGTGATTGGGAAACGATTTAAAATGCATCTCAGTTTTCGTATCCTGGTCCTCGGGTTCACCATTCCAGATGCTTTACTAACACTCTCCCTGCTTGGAGAGTCAGTGCCTTTAACCTCCTGTTTGGCACAGCTTGCAATTTCTGTGCAAGATGAACAGGAATAGGGAGAACCAATGAGAGACTAGCTGTAGGTGTCTGCACGGGCAAATGTAATGCTCATTGCCGACCAGGAAGAGGAATTAAACAAAGGCTCAGCGTGCCCTGCTGAAAACAGATTAGGGCCTGAAGCAATCCTGCGGTTTTGTGCCCAGCTCACAAGAAAGCGAGTTGAAGAAAGGAGTTCAGGGGCACTGTAATTCACAAACCTGCAGAGTTATAAATGACAGCTATCCTCCAAAAATATATTGAAGTAAGCCTGCGAAGGGGACTTGAAAGCGGGGCAGAATTTCAGGAAAACGATTGCAGGGGGTAGACTGGAATTGCCCTGAAAGCATAGGAAAAGAGGCACAACGTCGACAATGATGCAGTTGGCCAAAAAGGGCGTATGCGTTTTTTCCTGAATATATTCAGGAAAAAACGCATACGCACTTTTTGGCCAACCAAGCAAGCCTGTAAAGGAAATCTGCACTACAATGAAGTCTCACTGCCCCCCGGGCAAAAGGGCCATCTGAAAAAAGTGTAAAATCCAGAAATGTAGGACAGGATATGGAGAACAGGGAGCCTTGTTATGCTGATTGGCAGGATGTAAATTGCCAGCAGCCACCCTGGAGAAGTGTATGGTGTTTCCTGAAACACGTAAGAAACAAAGCAACACAGCCTATGGCACTTCCACTTATGGTCCTATAGCTTACGGAAATTAAAATCAAAAACAGACAGCCACCCCAATATTTGGGACGGCTGTGTTCACAAGAAGCTCGTCTACAGTATCAGGTAAATATCCCAGAAAGCAAAAAATGGATAAAGAAGTTGTGGCACGTACGTACAATGCAATATCACTCAGCAATGAAATCTGTGTCATCAGGCCCGTAGCGGCATAGTGAGTGGATGCAGGTACGGTGATTCTACGTGAACTACGTCACACAGAAAAAGAAACATCATAAGATATCACTAATACACGGAATGTAAACTTGACTACACATGAACTGAATTACAAAACAGAACAGGGTCTCAAATTTAGAAAACCAACTAATGCTTGCTTATGGGGAAAGGTGCCTTGGGGTGCTACATAAAACCAGAGACTGAAATTAGCACAGATAACATTCCATAAGCCAAATATGTAATAGACAAGACCTACTCCTTGCTCAACGAAATGGACTCAACACCACATATTCAACGCCTAGGAATATACCTGACTAGGAAGAATCTTAAAACCCATGGTTATATATGTCTCCGTAAGAGAATCAAGCGTGTGTACAGCGGCCGATACGCACCAGTGAAAATCCGATAAATCCCATTATCAAAATAAATTTCGAAAACAAAACACAAAGACAGTGAAATAGAGAGCGATTCTTAAATAATTCACTCAGGGCATGTGATGCAACCGGGATTGACCACATCTACACCCAGAGCTGGTTGAGACATAAGGCTGGACACTACAGGCTGATAGCATTTGTGAGTTTCGGTGAGCAAATGCAGACCCTTTGAAGTCATACTGCATGGTACCTATTCCATGGGTCCCAACTCTTCAGGTTCAAGGGATTCTTCCTCCAGCTAATACATGCATGGGAACCCCACAGTATGGTCCACCGTGTGATTGGGAAACGATTTAAAATGCATCTCAGTTTTCGTATCCTGGTCCTCGGGTTCACCATTCCAGATGCTTTACTAACACTCTCCCTGCTTGGAGAGTCAGTGCCTTTAACCTCCTGTTTGGCACTGCTTTCAATTTCTGTGCAAGATGAACAGGAATAGGGAGAAACAATGAGAGAATAGCTATAGGTGTCTGCACGGGCAAATATAATGCTCATTGCCCACCAGGAAGAGGAATTAAACAAAGGCTCAGAGTTGCCTGCTGAAAACAGATTAGGGCCTGAAGCAATCCTGCGGTTTTGTGCCCAGCTCACAAGAAAGCGAGTTGAAGAAAGGAGCTTAGGTGCACTGTAATTCACAAACCTGCAGAGTTATAAATGACAGCTATCCTCCAAAAATATATTGAAGTAAGCCTGCGAAGGGGACTTGAAAGCGTGGCAGAATTTCAGGAAAACGATTGCAGGGGTAGACTGGAATTGCCCTGAAAGCATAGGAAAAGAGGCAGAACATCGACAATTATGCACTTGGCCAAAAAGGGCGTATGCGTTTTTTTCCTGAATATATTCAGGAAAAAACGCATACGCCCTTTTTGGCCAACCAAGCAAGCCTGTAAAGGAAATCTGCACCACAACGAAGTCTCACTGCCCCCCGGGCAAAAGGGCCATCTGAAAAAAAGTGTAAAATCCAGAAAGGTAGGACAGGATATGGAGAACAGGGAGCCTTGTTATGCTGATTGGCAGGATGTAAATTGCCAGCAGCCACCCTGGAGAAGTGTATGGTGTTTCCTGAAACACGTAAGAAACAAAGCAACGCAGCCTATGGCACTTCCACTTATGGTCCTATAGCTTAGGGAAATTAAAATCAAAAACAGACAGCCACCCCAATATTTGGGACGGCTGTGTTCACAAGAAGCTCGTCTACAGTATCAGGTAAATATCCCAGAAAGCAAAAAATGGATAAAGAAGTTGTGGCACGTACGTACAATGCAATATTACTCAGCAATGAAATCTGCGTCATCAGGCCCGTAGCGGCATAGTGAGTTGATGCAGGTACAGTGATTCTACGTGAACTACGTCACACAGAAAAAGGAACATCATAAGATATCACTAATACACGGATTGTAAACTTGACTACACATGAACTGAATTACAAAACAGAACAGGGTCTCAAATTTAGAAAACCAACTAGTGCTTGCTTATGGGGAAAGGTGCCTTGGGGTGCTGCATAAAACCAGAGACTGAAATTAGCACAGATAACTTTCCATAAGACAAATATGTAATAGACAAGACCTACTCCTTGCTCAACGAAATGGACTCAACACCACATATTCAACGCCTAGGAACATACCTGACTAGGAAGAATCTTAAAACCCTTGGATATAGATGTCTCCGTAAGAGAATCAAGCGTGTGTACAGCGGCCGAAACGCAGCAGTGAAAATCCGATAAATCCCATTATCAACATAAATTTCGAAAACAAAACACTAAGACAGTGAAATAGAGAGCAATTCTTAAATAATTCACTCAGGGAATGTGATGCAACTGGGATTGACCACATCTACACCCAGAGCTGGTTGACACATAAGGCTGGACACTTCAGGCTGATAGCATTGGTGAGTTTCGGTGAGCAAATGCAGACCCTTTGAAGTCATACTGCATGGTACCCATTCCATGGATCCCAAATCTTCAGGTTCAAGGGATTCTTCCTCCAGCTAAAACATGCATGGGAAACCCACAGTATGGTCCACCGTGTGATTGGGAAACGATTTACAATGCATCTCAGTTTTCGTATCCTGGTCCTCGGGTTCACCATTCCAGATGCTTTACTAACACTCTCCCCGCTTGGAGAGTGAGTGCCTTTAACCTCCTGTTTCGCACAGCTTGCAATTTCTGTGCAAGATGAACAGGAATAGGGAGAACCAATGAGAGACTAGCTGTAGGTGTCTGCACGGGCAAATGTAACGCTCATTGCCGACCAGGAAGAGGAATTAAACAAAGGCTCAGTGTGCCCTGCGGGAAACAGATTAGGGCCAGAATCAATCCTGCGGTTTTGTGCCCAGCTCACAAGAAAGCGAGTTGAAGAAAGGAGCTCAGGGGCACTCTACTTCACAAACCTGCAGAGTTATAAATGACAGCTATCATCCAAAAGTATATTGAAGTAAGCCTGCGAAGGGGACTTGAAAGCGGGGCAGAATTTCAGGAAAACGATTGCAGGGGGTAGACTGGAATTGCCCTGAAAGCATAGGAAAAGAGGCAGAACGTCGACAATGATGCACTTGGCCAAAAAGGGCGTATGCTTTTTTTCCTGAATATATTCAGGAAAAAAAGCATACGCCCTTTTTGGCCAACCAAGCAAGCCTGTAAAGGAAATCTGCACTACAATGAAGTCTCACTGCCCCCCGGGCAAAAGGGCCATCTGAAAAAAGTGTAAAATCCTGAAAGGTAGGACAGGATATGGAGAACAGGGAGCCTTGTTATGCTGATTGGCAGGATGTAAATTGCCAGCAGCCACCCTGGAGAAGTGTATGGTGTTTCCTGAAACACGTAAGAAATAAAGCAACACAGCCTATGGCAATTGCACTTATGGTCCTATTCCTTAGGGAAATTAAAATCAAAAACAGAGAGCCACTCCAAAGTTTGGGACGGCTGTGTTTCCAAGAAGCTCGTCTACAGTACCAGGTAAATATCCCAGAAAGCAAAAAATGGATAAAGAAATTGTGGCACGTACGTGCAATGCAATATCACTCAGCAATGAAATCTGTGTCATCAGGCCCGTAGCGGCATAGTGAGTGGATGCAGGTACGGTGATTCTACGTGAACTACGTCACACAGAAAAAGAAACATCATAAGATATCACTAATACACGGCATGTAAACTTGACTACACATGAACTGAATTACAAAACAGAACAGGGTCTCAAATTTAGAAAACCAACTAGTGCTTGCTTATGGGGAAAGGTGCGTTGGGGTGCTGCATAAAACCAGAGACTGAAATTAGCACAGATAACATTCCATAAACCAAATATGTAATAGACAAGACCTACTCCTTGATCAACGAAATGGACTCAACACCACATATTCAACGCCTAGGAATATACCTGACTAGGAAGAATCTTAAAACCCATGGATATATATGTCTCTGTAAGAGAATCAAGCGTGTGTACAGCGGCGGAAATGCAGCAGTGAAAATCCGATAAATCCCATTATCAAAATAAATTTCGAAAACAAAACACAAAGACAGTGAAATAGAGAGCAATCCTTAAATAATTCACTCAGGGCATGTGATGCAACCGGGATTGACCACATCTACACCCAGAGCTGGTTGAGACATAAGGCTGGACACTTCTGGCTGATAGCACTGGTGAGTTTCGGTGAGCAAATGCAGACCCTTTGAAGTCATACTGCATTGTACCCATTCCATGGGTCCCAACTCTCCAGGTTCAAGGGATTCTTCCTCCAGCTAAAACATGCATGGGAAACCCAGAGTATCATCCACCGTGTGATTGGGAAACGATTTAAAATGCATCTCAGTTTTCGTATCCTGGTCCTCGGGTTCACCATTCCAGATGCTTTACTAACACTCTCCCCGCTTGGAGAGTCAGTGCCTTTAACCTCCTGTTTGGCACAGCTTGCCATTTCTGTGCAAGATGAACAGGAATAGGGCGAACCAATGAGAGACTAGCTGTAGGTGTCTGCACGGGCAAATGTAACGCTCATTGCCCACCAGGAAGAGGAATTAAACAAAGGCTCAGTGTGCCCTGCTGGAAACAGATTAGGGCCTGAAGCAATCCTGCGGTTTTGTGCCCAGCTCACAAGAAAGCGAGTTGAAGAAAGGAGCTCAGGGGCACTGTACTTCACAAACCTGCAGAGTTATAAATGACAGCTATCCTCCAAAAATATATTGAAGTAAGCCTGCGAAGGGGACTTGAAAGCGGGGCTGAATTTCAGGAAAACGATTGCAGGGGGTAGACTGGAATTGCCCTGAAAGCATAGGAAAAGAGGCAGAACGTCGACAATGATGCACTTGGCCAAAAAGTGTGTATGCGTTTTTTCCTGAATATATTCAGGAAAAAACGCATACGCCATTTTTGGCCAACCAAGCAAGACTGTAAAGGAAATCTGCACTACAATGAAATCTCACTGCCCCCCAGGGCAAAAGGGCCATCTGAAAAAAGTGTAAAATCCAGAAAGGTCGGACAGGATATGGAGAACAGGGAGCCTTGTTATGCTGATTGGCAGGATGTAACTTGCCAGCAGCCACCCTGGAGAAGTGTATGGTGTTTCCTGAAACACGTAAGAAACAAAGCAACAAGGCCTATGGCACTTCCACTTATGGTCCTATAGCTTACGGAAATTAAAATCAAAAACAGACAGCCACCCCAATATTTGGGACGGCTGTGTTCACAAGAAGCTCGTCTACAGTATCAGGTAAATATCCCAGAAAGCAAAAAATGGATAAAGAAGTTGTGGCACGTACGTGCAATGCAATATCACTCAGCAATGAAATCTGTGTCATCAGGCCCATAGCGGCATAGTTAGTGGATGCACGTACGGTGTTTCTACGTGAACTACGTCACACAGAAAAAGAAACATCATAAGATATCACTAATACACGGAATGTAAACTTGACTACACATGAACTGAATTACACAACAGAACAGGGTCTCAAATTTAGAAAACCAACTAGTGCTTGCTTATGGGGAAAGGTGCCTTGGGGTGCTGCATAAAACCAGAGACTGAAATTAGCACAGATAACTTTCCATAAGCCAAATATGTAATAGACAAGACCTACTCCTTGCTCAACGAAATGGACCCAACACCACATATTCAACGCCTAGGAATATACCTGACTAGGAAGAATCTTAAAACCCATGGATATATATGTTTCCGTAAGCGAATCAAGCGTGTGTACAGCGGCCGAAACGCAGCAGTGAAAATCCGATAAATCCCATTATCAAAATAAATTTAGAAAACAAAACACAAAGACAGTGAAATAGAGAGCAATTCTTAAATAATTCACACAGGGCATGTGATGCAACCGGGATTGACCACATCTACACCCAGAGCTGGTTGAGACATAAGGCTGGACACTTCAGGCTGATAGCATTGGTGAGTTTCGGTGAGCAAATGCAGACCCTTTGAAGTCAAACTGCATGGTACCCATTCCATGGGTCCCAACTCTCCAGGTTCAAGGGATTCTTCCTCCAGCTAAAACATGCATGGGAAACCCAGAGTATCGTCCACAGTGTGATTGGGAAATGATTTAAAATGCATCTCAGTTTTCGTTTCCTGGTCCTCGGGTTCACCATTCCAGATGCTTTACTAACACTCTCCCCGCTTGGAGAGTCAGTGCCTTTAACCTCCTGTTTCGCACAGCTTGCAATTTTTGTGCAAGATGAACAGGAATAGGGAGAACCAATGAGAGACTAGCTGTAGGTGTCTGCACGGGCAAATGTAACGCTCATTGCCCACCAGGAAGAGGAATTAAACAAAGGCTCAGTGTGCCCTGCTGGAAACAGATTAGGGCCTGAAGCAATCCTGCGGTATTGTGCCCTTCTCACAAGAAAGCGAGTTGAAGAAAGGAGCTCAGGGGCACTGTACTTCACAAACCTGCAGAGTTATAAATGACAGCTATCCTCCAAAAATATATTGAAGTAAGTCTGCGAAGGGGACTTGAAAGCGGGGCTGAATTTCAGGAAAACGATTGCAGGGGGTAGACTGGAATTGCCCTGAAAGCATAGGAAAAGAGGCACAACGTCGACAATGATGCACTTGGCCAAAAAGGGCGTATGCGTTTTTTCCTGAATATATTCAGGAAAAAACGCATATGTCCTTTTTGGCCAACAAAGCAAGCCTGTAAAGGAAATCTGCACTAAAATGAAATCTCACTGCCCCCCAGGGCAAAAGGGCCATCTGAAAAAAGTGTAAAATCCAGAAAGGTCGGACAGGATATGGAGAACAGGGAGCCTTGTTATGCTGATTGGCAGGATGTAAATTGCCAGCAGCCACCCTGGAGAAGTGTATGGTGTTTCCTGAAACACGTAAGAAACAAAGCAACACAGCCTATGGCACTTCCACTTATGGTCCTATAGCTTACGGAAATTAAAATCAAAAACAGACAGCCACCCCAATATTTGGGACGGCTGTGTTCACAAGAAGCTCGTCTACAGTATCAGGTAAATATCCCAGAAAGCAAAAAATGGATAAAGAAGTTGTGGCACGTACGTGCAATGCAATATCACTCAGCAATGAAATCTGTGTCATCAGGCCCATAGCGGCATAGTAAGTGGATTCAGGTACGGTGATTCTACGTGAACTACGTCACACAGAAAAAGAAACATCATAAGATATCACTAATACACGGAATGTAAACTTGACTACACATGAACTGAATTACAAAACAGAACAGGGTCTCAAATTTAGAAAACCAACTAGTGCTTGCTTATGGGGAAAGGTGCGTTGGGGTGCTGCATAAAACCAGAGACTGAAATTAGCACAGATAACATTCCATAAGCCAAATATGTAATAGACAAGACCTACTCCTTGCTCAACGAAATGGACTCAACACAACATATTCAACGCCTAGGAATATACCTGACTAGGAAGAATCTTAAAACCCATGGATATATATATCTCCGTAAGAGAATCAAGCGTGTGTACAGCGGCGGAAATGCAGCAGTGAAAATCCGATAAATCCCATTATCAAAATAAATTTCGAAAACAAAACACAAAGACAGTGAAATAGAGAGCAATTCTTAAATAATTCACTCAGGGCATGTGATGCAACCGGGATTGACCACATCTACACCCAGAGCTGGTTGAGACATAAGGCTGGACACTTCTGGCTGATAGCATTGGTGAGTTTCGGTGAGCAAATGCAGACCCTTTGAAGTCATACTGCATGGTACCCATTCCATGGGTCCCAACTCTCCAGGTTCAAGGCATTCTTCCTCCAGCTAAAACATGCATGGGAAACCCAGAGTATCGTCCACCGTGTGATTGGGAAACGATTTAAAATGCATCTCAGTTTTCCTATCCTGGTCCTCGGGTTCACCATTCCAGATGCTTTACTAACACTCTCCCCGCTTGGAGAGTCAGTGCCTTTAACCTCCTGTTTGGCACAGCTTGCCATTTCTGTGCAAGATGAACAGGAATAGGGAGAACCAATGAGAGACTAGCTGTAGGTGTCTGCACGGGCAAATGTAACGCTCATTGCCCACCAGGAAGAGGAATTAAACAAAGGCTCTGTGTGCCCTGCTGGAAACAGATTAGGGCCTGAAGCTATCCTGCGGTTTTGTGCCTAGCTCACAAGAAAGCGAGTTGAAGAAAGGAGCTCAGGGGCACTGTACTTCACAAACCTGCAGAGTTATAAATGACAGCTATCCTCCAAAAATATATTGAAGTAAGCCTGCGAAGGGGACTTGAAAGCGGGGCAGAATTTCAGGAAAACGATTGCAGGGGGTAGACTGGAATTGCCCTGAAAGCATAGGAAGAGAGGCACAACGTCGACAATGATGCACTTGGCCAAAAAGGGCGTATGCGTTTTTTCCTGAATATATTCAGGAAAAAACGCATACGCCCTTTTTGGCCAACCAAGCAAGCCTGTAAAGGAAATCTGCACTACAATGAAATCTCACTGCCTCCCCGGGCAAAAGGTCCATCTGAAAAAAGTGTAAAATCCAGAAAGGTAGGACAGGATATGGAGAACAGGGAGCCTTGTTATGCTGATTGGCAGGATGTAAATTGCCAGCAGCCACCCTGGAGAAGTGTATGGTGTTTCCTGAAACACGTAAGAAACAAAGCAACACAGCCTATGGCACTTCCACTTATGGTCCTATAGCTTACGGAAATTAAAATCAAAAACAGACAGCCACCCCAATATTTGGGACGGCTGTGTTCACAAGAAGCTCGTCTACAGTATCAGGTAAATATCCCAGAAAGCAAAAAATGGATAAAGAAGTTGTGGCACGTACGTACAATGCAATATCACTCAGAAATGAAATCTGTGTCATCAGGCCCGTAGCAGCATAGTGAGTGGATGCAGGTACGGTGATTCTACGTGAACTACGTCACACAGAAAAAGAAACATCATAAGATATCACTAATACACGGAATGTAAACTTGACTACACATGAACTGAATTACAAAACAGAACAGGGTCTCAAATTTAGAAAACCAACTAGTGCTTGCTTATGGGGAAAGGTGCCTTGGGGTGCTGCATAAAACCAGAGACTGAAATTAGCACAGATAACATTCCATAAGCCAAATATGTAATAGACAAGACCTACTCCTTGCTCAACGAAATGGACTCAACACCACATATTCAAAGCCTAGGAATATACCTGACTAGGAAGAATCTTAAAACCCATGGATATATATGTCTCTGTAAGAGAATCAAGCGTGTGTACAGCGGCCGAAACGCAGCAGTGAAAATCCGATAAATCCCATTATCAAAATAAATTTCGAAAACAAAACACAAAGACAGTGAAATAGAGAGCAATTCTTAAATAATTCACTCAGGGCATATGATGCAACCGGGATTGACCACATCTACACCCAGAGCTGGTTGAGACATAAGGCTGGAAACTTCAGGCTGATAGCACTGGTGAGTTTCGGTGAGCAAATGCAGACCCTTTGAAGTCATACTGCATGGTACCCATTCCATGGGTCCCAACTCTCCAGGTTCAAGGGATTCTTCCTCCAGCTAAAACATGCATGGGAAACCAAGAGTATCGTCCACCGTGTGATTGGGAAATGATTTAAAATGCATCTCAGTTTTCGTATCCTGGTCCTCGGGTTCACCATTCCAGATGCTTTACTAACACTCTCCCCGCTTGGAGAGTTAGTGCCTTTAACCTCCTGTTTCGCACAGCTTGCAATTTCTGTGCAAGATGAACAGGAATAGGGAGAACCAATGAGAGACTAGCTGTAGGTGTCTGCACGGGCAAATGTAACGCTCATTGCCGACCAGGAAGAGGAATTAAACAAAGGCTCAGTGTGCCCTGCGGGAAACAGATTAGGGCCTGAATCAATCCTGCGGTTTTGTGCCCAGCTCACAAGAAAGCGAGTTGAAGAAAGGAGCTCAGGGGCACTCTACTTCACAAACCTGCAGAGTTATAAATGACAGCTATCATCCAAAAGTATATTGAAGTAAGCCTGCGAAGGGGACTTGAAAGCGGGGCAGAATTTCAGGAAAACGATTGCAGGGGGTAGACTGGAATTGCCCTGAAAGCATAGGAAAAGAGGCACAACGTCGACAATGATGCACTTGGCCAAAAAGTGCGTATGCGTTTTTTCCTGAATATATTCAGGAAAAAAAGCATACGCCCTTTTTGGCCAACCAAGCAAGCCTGTAAAGGAAATCTGCACTACAATGAAGTCTCACTGCCCCCCGGGCAAAAGGGCCATCTGAAAAAAGTGTAAAATCCTGAAAGGTAGGACAGGATATGGAGAACAGGGAGCCTTTTTATGCTGATTGGCAGGATGTAAATTGCCAGCAGCCACCCTGGAGAAGTGTATGGTGTTTCCTGAAACACGTAAGAAACAAAGCAACACAGCCTATGGCACTTCCACTTATGGTCCTATAGCTTACGGAAATTAAAATCAAAAACAGACAGCCACCCCAATATTTGGGACGGCTGTGTTCACAAGAAGCTCGTCTACAGTATCAGGTAAATATCCCAGAAAGCAAAAAATGGATAAAGAAGTTGTGGCACGTACGTGCAATGCAATATCACTCAGCAATGAAATCTGTGTCATCAGGCCCGTAGCGGCATAGTTAGTGGATGCACGTACGGTGTTTCTACGTGAACTACGTCACACAGAAAAAGAAACATCATAAGATATCACTAATACACGGAATGTAAACTTGACTACACATGAACTGAATTACACAACAGAACAGGGTCTCAAATTTAGAAAACCAACTAGTGCTTGCTTATGGGGAAAGGTGCCTTGGGGTGCTGCATAAAACCAGAGACTGAAATTAGCACAGATAACTTTCCATAAGCCAAATATGTAATAGACAAGACCTACTCCTTGCTCAACGAAATGGACCCAACACCACATATTCAACGCCTAGGAATATACCTGACTAGGAAGAATCTTAAAACCCATGGATATATATGTCTCCGTAAGCGAATCAAGCGTGTGTACAGCGGCCGAAACGCAGCAGTGAAAATCCGATAAATCCCATTATCAAAATAAATTTCGAAAACAAAACACAAAGACAGTGAAATAGAGAGCAATTCTTAAATAATTCACACAGGGCATGTGATGCAACCGGGATTGACCACATCTACACCCAGAGCTGGTTGAGACATAAGGCTGGACACTTCAGGCTGATAGCATTGGTGAGTTTCGGTGAGCAAATGCAGACCCTTTGAAGTCAAACTGCATGGTACCCATTCCATGGGTCCCAACTCTCCAGGTTCAAGGGATTCTTCCTCCAGCTAAAACATGCATGGGAAACCCAGAGTATCGTCCACAGTGTGATTGGGAAATGATTTAAAATGCATCTCAGTTTTCGTTTCCTGGTCCTCGGGTTCACCATTCCAGATGCTTTACTAACACTCTCCCCGCTTGGAGAGTCATTGCCTTTAACCTCCTGTTTCGCACAGCTTGCAATTTTTGTGCAAGATGAACAGGAATAGGGAGAACCAATGAGAGACTAGCTGTAGGTGTCTGCACGGGCAAATGTAACGCTCATTGCCCACCAGGAAGAGGAATTAAACAAAGGCTCAGTGTGCCCTGCTGGAAACAGATTAGGGCCTGAAGCAATCCTGCGGTATTGTGCCCTTCTCACAAGAAAGCGAGTTGAAGAAAGGAGCTCAGGGGCACTGTACTTCACAAACCTGCAGAGTTATAAATGACAGCTATCCTCCAAAAATATATTGAAGTAAGTCTGCGAAGGGGACTTGAAAGCGGGGCTGAATTTCAGGAAAACGATTGCAGGGGGTAGACTGGAATTGCCCTGAAAGCATAGGAAAAGAGGCACAACGTCGACAATGATGCACTTGGCCAAAAAGGGCGTATGCGTTTTTTCCTGAATATATTCAGGAAAAAACGCATATGTCTTTTTGGCCAACAAAGCAAGCCTGTAAAGGAAATCTGCACTAAAATGAAATCTCACTGCCCCCCAGGGCAAAAGGGCCATCTGAAAAAAGTGTAAAATCCAGAAAGGTCGGACAGGATATGGAGAACAGGGAGCCTTGTTATGCTGATTGGCAGGATGTAAATTGCCAGCAGCCACCCTGGAGAAGTGTATGGTGTTTCCTGAAACACGTAAGAAACAAAGCAACACAGCCTATGGCACTTCCACTTATGGTCCTATAGCTTACGGAAATTAAAATCAAAAACAGACAGCCACCCCAATATTTGGGACGGCTGTGTTCACAAGAAGCTCGTCTACAGTATCAGGTAAATATCCCAGAAAGCAAAAAATGGATAAAGAAGTTGTGGCACGTACGTGCAATGCAATATCACTCAGCAATGAAATCTGTGTCATCAGGCCCATAAGGGCATAGTAAGTGGATTCACGTACGGTGATTCTACGTGAACTACGTCACACAGAAAAAGAAACATCATAAGATATCACTAATACACGGAATGTAAACTTGACTACACATGAACTGAATTACAAAACAGAACAGGGTCTCAAATTTAGAAAACCAACTAGTGCTTGCTTATGGGGAAAGGTGCGTTGGGTTGCTGCATAAAACCAGAGACTGAAATTAGCACAGATAACATTCCATAAGCCAAATATGTAATAGACAAGACCTACTCCTTGCTCAACGAAATGGACTCAACACAACATATTCAACGCCTAGGAATATACCTGACTAGGAAGAATCTTAAAACCCATGGATATATATATCTCCGTAAGAGAATCAAGCGTGTGTACAGCGGCGGAAATGCAGCAGTGAAAATCCGATAAATCCCATTATCAAAATAAATTTCGAAAACAAAACACAAAGACAGTGAAATAGAGAGCAATTCTTAAATAATTCACTCAGGGCATGTGATGCAACCGGGATTGACCACATCTACACCCAGAGCTGGTTGAGACATAAGGCTGGACACTTCTGGCTGATAGCATTGGTGAGTTTCGGTGAGCAAATGCAGACCCTTTGAAGTCATACTGCATGGGACCCATTCCATGGGTCCCAACTCTCCAGCTTCAAGGCATTCTTCCTCCAGCTAAAACATGCATGGGAAACCCAGAGTATCGTCCACCGTGTGATTGGGAAACGATTTAAAATGCATCTCAGTTTTCGTATCCTGGTCCTCGGGTTCACCATTCCAGATGCTTTACTAACACTCTCCCCGCTTGGAGAGTCAGTGCCTTTAACCTCCTGTTTGGCACAGCTTGCCATTTCTGTGCAAGATGAACAGGAATAGGGAGAACCAATGAGAGACTAGCTGTAGGTGTCTGCACGGTCAAATGTAACGCTCATTGCCCACCAGGAAGAGGAATTAAACAAAGGCTCAGTGTGCCCTGCTGGAAACAGATTAGGGCCTGAAGCTATCCTGCGGTTTTGTGCCTAGCTCACAAGAAAGCGAGTTGAAGAAAGGAGCTCAGGGGCACTGTACTTCACAAACCTGCAGAGTTATAAATGACAGCTATCATCCAAAAGTATATTGAAGTAAGCCTGCGAAGGGGACTTGAAAGCGGGGCAGAATTTCAGGAAAACGATTGCAGGGGGTAGACTGGAATTGCCCTGAAAGCATAGGAAAAGAGGCACAACGTCGAGAATGATGCACTTGGCCAAAAAGGGCGTATGCTTTTTTTCTTGAATATATTCAGGAAAAAAAGCATACGCCCTTTTTGGCCAACCAAGCAAGCCTGTAAAGGAAATCTGCACTACAATGAAGTCTCACTGCCCCCCGGGCAAAAGGGCCATCTGAAAAAAGTGTAAAATCCTGAAAGGTAGGACAGGATATGGAGAACAGGGAGCCTTTTTATGCTTATTGGCAGGATGTAAATTGCCAGCAGCCACCCTGGAGAAGTGTATGGTGTTTCCTGAAACACGTAAGAAACAAAGCAACACAGCCTATGGCACTTCCACTTATGGTCCTATAGCTTACGGAAATTAAAATCAAAAACAGACAGCCACCCCAATATTTGGGACGGCTGTGTTCACAAGAAGCTCGTCTACAGTATCAGGTAAATATCCCAGAAAGCAAAAAATGGATAAAGAAGTTGTGGCACGTACGTACAATGCAATGTCACTCAGCAATGAAATCTGTGTCATCAGGCCCGTAGCAGCATAGTGAGTGGATGCAGGTACGGTGATTCTACGTGAACTACGTCACACAGAAAAAGAAACATCATAAGATATCACTAATACACGGAATGTAAACTTGACTACACATGAACTGAATTACAAAACAGAACAGGGTCTCAAATTTAGAAAACCAACTAGTGCTTGCTTATGGGGAAAGGTGCCTTGGGGTGCTGCATAAAACCAGAGACTGAAATTAGCACAGATAACATTCCATAAGCCAAATATGTAATAGACAAGACCTACTCCTTGCTCAACGAAATGGACTCAACACCACATATTCAACGCCTAGGAATATACCTGACTAGGAAGAATCTTAAAACCCATGGATATATATGTCTCCGTAAGAGAATCAAGCGTGTGTATAGCGGCCGAAACGCAGCAGTGAAAATCCGATAAATCCCATTATCAAAATAAATTTCGAAAACAAAACACAAAGACAGTGAAATAGAGAGCAATTCTTAAATAATTCACTCAGGGCATGTGATGCAACCGGGATTGACCACATTTACACCCAGAGCTGGTTGAGACATAAGGCTGGACACTTCAGGCTGATAGCACTGGTGAGTTTCGGTGAGCAAATGCAGACCCTTTGAAGTCATACTGCATGGTACCCATTCCATGGGTCCCAACTCTCCAGGTTCAAGGGATTCTTCCTCCAGCTAAAACATGCATGGGAAACCAAGAGTATCGTCCACCGTGTGATTGGGAAATGATTTAAAATGCATCTCAGTTTTCGTATCCTGGTCCTCGGGTTCACCATTCCAGATGCTTTACTAACACTCTCCCCGCTTGGAGAGTCAGTGCCTTTAACCTCCTGTTTCGCACAGCTTGCAATTTCTGTGCAAGATGAACAGGAATAGGGAGAACCAATGAGAGACTAGCTGTAGATGTCTGCACGGGCAAATGTAACGCTCATTGCCCACCAGGAAGAGGAATTAAACAAAGGCTATGTGTGCCCTGCTGGAAACAGATTAGGGCCTGAAGCAATCCTGCGGTTTTGTGCCCAGCTCACAAGAAAGCGAGTTGAAGAAAGGAGCTCAGGGGCACTGTACTTCACAAACCTGCAGAGTTATAAATGACAGCTATCATCCAAAAGTATATTGAAGTAAGCCTGCGAAGGGGACTTGAAAGCGGGGCAGAATTTCAGGAAAACGATTGCAGGGGGTAGACTGGAATTGCCCTGAAAGCATAGGAAAAGAGGCACAACGTCGACAATGATGCACTTGGCCAAAAAGTGCATATGCGTTTTTTCCTGAATATATTCAGGAAAAAAAGCATACGCCCTTTTTGGCCAACCAAGCAAGCCTGTAAAGGAAATCTGCACTACAATGAAGTCTCACTGCCCCCCGGGCAAAAGGGCCATCTGAAAAAAGTGTAAAATCCTGAAAGGTAGGACAGGATATGGAGAACAGGGAGCCTTTTTATGCTGATTGGCAGGATGTAAATTGCCAGCAGCCACCCTGGAGAAGTGTATGGTGTTTCCTGAAACACGTAAGAAACAAAGCAACACAGCCTATGGCACTTCCACTTATGGTCCTATAGCTTACGGAAATTAAAATCAAAAACAGACAGCCACCCCAATATTTGGGACGGCTGTGTTCACAAGAAGCTCGTCTACAGTATCAGGTAAATATCCCAGAAAGCAAAAAATGGATAAAGAAGTTGTGGCACGTACGTACAATGCAATATCACTCAGCAATGAAATCTGTGTCATCAGGCCCGTAGCAGCATAGTGAGTGGATGCAGGTACGGTGATTCTACGTGAACTACGTCACACAGAAAAAGAAACATCATAAGATATCACTAATACACGGAATGTAAACTTGACTACACATGAACTGAATTACAAAACAGAACAGGGTCTCAAATTTAGAAAACCAACTAGTGCTTGCTTATGGGGAAAGGTGCGTTGGGGTGCTGCATAAAACCAGAGACTGAAATTAGCACAGATAACTTTCCATAAGCCAAATATGTAATAGACAAGACCTACTCCTTGCTCAACGAAATGGACCCAACACCACATATTCAACGCCTAGGAATATACCTGACTAGGAAGAATCTTAAAACCCATGGATATATATGTCTCCGTAAGCGAATCAAGCGTGCGTACAGCGGCTGAAACGCAGCAGTGAAAATCCGATAAATCCCATTATCAAAATAAATTTCCAAAACAAAACACAAAGACAGTGAAATAGAGAGCAATTCTTAAATAATTCACTCAGGGCATGTGATGCAACCGGGATTGACCACATCTACACCCAGAGCTGGTTGAGACATAAGGCTGGACACTTCAGGCTGATAGCATTGGTGAGTTTCGGTGAGCAAATGCAGACCCTTTGAAGTCATACTGCATGGTACCCATTTCATGGGTCCCAACTCTCCAGGTTCAAGGGATTCTTCCTCCAGCTAAAACATGCATGGGAAACCCAGAGTATCGTCCACTGTGTGATTGGGAAACGATATAAAATGCATCACAGTTTTCGTTTCCTGGTCCTCGGGTTCACCATTCCAGATGCTTTACTAACACTCTCCCCGCTTGGAGAGTCAGTGCCTTTAACCTCCTGTTTCGCACAGCTTGCAATTTCTGTGCAAGATGAACAGGAATAGGGAGAACCAATGAGAGACTAGCTGTAGATGTCTGCACGGGCAAATGTAACGCTCATTGCCCACCAGGAAGAGGAATTAAACAAAGGCTATGTGTGCCCTGCTGGAAACAGATTAGGGCCTGAAGCAATCCTGCGGTTTTGTGCCCAGCTCACAAGAAAGCGAGTTGAAGAAAGGAGCTCAGGGGCACTGTACTTCACAAACCTGCAGAGTTATAAATGACAGCTATCATCCAAAAGTATATTGAAGTAAGCCTGCGAAGGGGACTTGAAAGCGGGGCAGAATTTCAGGAAAACGATTGCAGGGGGTAGACTGGAATTGCCCTGAAAGCATAGGAAAAGAGGCACAACGTCGACAATGATGCACTTGGCCAAAAAGTGCGTATGCGTTTTTTCCTGAATATATTCAGGAAAAAAAGCATACGCCCTTTTTGGCCAACCAAGCAAGCCTGTAAAGGAAATCTGCACTACAATGAAGTCTCACTGCCCCCCGGGCAAAAGGGCCATCTGAAAAAAGTGTAAAATCCTGAAAGGTAGGACAGGATATGGAGAACAGGGAGCCTTTTTATGCTGATTGGCAGGATGTAAATTGCCAGCAGCCACCCTGGAGAAGTGTATGGTGTTTCCTGAAACACGTAAGAAACAAAGCAACACAGCCTATGGCACTTCCACTTATGGTCCTATAGCTTACGGAAATTAAAATCAAAAACAGACAGCCACCCCAATATTTGGGACGGCTGTGTTCACAAGAAGCTCGTCTACAGTATCAGGTAAATATCCCAGAAAGCAAAAAATGGATAAAGAAGTTGTGGCACGTACGTACAATGCAATATCACTCAGCAATGAAATCTGTGTCATCAGGCCCGTAGCAGCATAGTGAGTGGATGCAGGTACGGTGATTCTACGTGAACTACGTCACACAGAAAAAGAAACATCATAAGATATCACTAATACACGGAATGTAAACTTGACTACACATGAACTGAATTACAAAACAGAACAGGGTCTCAAATTTAGAAAACCAACTAGTGCTTGCTTATGGGGAAAGGTGCCTTGGGGTGCTGCATAAAACCAGAGACTGAAATTAGCACAGATAACATTCCATAAGCCAAATATGTAATAGACAAGACCTACTCCTTGCTCAACGAAATGGACTCAACACCACATATTCAACGCCTAGGAATATACCTGACTAGGAAGAATCTTAAAACCCATGGATATATATGTCTCCGTAAGAGAATCAAGCGTGTGTACAGCGGCCGAAACGCAGCAGTGAAAATCCGATAAATCCCATTATCAAAATAAATTTCGAAAACAAAACACAAAGACAGTGAAATAGAGAGCAATTCTTAAATAATTCACTCAGGGCATGTGATGCAACCGGGATTGACCACATTTACACCCAGAGCTGGTTGAGACATAAGGCTGGACACTTCAGGCTGATAGCACTGGTGAGTTTCGGTGAGCAAATGCAGACCCTTTGAAGTCATACTGCATGGTACCCATTCCATGGGTCCCAACTCTCCAGGTTCAAGGGATTCTTCCTCCAGCTAAAACATGCATGGGAAACCAAGAGTATCGTCCACCGTGTGATTGGGAAATGATTTAAAATGCATCTCAGTTTTCGTATCCTGGTCCTCGGGTTCACCATTCCAGATGCTTTACTAACACTCTCCCCGCTTGGAGAGTCAGTGCCTTTAACCTCCTGTTTCGCACAGCTTGCAATTTCTGTGCAAGATGAACAGGAATAGGGAGAACCAATGAGAGACTAGCTGTAGATGTCTGCACTGGCAAATGTAACGCTCATTGCCCACCAGGAAGAGGAATTAAACAAAGGCTATGTGTGCCCTGCTGGAAACAGATTAGGGCCTGAAGCAATCCTGCGGTTTTGTGCCCAGCTCACAAGAAAGCGAGTTGAAGAAAGGAGCTCAGGGGCACTGTACTTCACAAACCTGCAGAGTTATAAATGACAGCTATCATCCAAAAGTATATTGAAGTAAGCCTGCGAAGGGGACTTGAAAGCGGGGCAGAATTTCAGGAAAACGATTGCAGGGGGTAGACTGGAATTGCCCTGAAAGCATAGGAAAAGAGGCACAACGTCGACAATGATGCACTTGGCCAAAAAGTGCGTATGCGTTTTTTCCTGAATATATTCAGGAAAAAAAGCATACGCCCTTTTTGGCCAACCAAGCAAGCCTGTAAAGGAAATCTGCACTACAATGAAGTCTCACTGCCCCCAGGGCAAAAGGGCCATCTGAAAAAAGTGTAAAATCCTGAAAGGTAGGACAGGATATGGAGAACAGGGAGCCTTTTTATGCTGATTGGCAGGATGTAAATTGCCAGCAGCCACCCTGGAGAAGTGTATGGTGTTTCCTGAAACACGTAAGAAACAAAGCAACACAGCCTATGGCACTTCCACTTATGGTTCTATAGCTTACGGAAATTAAAATCAAAAACAGACAGCCACCCCAATATTTGGTACGGCTGTGTTCACAAGAAGCTCGTCTACAGTATCAGGTAAATATCCCAGAAAGCAAAAAATGGATAAAGAAGTTGTGGCACGTACGTGCAATGCAATATCACTCAGCAATGAAATCTGTGTCATCAGGCCCGTAGCGGCATAGTGAGTGGATGCACGTACGGTGTTTCTACGTCACACAGAAAAAGAAACATCATAAGATATCACTAATACACGGAATGTAAACTTGACTACACATGAACTGAATTACAAAACAGAACAGGGTCTCAAATTTAGAAAACCAACTAGTGCTTGCTTATGGGGAAAGGTGCGTTGGGGTGCTGCATAAAACCAGAGACTGAAATTAGCACAGATAACTTTCCATAAGCCAAATATGTAATAGACAAGACCTACTCCTTGCTCAACGAAATGGACCCAACACCACATATTCAACGCCTAGGAATATACCTGACTAGGAAGAATCTTAAAACCCATGGATATATATGTCTCCGTAAGCGAATCAAGCGTGCGTACAGCGGCTGAAACGCAGCAGTGAAAATCCGATAAATCCCATTATCAAAATAAATTTCCAAAACAAAACACAAAGACAGTGAAATAGAGAGCAATTCTTAAATAATTCACTCAGGGCATGTGATGCAACCGGGATTGACCACATCTACACCCAGAGCTGGTTGAGACATAAGGCTGGACACTTCAGGCTGATAGCATTGGTGAGTTTCGGTGAGCAAATGCAGACCCTTTGAAGTCATACTGCATGGTACCCATTTCATGGTTCCCAACTCTCCAGGTTCAAGGGATTCTTCCTCCAGCTAAAACATGCATGGGAAACCCAGAGTATCGTCCACTGTGTGATTGGGAAACGATATAAAATGCATCACAGTTTTCGTTTACTGGTCCTCGGGTTCACCATTCCAGATGCTTTACTAACACTCTCCCCGCTTGGAGAGTCAGTGCCTTTAACCTCCTGTTTCGCACAGCTTGCAATTTCTGTGCAAGATGAACAGGAATAGGGAGATCCAATGAGAGACTAGCTGTAGGTGTCTGCACGGGCAAATGTAACGCTCATTGCCCACCAGGAAGAGGAATTAAACAAAGGCTCAGTGTGCCCTGCTGGAAACAGATTAGGGCCTGAAGCAATCCTGCGGTTTTGCGCGCAGCTCACAAGAAAGCGAGTTGAAGAAAGGAGCTCAGGGGCACTGTACTTCACAAACCTGCAGAGTTATAAATGACAGCTATCCTCCAAAAATATATTGAAGTAAGCCTGCGAAGGGGACTTGAAAACGGGGCTGAATTTCAGGAAAACGATTGCAGGGGGCAGACTGGAATTGCCCTGAAAGCATAGGAAAAGAGGCACAACGTCGATAATGATGCACTTGGCCAAAAAGGGCGTATGCGTTTTTTCCTGAATATATTCAGGAAAAAACGCATACGCCCTTTTTGGCCAACCAAGCAAGACTGTAAAGGAAATCTGCACTACAATGAAATCTCACTGCCACCCCGGGCAAAAGGGCCATCTGAAAAAAGTGTAAAATCCAGGAAGGTAGGACAGGATATGGAGAACAGGGAGCCTTGTTATGCTGATTGGCAGGATGTAAATTGCCAGCAGCCACCCTGGAGAAGTGTATGGTGTTTCCTGAAACACGTAAGAAACAAAGCAACACAGCCTATGGCACTTCCACTTATGGTCCTATAGCTTACGGAAATTAAAATCAAAAACAGACAGCCACCCCAATATTTGGGACGGCTGTGTTCACAAGAAGCTCGTCTACAGTATCAGGTAAATATCCCAGAAAGCAAAAAATGGATAAAGAAGTTGTGGCACGTACGTGCAATGCAATATCACTCAGCAATGAAATCTGTGTCATCAGGCCCGTAGCGCCATACTGAGTGGATGCACGTACGGTGTTTCTACGTGAACTACGTCACACAGAAAAAGAAACATCATAAGATATCACTAATACACGGAATGTAAACTTGACTACACATGAACTGAATTACAAAACAGAACAGGGTCTCAAATTTAGAAAACCAACTAGTGCTTGCTTATGGGGAAAGGTGCGTTGGGGTTCTGCATAAAACCAGAGACTGAAATTAGCACAGATAACTTTCCATAAGCCAAATATGTAATAGACAAGACCTACTCCTTGCTCAACGAAATGGACCCAACACCACATATTCAACGCCTAGGAATATACCTGACTAGGAAGAATCTTAAAACCCATGGATATATATGTCTCCGTAAGCGAATCAAGCGTGCGTACAGCGGCCGAAATGCAGCAGTGAAAATCCGATAAATCCCATTATCAAAATAAATTTCGAAAACAAAACACAAAGACAGTGAAATAGAGAGCAATTCTTATCTAATTCACTCAGGGCATGTGATGCAACAGGGATTGACCACATCTACACCCAGAGCTGGTTGAGACATAAGGCTGGACACTTCAGGCTGATAGCATTGGTGAGTTTCGGTGAGCAAATGCAGACCCTTTGAAGTCATACTGCATGGTACCCATTCCATGGGTCCCAACTCTCCAGGTTCAAGGGATTCTTCCTCCAGCTAAAACATGCATGGGAAACCCAGAGTATCGTCCACTGTGTGATTGGGAAATGATTTAAAATGCATCTCAGTTTTCGTTTCCTGGTCCTCGGGTTTACCATTCCAGATGCTTTACTAACACTCTCCCCGCTTGGAGAGTCAGTGCCTTTAACCTCCTGTTTCGCACAGCTTGCAATTTTTGTGCAAGATGAACAGGAATAGGGAGAACCAATGAGAGACTAGCTGTAGGTGTCTGCACGGGCAAATATAACGCTCATTGCCCACCAGGAAGAGGAATTAAACAAAGGCTCAGTGTGCCCTGCTGGAAACAGATTAGGGCCTGAAGCAATCCTGCGGTATTGTGCCCTTCTCACAAGAAAGCGAGTTGAAGAAAGGAGCTCAGGGGCACTGTACTTCACAAACCTGCAGAGTTATAAATGACAGCTATCCTCCAAAAATATATTGAAGTAAGTCTGCGAAGGGGACTTGAAAGCGGGGCTGAATTTCAGGAAAACGATTGCAGGGGGTAGACTGGAATTGCCCTGAAAGCATAGGAAAAGAGGCACAACGTCGACAATGATGCACTTGGCCAAAAAGGGCGTATGAGTTTTTTCCTGAATATATTCAGGAAAAAACGCATAAGTCCTTTTTGGCCAACCAAGCAAGCCTGTAAAGGAAATCTGCACTACAATGAAATCTCACTGCCCCCCCGGGCAAAAGGGCCATCTGAAAAAAGTGTAAAATCCAGAAAGGTAGGACAGGATATGGAGAACAGGGAGCCTTGTTATGCTGATTGGCAGGATGTAAATTGCCAGCAGCCACCCTGGAGAAGTGTATGGTGTTTCCTGAAACACGTAAGAAACAAAGCAACACAGCCTATGGCACTTCCACTTATGGTCCTATAGCTTACGGAAATTAAAATCAAATACAGACAGCCACCCCAATATTTGGGACGGCTGTGTTCACAAGAAGCTCGTCTACAGTATCAGGTAAATATCCCAGAAAGCAAAAAATGGATAAAGAAATTGTGGCACGTACGTGCAATGCAATATCACTCAGCAATGAAATCTGTGTCATCAGGCCCGTAGCGGCATAGTGAGTGGATGCACGTACGGTGTTTCTACGTGAACTACGTCACACAGAAAAAGAAACATCATAAGATATCACTAATACACGGAATGTAAACTTGACTACACATGAACTGAATTACAAAACAGAACAGGGTCTCAAATTTAGAAAACCAACTAGTGCTTGCTTATGGGGAAAGGTGCGTTGGGGTGCTGCATAAAACCAGAGACTGAAATTAGCACAGATAACTTTCCATAAGCCAAATATGTAATAGACAAGACCTACTCCTTGCTCAACGTAATGGACCCAACACCACATATTCAACGCCTAGGAATATACCTGACTAGGAAGAATCTTAAAACCCATGGATATATATGTCTCCGTAAGCGAATCAAGCGTGCGTACAGCGGCCGAAACGCAGCAGTGAAAATCCGATAAATCCCATTATCAAAATAAATTTCGAAAACAAAACACAAAGACAGTGAAATAGAGAGCAATTCTTATCTAATTCACTCAGGGCATGTGATGCAACCGGGATTGACCACATCTACACCCAGAGCTGGTTGAGACATAAGGCTGGACACTTCTGGCTGATAGCACTGGTGAGTTTCGGTGAGCAAATGCAGACCCTTTGAAGTCATACTGCATGGGACCCATTCCATGGGTCGCAACTCTCCAGGTTC